>NC_051157.2:20845316-21157816 GCF_013339745.2 Dermacentor silvarum
GCGCTAAAGGCTTTCAGAACGCCGGCGCATTGATGAAGGCCGCCGCCACGTTACAGGCTTCGCACATGGATGGTGCACGGGTTGAGGCCAAAGGTAAACCATCGGCGTTTGTCAGTGACCAGTGAAAAAATCCGGTGCATTACATTGACGTATATCGGGTCCGTTCCGCTCAGACCACCGAATGCGCCACGGTGTGGTATGCACAGAACTCGACTCCAGACGGGAACGCTGCTCACCCCGTTCCTTCTAAGTCAATTCGGATGCAATAGAGAGTCAGCATCGTCACCTGCAACCTGCCTCCAGTGCCAGCAGCAGTCTGATCTGAACCACCTGTTCTGGTATTGTCCAATTTACAGCGCGGTTTCGGACCAAAGCGCTCTCCAGCATACAGCGGGGCCCATTGCCGACATGACTTCACGTATGGGCATGCCCAGCGCCATCATCGTCGCCAGAGCACGCTATGGAACTGTGGCGCGCTCCTCCTGCAGTACTCGGCCGGCACCCGGCGGCATGCACCACCGGTGGGGGACCGTCTGCGTGGCGTCTCTAAGCAAGACAAGGGCGCCCCGATCGGATCTACGCCACACCTGCTGCTTCCGAGCCCACTCAAGAATGCGGAGATAGCTGACTCTGGTCCCCTTAAGCCCCCATCCCTTTTCCACTGCATCGCATAAGAGCCCAAATAAGCGGAACAAACGCGTTACCAACCAACCACCTCAGCAGGAACGCTAATGTGCGTGCGCACAACGCTGATATCAGCACGGGAAGCCAAAACACTACAGTGGCTCCGGCAGAGCCGATTGAGTGGAGCGTGACGGTGCGTCGTCCACTTGGCTTCGTCCGCTTTTGCAGCCAAGCACACTGCGCGTTTTGGGAGTGATAACCTTCCTGCGCAGGCCGCGAGTGCGCCGTTGATAGCATGACAACAAGGGCAACGGCGCGAATGCGCCTAGAGCGGCAAGCATAATTGCTATAGCAATAATATAGCTCAGTCTATGTCTACAGACGCGTTATAGACTACTTCGCCTCCCCATCAACATTTTTTTCTTTATGTCAGCACCTAGCATACAGGTATTAAAAGCCGACACTTAGAATGTAACGCCCGCTGGTCATATGTCTGTGCAGGCACTCAAGAAAACTAACAAGCGGAGAAAATGTCTGCAGACATTTGAGACGTGTGCGCATGGAGCCAGTACGCAGAAATGCATTCAACAATGCGCCCTATACGGACGTGCTCTTGACTACTTTTCCGTTTTCTCATATGCAAACGAAGATAAGTAATGCCGCACGAGAACTGGTTGTTGCAACTCTGCAGCATCCGAATGCAAGAACGTGCTTCCTCCATCTCTCTGCGTTCCATGGCGTTGAGTCACCCATGCAGCTCGCTTCCTGCGTGTTTTGAAACTTGACCCTATACAACGCGGTGGTCTAGAAAGGAACCCGCCCGCAGGACGTCCTGGCTGCGCGATAATTTAAATGAGCCGACCAGGCATTCTTTTCTCGCCATTGTTTCACTTTGTAGATTTTACGCGTGAAGCTGCACCAGTAGCAACGAAAGTCGTCGCCATTTTGTCGTTCTGCCCTTTGACTTTCAATCAATCCAGCACGCATCCATGCTACCATTCCACATTCCGATGCGACAAAGGGAAAAAGCAACAGCGGTCAACCTGTTGCAACAGAATCAACTTTCTCGAGGCTATATCTTTCGTGTAAAATCAATACGTCAGCTAAATTCGCCATAAAAGTATAAACAGCTTCAATTCTGTTTTGAAAAATTTGGTTAGATGCCAACTCTAACAAATTTTTGGACCTCGTAAAAAGGCTAGTTTCTCATGGTATAGATATAAGCAGCTCCCGTGCACAATTTTACACGTTGAATGAGATGATTGCCAAGATTAGGCGGCGTCTGCGCTTGCCTGCGGCACGATAAAAAAATCTTGGAGGCGACTAATCATGCCACCAATAAGAAAATTCGTCAATTACCAGCCCTGTAGCTTTGCCAAGATAGCTTCAGTAGTGCATATATACTACACATTTATAACCAAGTTAGTCTAAGTGACATTTGTTGATGTTGGCCTTTAAAGGTCAACTAGGACGCACGCCTTAAGCCGAACTTGCATGCTCAATCGAATTATTGTACATAAATTTGAGCGTGTCCTGAATATTATTATGAAGACTAAGAAAGCAAAACGAAACGCAAGTGAGCTGCCTTTGCACCTGTCGCAAGCTAAAAGCGTCATGCTGCGTTCGCGGCACCGAATCCTGGAATGCTTCGTATAACGTCACAACTTTCACGACGTCATGGAAGAAACTGCCCAACAGTCTACGGCTTCTGATATGACCTATGTTCCAGCTCAAGAAGTCTGATCCTGCTGCGCCGATCGCAACACTTTTGAATATTAAACATATGTAAGCAAGGGACAGAAAGTAAATCACCTCGCATACTCCGCACATGAGATACAACTTACTTTGACTCCTAATGCAAAAAGACCAACGCTGACCCAAAAAAAAAGAGGAAAACAAATTTTGTTTCTGTGACGTATTCAGTAACTGCTAAATGAATGTCAAGTATCAACCAGCTCTCAGTTATTTGTCAATAACTATATTGTCCAATCTCAACACTCACGATAGGCTTTAGGTGAAAGCATCACGGGAACCTTCTACTAGAACATCCAAGCACATTGGGAACATGTGAACCAGTTGTGCAATGTACACAGTCTGGTGTGGCTAGATGTCGTTCAAATTGAATCATATCGCTGCTCATTGTGGTTTAAACTTGTGGCACACAGTCGGATCAGTTAAAGCCATTTTCCGCCTTTCCTCTATATGCACTGTTTATTTAAAGGGACAACGAAGGCTAATATTTAAAGGCTAAGGTAGACTTGAAATAGAAACCCCGCCGCGCTTGCTACGCGTGCCAAGAAAATATCTAGCTTAAAAAAAAATTGCGTCTGAAGGGTCTACCTTTAGCGCAATTCAAATCTCCCGGCCCTGATCGGGGAGTGGTGACGTTGCATACGCCATCACCGTCTTTTACGGCCATCGGTGAGTAAAACGGCGCCCCACAGGCGGCGCTAGGGTTTCCTGCGCAAAACGCAAACGCGCAGCCATGGAGAAACCGAGCCAAGACAAAGCATTGCCTTCGCCGCTGCAGGGCTGCAGCTGCTCTTGGTGAACTGGCATGGACCCTTCGGGCACCCCGCGACATCACGTGGACGGACTCTCTGCTACTTGCAGTTTGTGCGAGTTTCGCGAGCCAACAAAACCAGCGTATAGCACACGAAACTATACTCAAGCGCGAAAGCGCAGACGGCGCAGAGTCTAGAGAAAACGAAACCTTTCTACGCCCGCGTCGTTGTCAACCGTAACGTCAATGAATTATTAAGGCGAAAGCCTTGTATGTCTCATCGTTCAGTCAACCTTCAACTTCTTTAAGCGAAAACGGTGTCGTCGAAGCGAAATCGTACACGAAGACGATTCCGTGTAGTAATTCACTTACTACACTGACCCGGCATCGTGTCTTCCCTAAATGCAAACGCTCACGCAACAATTGCGATGGTGTGCGGGTCACCGTCGTCATCGTGTTTAATTAATATAGAGTTAATTAGGGTATTCGAACCCACGACCTTTGGTGGGAGCCGAAACCACGACCTCTGGTGTTAATTAGGGCAAGGTTAGTTAAGGCACAGTTAATGAAGGTAGCGTCAATTAAGGCACTCGAACCCGAGACCTTTGGTCGGAACAAACAAGTAATAAGAAGTAACAAAGCATTGGAATGACAATGTCAAGAATGTCCCTTGAGCGCGCAGGCTTTCGCCTTCACCCTCTTAGGCATATGCTAAAGTGACTCAATTTATATTTTTTTTTTTCTAAAAATCAAACGGAACTAGACAAGTAGTACATTCTGCCGTCTTATAATATATTAAAATGATGTTTTTATCGTGAATTGTTGAGTTCTAGTGACATAATTATAATGAGGAGTGCCTTCATCATCGGGCTAATACTGGAATGTCGCGGGGGAGTCTTAAATCATCTCCCACACTTACCTCAATTTATCATACTAAAGCTCTGTTCACGATAATATTCGAGCATTAATATACCCCTTTATCTTGACTTAATATTTGCCTTTATTGTACTTTTAAAGAGGTCGCTACAAACATCTTTAAAAAACAAAAATCACACGTAGCATGCAGTAGCCAATAAGTTTACATAATAAAAGGTTATCTCCTCTCTCAAACTGATGGTCATGTATACCATACGATTTCCTGAACGATGGTAAACATTAACTTCAATTACTCTGGTTGGCACACGATTAGCTTCCATAAATAAATACACAGTCGGAATTTTGGATTATGCACAAATGGTAAGTTCGGGAGCCCGAATAGAATCTACGACGTCTGCAAGAAACAAGTCCCTCTTCACCTTGAACATACTTTATTTTTAGTTCGCTTCCATTAGCGTTTTTCACGATGGCGTGCCAGGCACCATCGTATTATAGCGAGGAGCAGGCTGCAAGCGTGCGCACTGACACGGTCTGTAATGGCGTGCCACGTGTATATACATACGCAACGGCGCAAACAGTGTACGACCAAAGCGAAGGGAAAGGGACTAACATTTACGGCGGCGCGCTCTTAAAAAGCGGTTAAAGAAGTGAAACTACGAGAAGCGACCAACCGTGAACACGCGCGAGGAAATGGTCATTCTAGGGACACAAGAATGACCACGGCATCGTGAACGTGCACATGCATGGCCCACTCAATACGGACCGCATTACATATACTCGCCATGTATCGCATTTTCGCGATTATTACCCGGGCGAGTAGTAAACATTTTCTCATGTGACTGATAAGACTCCACGTTAAGTGGTTAAACGTTAAATTCCGTGCTTCTACGGCACCGCTACCGCCAGGCCGTCAGAGTGGCACGAAAGTGCTGTTCTGGTATTGCGTTATCGGGCACCGGAGGCATATATCCGAAGGGAGACGGGGGTGAAAATGTTTTCGAGCGCGGTCTTGTGTAGCTGTCGAGGACGGTGCTTCGTAGAGCCGCGTTAAATACAGGTAACAGTTCTGACTTCGGTGATAATTAGACATAAAAGAAGAATAGATTTAAGGCATTGCTCATCTTTAAACCCGCGTGGCCGTGCACGCTTAAGTAAACTCCATCATTATTTGTTTGTGCAGGCTTTCTCTGCGACCACAGGGTCCTAGTGCGTGTAGTTACCTTGTTGTGCGTAGCGAGACAAGGTAAGACCTAGGTGTGCGCAGTGAGACAGCATCAGGAATGGAGAGGAGGAGAGGTTGAAAGAGGGTAGGAAAACATGTCGTCCCGCAGCTGCCTTAAGCGGGCGCAGAGAGTCCCGTGAGCGCGGACCATATTCCATGAAGTTTACAGAAACCCAACGGAGATATTTTTAGACAAAACGCCGTCATTTCCGCGCAAACACATGGGCGAGTCGCAAACGCGAAAACGTGGCACACACACGCGCGCGCGACCAGACAAACGCATGCGGTGGCCGCTAGGACACACAGAGAGCCTCCGATGCGTGCTCCGGCTCGATAAGACGGTAAACACTCACGGCGCACGCCACGGCGCGAGCCCGTCGCGTGAGCGCCGTCCGCGTACCAGGGCGCGGCGGCGTTTCGACGACGTGGTGAAAGCGCTGTAAATATAGGAGAACCTCCCCCACTCTTCGGAGATAATGAAACCTCGCCGATCGTGAAGCCGTACGGGACGGCGGCACGCTCGACCTTCGCGCTACGCACGACAGCGTCGATCTATACGCGCGAAGTGACACGACCGGAGACGCATCGCCGGGCGCCACGGCGCGGGCTCTCTTGGTCGATTCGAGGGAGTCTCTGAACCGTCCCCGAGCGGCGCCGCATTTCCCTGCCACTAACGTGGGACAGAAATTTGAGCCGAATCGTAAAGATGTTAGAAATACTCCTATGCGAAGTAAGAACATTTAAAATTACTGTCACACCATTTGCTACCTCTGGGTGGTTATCTGTGGGCTCGTTAAGAAAATCTGAAACGGGCGTCTATAGCGCGAAATATTAGCTTTGCATTCAACGCCGTGTCCTCACCCATGTTTCGTTTTTGCATCATTTCTGGCACGCCAAGCCTTATAACAGCGGAGCTGCTTAAACCAGAGGTTGCCAGAAACTGCGCCTGGCGATGACGTCACCGCGCGTTGCCTAGCAACCATTTGGCACAGCTGCGCCTCGCTTCGCCGCGGCTCCGCACCGCCCAGCTGCTACGACTGCGCGCCTGCTCCGTCTAGCCATGACGTCACTTCGCGTCGCCTAGCAACCACATGTGCCATCTCTTCGCCTAGACATGTCAACGCTTCGCCAGGCCGCGTTAGGGTGGCTAGCCGCGTCTTGAAGCGCGTCGTGCGGCCAAGCGAGAATCTGCGCGTCGGCCGCGAGCCGATCCGGCTGAAGCCGAGAAGAGGCGTCGTCGAGTCGAAGATGCCGAGTTTCGAGAACGAGAACGCGAGTCTGCGTTTGAGTATCCAGCATCGTCGGGATAGCGACCCTGGCTGTAGCTTGGTCGATCACAAGCTCCGCTGTTTGCTCCAGCCTTGCACCACTAGTGCAAGCTGCGCTCATTTTTTTTTTTCTCACGGTAAGAGTGGCGCTTTTTGACACTGTCGAAAACTAATTTACTAATACAGCTCGAATTACTTCTCTCATAGCATCCCTTAAGCTAAGCTGATTAGGTAAATCCCACACTTGGAATACTATGCAGAAGCGCAAGCCTTATACCGTGAGGAGTCTGGGTTAATCCATAAAATACGAAAAAAAAAAAGCTAGCGTGGAGTTTCTGCGCTACTTTCTCGTCGACAGCGTCTGCTCGGTGATAAACTTAATACTTCATCGCTAAACAATGATTACAATACGTTGTAGTATACATAACTGAAGTCCGAACTCGGAGAACTTCAAGAACGTTTCCTGGGCAAGAACGGTCCGACCATGCGAAAGTACTTTAAAATGCATGACGTCGTATATTAAAGCGCTGGCGCTGCAAGTCGGCTCGAAACTGAAAAAAAGACACTTTGCCTGTCGTTTTCTCCGCTATAATAATAAACATTTTATTGCGCTAGCAATTATATGGACACTCCAGGCGAATTTCTCTCGTCGTCGTCGTCGTGATGTTCTCTTGTGCACCAGCCGCATCGGCTGAGCGCGGCCGAGCGCGTCCAATCTTGCCGGCAATCTGCGTCGGGTGCGAAGGCTAGACAACACAACAGGGCGCTGTCCCCCCCCCCCCCCCCCCCCACCCCTAGCGCTGGTCAAACCAACTAGCCCAGCGCAATGCGTTAGGAGCTTTCGATACCATAATGTTCCCCGAATATTTGGGAGTTTATCGATATAACACTAATGAATCAATTCAAGTCGGCTTACTTTTAGAACAATTTTCTAAACGAATTACTACTACCTTTATACTTTTCTTTCTTTTGGTTAAAATCAAAAATCCGCAAACACGTGTGCACGTCAGCAACGCTTCAGCATTCTTGCTTCAGTGTACACATGCAGTTATCCTGAATGCTTCATTGTATCTCGCACCTGCGAAGCGGCAATTTCATTGACGTTGCAACGATAGAACCGACACCGTGCATATATCTCGCTTACTCGATAGACATGTAAAAAAAAAAAAAAAAAAAAAAAAAAAAAAAAAAAAAAAAAAACACGCATCGCGGTTGGCTGCGTTGTTCGAAAAATCTGCATGCACTGATATCCCGATGTAAATGAGTTCATGGAGACGCGGGGGTACACTGGAAAAAGTCACGCGCACGCGCGGGGAGGTCGGTCGCTCTAACTTTTTTTTTAAGACAGGATGCCTTCATTCTGCTGCACCCAGCAAAAACACGACACTTTGGAGGTCGCCACATTCTATGCTGCTTCAATAAAAAAAAAATTGAAGGGCATAACAGGCACTATACAACGCTACGTTTTGCAAATTATTAAAGAGACTCCTTTCACCGCCGGGTAAAAAAGAACAACGTCACGGCGCATTTGGTTGCAGCGTCAATAAGCATTTCTTAATGTGTTGCGACGTCTTCTACACACTTTCGTATTTTAGTTCGTCATCATCACTACCACTGTGGATCATTTTGCGTAGCCAGCAGGACACCAGAGCCCTGGCGGAGTGCGGCACTAACTGATCGCTAGAAAAATAATTATAGGACATCTGCGCAGAAGCTGCCAAGAAGCACGTCAGGCGAGTTACTCAGTTTCATGTGCTTAGCTGAAAACCCTGCGAAAGATACGTTCAGTCACAGAATTGTATCACTCCGCGCCTTTCGTGGCTGTAGATGGGCGACGCCTTATACGGAATAACGACTTCACATACTATAACAGTTACTTTTGGAGCTAATGTTACACCGAATCACGTATAAATTGTGCATTTCGGTGCTACCAGCATTTTAAGTGTTTCATGTAACTTGAACAAAACTTTAAATAAACACTGGTACTTCTTAAGCAAATCCAACCAACGGCATCTTGTTCATATATAGTCGTCTCAAGTTAATATGCGCTGTTGGCAAGATTTATCTTTTTATCGTTGTACTGTTTTCATCGTTATCTTTTTAATTCATAAACTATTTGACAAAGTTGTAGGGTGCGTTCAGAAGCACACAAAACAGATTCCATATACTAAAAAACTTCCATATTATCTGTTGTGTACTTCATTATCCCGGGTCCCGAATAAATCCCACGAAATATCAAGTAAAAGGGGGTCATAACGCGCTTGCACTTGTGGATAGCAGCACTACCAATCGTGCTTCCAATTAAACAACGAAGTGCGCGTGCCCGCGGAAAACGAAGCGGTCGGATTAGGCGTCCAGCATAAAACCGACAGCCACTCCAGTTTTAATCATTTATTCTTACTTTCCACCCAAGTAGAAATACGGCCGGTAATTAACCTACAATCTTCCTATAGCCCCCACTGACCCCTTTAAATGCCTAGGTATCCAGATTTCTCATAATCTAACATGGTCATAACATGTTATGTTCATTACCAATTCTGCCAATTGAGTCTGGGGCTTATCTTCGTCGCAACCTAGTCCAGCACCCGCCACCACAAAACTAAGTTTATATAAAGCCCACGTGCGATTTAAACTTGAGTATACCAATGCAATTTCAGACCCTCGTGAAGTTAATCTTATTAATACGATTAAATACAATCAGAACCATGATTCCAGATTCATTACCTCTAATTACTTCAACACCATAGGTTTACCAGCAGTAATACTCTCAGCTCTACCATCCTGCTTCCCGTCGGACAGTCGCGCGCCTATGCCTCTATCCCATTTTTTTAGTATTATTATTTCCTGCCCCCAGGCAATCAACTCATCAAAGCAGCCCATCGGACATGTCGCGACAATCATCCAAACGTCGTATACACCTTGAATTCACCCGTACAAATATTTTTTTCACACGTACGGCGCAAGAGTAGAACGATGTTCCCGCTCACATCACCATGTTAGCACATCGCCCCCAGTTTAAAACAGCCATCGAGAGTGATCATCAAACGTGTTAACCGATAACTGCAGTATTAACTGCCCAACCCGCATGTAATGTCCATCTGGGACGCTCGAAGTATGAATAAATTATTGAAAAATCCAGTTTACGATCTCGTACTCAGCGGCAGAACGACACAACCGCTCAACCACCAAGGCTCATCGATACTTGTGCACGAAGTCTTGTTACAGCAGCGCGCGACATGCACCTCACCTTAATGACAATACCGCACTTTTTTTATTTTTTGCGAACCGGACCGTTCCACGCGCCTGTACATATATAGCGCATTCGATAATTGAGAGTTTGGGAACAATCTGTACACCCTGCCGTACTGTGGATCCCACAGATAACGTGCCAGGTAATAGTGCGCTATATATACAGGGTGTCTCAGCGAACACTTTCAAAAATTCTTAAAGGTTGCATGTAGCAGATAGCACAATTCTAGTTCATGATCTGGTCTACTCGAAGAGGCGGACATTACTTGCACAAGAAATTGAAATGCATATTCGAATAATTAACAAAAATTCCCTAATTAAGTGTTTAACTAATTACCCGACGGCCCATATTGCAATTTGCAAATTGTAGTCGTGGAGTTCGCAAGACGGATCCACTTGTAACGAATTCTCGGGATGACACTTGGTTTCCGGCGCACATGGGGTCAGTAGAGAGAGCCCCGCGTAACCTCAACGAGGTGGCGCACAGGGAGGCACGAGGATTAGTGTGCCGTGCCCTCCCTGATGGGGCTGTATCTCCCGCTCCTGAGTTCAGGGACCAGATGTTAACCTACAACGAGATCACCAAGCACTATTACTTAGAACGCAGGGCATTCCCCCTGCCACATTCTAAATTAAATAGGCCACAGGCGGTTACATTGCGGCTTTTGCAGACACGGACGTACCCTAACCCGGTAGTCATGAATAAAATTAATCCGGACTGTGGGGTTTCAGTCTATTGCATTAAGTGTGGGGGTTTGGTCGATTTAGAACACATGCTCTGGCGCTGCTCGGCGTTGGCCGGTGATGGTTCTCAAGGTGAACGGTGGTGGCAGCGCATGCTGCACAGTGAAGTGCTGGCGGACCAACTCGGGGCTGTCCAGAGGGCCCGTGTGGCGGCAGAGGGGCTCGGCCTCTCTGTCCCGACGTGGGAGCGGCCCGCATCAGTCCCAGACTGATTCCTCAGGACCCAAATAAAGTTCTTCATACCATATACCAGTTTTGAGATATTAATTCCCGAACTTTGCGGAGAAATGCATTGGCGTTTCTCCGCAACTCAGTTACAACTATACAGACAGGGCAAAGAAAAAAAAACAAAAAACGGCAGACTCAACTGTAGTTGACGTATACGTAATGCGAATCGTTTGTTTTATGAAGCAACAGTTACGTATAGCGAACGGCCATGTAGATATATGCTGTAGTGTTTATATCTCTATATAACGTAGAATGTTCGCAACGGCAAGATATAACATTGCAAGCAAACTAAAATCCAATGGCACCTACCCAGTGGCCCACCAAATCAGCGATATACACCCCCCCCCCCCCCCCCCGGCCCCACGTCCCATTGCCCGCTTGCCCGCAAAAAAAAAACGTGACTGCACTTGGATAAGAACGCTTCGCATTAAAAGCTATAGGCCACGGCTGTACGCTTGCCGGTACCGGTCTGTATTTTGTGTTAACAGCATCTTTGAGGCCCGGAGAACTTCACATGATAAAACTTAACCAGTGCCTGCAATAAGACCGCCGCCCACACGGCATTATGTACACGTTGGCAGCAAACAAGCTGGCCTGCCACCGTTTCCTTATCAGATCAAATAAAGCATTTCTCTCTCTCTCTCTCTCTCTCTCTCTCTCTCTCTCTCTCTCTCTCTCTCTCTCTCTCTCTCTCTTGTAACGAGAATGAATTTCCGCAGAAAGCAGCCGAGATCAGCAGCTTGACGAGAGGGCAGCCCCGACGCATGCGACAGGTATAGGCAACAGCTGCAGAGGGAGCGACGTGTGCGAGTTAAAAAGAAAGCAGGAAAATGTAGCAAGGAAAAGTCAACCGCGCCGACAAGGTTGCACGCCACGCAGGCATTGATCATTAACAAACGCTTTCGTCAAATGGAAACAATGGGTCTGTGCGGCCAACAGCCGAATGCCATACGGGGCGAAATCAAAAGAACGGATCCACCGCGCTTGCACAGTTAGTTCCTGCGGCAATAAAATGCACAGACCGCACGCTGCGCCTCATCGTATATACAAAAACGCGGTTCCAGCTGGTAGAGTCACGATGATTAATGACGCTCCAGAGGTTATACCATGGCGAACTTACTCAAGTCAAGGTGCAAAGAGTGATCGAAAAGCTGCAGCCGACGCGAGAAAGTGATTATAGCTTGCTGTGCGAATGCATAATAAAATCTATCAGATCCGTATTTCTTGCTGTTGTGTTTCGTCAGTTTTCATATATGCGTCAATATCACATACGACGAGACACCTGCGCTACTAAAATACCGAAGGTTCCTGCGTGTCTTAATATAGTCCCGGCTTGCACGTCGGCATGCTGCGAAGCGTTTATTATTTTGCAGCGTAGCTGTATACGGCTAGGTTCTGCTGGATCGCGTCCGCGGACAAAACGACGCGTAGAACAATAATTAGAAAAAAGACAAAATCACCAGCCCTTCCCCTGTCGAGAAAATGGGGGTAAGCGAAGCTTGTGGCAAGACGACACTGTCGCAGGCGTTCCGCTTCGTTTGCCCTAAACTCAGGGTCGGCGGCTGTTCGATGACGTTTGGCCTCAACATCGCGCTCCCGCAACTCGGGGTCCGCGGCTCTTCGCTGACGTTTCGCCTGGGTTTCGGTAGCCCTCACGCTAGAATCGGTCGCCAGGCTTCGCTCACCCTCATTTTCTCGATCGGAGAAGGGTTGATGATTTTGTCTCTTTGGGTCCGACGTGTGACAAGGGTAGTTCAAGGGCGCGTTCAATTGAGCTTGGGCCCTTTCTGCAATATCACCAGGATCTACCCACTTTTTAGCATGACACCACCACCAGCACCACCACCACCGCCGAAACTTATGAGCCCATAAAGCTTCGCTTAAAAGTGGGCCGATCAATAGTGATAGTGCAGAAGGGGTACAATTTCAATGGCACGTACACCTGTGGGCTAGGGGACCTGTAACGCGCCCTTGAACTACCCTTGTCACACGTGGGACCCAAAGAGAGAAAAAAACAATGCGCCGGAGCGATGAACGCTGTTGCTCAAGCGCTAGTCTATGACTATGTGTGTCCGAAACGTAAGTGATAAAACGTATAGTCGACAAACCAATAGCTGTGTCTCAATCTCTCTTGACATAGCCATTTCCCTAGCTACGTCATCAGTTGCCCCATGGACTCGGTATGGGTTTGGTGGTTATGGTAAAGCACTCGCCGTATACCAAAGTGATCAGAAGGCGATGGCTAATGTTAACTTATGGGGTTTTACGTGCCAAAACCACCATCTGATTATGAGGGCGCACCGTAGTGGGGGACTCCGGAATAATTTGGACCACCTGGGGTTCTTTAACGTGCACCTAAATCTAACTACACAGGTGTTTTCGCATTTCGCCCCCATCGAAATGCGGCCGCCGTGGCCGGGATTCGATCCCTAAACCTCGTGCTTAGCAGCCCAAAGAGGGCAATCGTTAACATGGTTACCAAATTAATGATGGACACCGGGATCTTTCAGTGTATGTCTCCTTATTCGCGCAATATAGTCAATGACGGTAATATATAAATTCACTATAGCAATATTCACTATAGCAGACCCACCATAGTCCCAGCTTCGCTGGCTTAATTCCATCTTCACAGGAGTGGAAGGGCTCTGACTTTATTGTGTTAATACCAACGCTCCGAAAAAGAAAAAAAAAACAATAACGGAGTCGTGCAAGAACATTATAAATGAAGACGGACGCGACACGAGAAAGTAAGGTAATGTGTCGCAAAAAAGGGTAGTTCGAGGGCGCGTTACAGGTCCCCGAGCCCACAGGGTTATGTGCCATTGAGCTTGGACCCTTTCTGCACAATCACCAGGATCGGCCCTACTTTTCAGCGTGACAACACCACCACCGCCGCCGAAACTTGTGAGCCGATAAAACCTCGCTTTAAAAAAATGAAGACTCGTCGCAGGAGAATTACAGTGAAAATAGAAGTGGGCGCGGCACGCTTTTCTTTTCCATCGCAAAGGGCAGTGAAAGAAACATGCCAGACAGTTCTGTGCATGACAACACCACGTGAACTTTCCCGGTAGTCTTCTTCATTAACATATTTACTCGAACACAGTATATCCTCATTCCATCACCCTTACCACCGAATCTTTTTTTTCCGCAAGCAATGTTCAATAGAAAGCAGCAATGTAACCATGATCACGTCATAGCTATAATGCATTTCGCAATAAATTGTGGAAGCTATAGCTGGCATAAGCCTCGACTAAGCTTCCTACGCCGAGTGCCCGATAGCGTCGTAAGTCGAGCTTCGAATGTCAAAGTGTGCCTCGAAGTTTCCATTCTGGTTTTAGCATTACTTTATAACTAGATGTGGCCGAATATAAATCGAGTCGAATACGAACAGTAAAGGTCGAATATCGAATAATCAAACGCAGACGCTTATATGAACAGTTGGAATATTTATTCCGGTATAACTATAGGCACCACGCTCGCAGTTGACTAGCGAAAAAAAAAAAAAGACAGCTAACTTTACGGACAATTAGGATCAGTGTTAAACATAATATCACTAATTAATCGTCATTTTAAAAACTGCACGAGAATGCTCTAAACATATTTAGAGTGTGGTTGCAAACAAGCTTTCTAAGAACGAATGGCTGCCTGTATGAGTAGCTTACCAAATAAATGGTCGCCGAATAAAGCCAAGAGCTATGGGAAATAAAAGAGCTGCTGAAGGACTTGTGTGTCGCAGACACGCATGAAAGAGCCCGTCGCAAGGAAAAATTCACTGGTTGTAAAACTGCTACACTGAATAGACTGCCAAAAACATTAAATGAGAGACTACAAGCAAAAATCACGGGCTGTCATGTAGGCTTACACCACGAAACCGAAAACAAAGCTTACACTACCATTTTGTTTCGGCATAGCATCGAAAATTTATGTCATTGCTTAACGTCTGATCATTTGCGATACTTTGTATAGCAGGCGGAGAACAGTAAAAGGACTAACAGTCGGTTGTTGCTAAATAAGTTAGCTAGTTTTAAGTATTCCAAAATACCGAATAGTTCATTCTCGAATACAAATAGTTAATGTGTGATATTAGATTCGTATTCGAAAGTTCGAAACATTCGCCCTACCCCTACTTGAAGCTAATCACACATAGGACTTAAATCAGAGCCCTTGTGAGGGCTATAAATGTTGAAGCATCCTAACTGCATTCGTAATAACGTTCCTGGCAGTCAGGAAGCAGTATTAATACTACATACGAGTTCGGGGCTGCTAGACCGCATAAGCTAAGAACTAGAGTAAGCATAATGCCGATTTGCACGCTTTTTTTTACTTTTTAAGCAAAAGCTCAGACTTTCTGAGACTCCGGGAAAGAAGTTATTTGCCAACCTATTATTCGTTGTTTGAGGTGCAAAACCAAAAAGCAAGCCAACGTCTTGTGCATCGTATATGAGTGCGTGCACCGCCTTCACAAAGCAGAGACGTAAAATTAGAAGCAGGCTACCCGTAGCCCTTCATCCTGCAAGTTTCCAGAAATGGACGAGGTCAAGAAGGGAGCCTCCTCATAGAAAGGGAATTCTGGACTCTCTATCTCCCTAAGTACCCCTGAGAGACGTTATTGTCCGCGGAATTTTAACGCTGCCCTCTCCAAGTTCACGTATACTGTCGAGACTATTCCTCCCTAGGTGGTTCCCACCAAGAGGGGAGGTCGTGCCCGTTTTTTATAAATAAAGCATTTTCAACAACTGGCCACCTCAAGCTGGCTGTGAAACACAAGCGGTCGGACTGTGCCATTCACGAAGCAACACATTGGCAAATTAGAGAAGTAGCATATCAACGCCTTCTCATTCTCGCACGTCATGTGCAGCGTATATAATAGACCATATATTTATCACGAAGAAGCGAGCGTGATAACTTTTTTTTCTTCATCTCTCGCAGTTCCCACGCAACGCCGTCGTCGCGTGGCCCTTTGTGCTAGTCACGCGTTCTTTGAAGTCTTCACCACACGCTCTCGCACGAAAACACTCGTTTACATCACGCTGGACCATACGACACTGCGGCTGGCGATGACTTCCTGATACGATATAAGGCCCCGTCTCCGGAGGTGACGGCCACCCATTGACGTGTCGGTCGGTCGCAACGCATAAAAAAACTACACAGCACCCATCCCTATAGCGCGACGACTCTTCCTATACGCGCGCCCCGTCATTCCCACGGATGATCAAGTTCGCTAAGCAAGGCGGCCCGCTTCGCTGTGTTCTCTGGCCCGTTCCCGTATAGACGCATGCGCGGAGATTTCAGAGCCACGCGTCTGCGTCGAGTGGTCGGCGCTCTCAGAACTCTGCACGTTCCTACAGAAGGCTTACGTCAGCGAAGTCCCCCCCGCACACAGGACAAGCGCGCCTTTCATTTATAGACCACACTGAGCCGCCTTCATTTATACAGGAATAACACGGCCGTTAATCACATGCACACCCAAATCACATGCACACCCGTAACCAGCGCACAGCCGCGGTATCGGGTTCGGTTTCTCCAAGACACTGATCTCTCTCTCTCTCTCTCTTTCGATTGCGATGGTGGAAAGTTTCAAGGCTCCGCAGCGCCTCCGAGACGCTGCCGAAATTTATCGCCCAAGCTCTCAAGGCCTCGATCGAGGAACGAGCTGAGTCAGATATCAGTCAGATCGATGGTGATGGCAGCGAACAGAGTACTTCTATAACGCAAGGTCTTGCAACTGCGATCTTACCCAAAGTGCAAGTGTTCGACAATACACCTCCCACTCCCACACAATTAAATTTTTTCACCCATTCACTTCTGCTAATGACCCTTCAGGTTTTCTTTACCTAGTAAGCAACACTGAAACCAATTGCAGGTTATCTTCTTTCATCCGCTTTTCTCGCACTTGCTCCCAATGTCATCTTTCCACTGCACTCATCTTCGTCGTCGGAAGAATACAATGGGTTAACGTATTCTTTCGCAAATGTATTCAGACTGACTGAACTAGAATTGCGGCAGCACAAAAAAATGCACGCTGCATTCGAGCCCACTTACCGGATGCTACGCGCGATAACCTGCCATCTATAGGTTGCTATGTTGTGTCGAATGTTTAAACGCTTCCGATCCAAATGACTACTGTAGTAACTAAAATGCTTTATAAGAAATTGTATTGCAATAGCAATTATATGGACACTCGAAGTGGATTTCTGCCATCGTCGCCGTCAGCCGTAAGGTTCCGTATAGAGTCCAACGGCGATGAAATCGTCGCCGCGCGCCGTATGCTGTATGTGCGCCGTATGCCGTATGGGTGCGAACGCACGGCGGAGAGCAAACGCGACTTCTTCCGTCGCGCGAAAGGCCGTGGGGGGACGGGTGAGAGGGAGGGAGGGGAGGCGAAGTTTAGCTGCGACACCAAATGCGTATTTATATAAAAACGGTGCGAGGCGAGAAGGTGGTAGACTTCCGACGCTGCTCGACGAGTGTCCCGTTCTGATCTCGTCGAAAACCTCCGAGCCGTCCCTGCAGAGGCACCGGCAACAGTCACCAACGCCGAGCGCGTTCGGTGCGAACGCGGGCAAAATCGCCTACTGGCGTCGACAACAGTTCTGTGCATTGCTGGTGCTGCTGCATGTCCAAGTTTATACAGCTGATAAAACTACTATTTTTACTCCGTATAGCTCTCTACTAATTTGCTATCGCAATTGATGCTTCGCCTTTCGGGTGAAACTGCGACATTTTTTGAAACGGTGAGGAACAAAAGCCGAAATTAACCTGATAAATCAGAGTTCCGGCAACTTTGATTACATAATTTATGTACACTTAGTGCTGCAAACCTCCTGGTTCCTTCAGAAATTAGAAAGCATTCCCAAGCTGCCTCATTCAGAGATCAGGTCTGCGAGTTCCATCTTCGGAACCTGTCTTCAGAACCTGGCCTGAAACTATCTTCGAGTTATCAGTACGCATTCTTCACACGCTTGTGATTGAAATTATGTCTGAAGTTGCAAAAGATCCCAGCAGCATACTAAATTTGAGAGAGACGACTCTTACATATCATAAACAGCTGCTCTGAAAATTTTATTCTTATACATTTAACTATCTTTCCGTGTTCAGTAGCACAAAATATAAATTTTGACTTCAAAAACAACATCCACCAGGCTACATTGCAAATTTTCGTTATACACACAGGAAGCTGTAAAACACCGTCAAGGGGCGTTTTAACGAAATAATTTTTTTTCAAATTAGTTCATTAAAAGAGGAGATGGAAGAAATTAACTGTCGTGCTACTAAGCTGTCAGGAGGCGAGCGTCACTGCCGTAGGAGACACTCTCTCCCTCTAACAGCGTTCCCAAGCGGTATTCCTTCTTTTCCCTCTCCCATACTGGAGCCGAAAGGAGGTATACCACGGTGTCGGGCCCTGCCTCCCCCCCCCCCCCCCCCCTTTTACAGCGTAAGCTGTTATGGGCTCATTCCAATAACGTTACGGGTCGCGATGATGCCGCCGCCGCCGCCCCGTAGCCGCTATCACATGCAAAAAAAGTACCCGCTCTCCGCCGGGATCGAACCCAGGCCCGCTGCATGAGAGGCGGATACTCTACCACTGAACCACGCAAGCTTTTTTTTTTTCTTTCGCTAGCTATCCGAGAGCGGGAAAATGTACTATAAACGCGCCCTATGCAGGCTCGCAGGCGCAGACGACGAGATGCGATTCAGACGCGTTCCCAAGCCTCCGCCGGTATGGTGGCTCCATCTAGTTAAGGCACTGGCAAACGCAACCTTTCAGACACTGTAAATTTTGCTGCCGCCTTAACTAGATGGCGCTAACATACCGACAGAGGCTAGGGATCACGTTGATTGCGCTATAGATTGGGCGCGTTGCAATGGGAGCGAAGTGACAGCCGTAGTTGCATTGTCGGCCGCTTGGCTGGGCCGAACGGCGCTAGCCATTACTAGCCATTAGGGAGCCTACATGCAAGCGCTGTTTTAGGGTGGTGACAACCTTTGTAAAGGTACTTGCCGCCGCCAGCTAAATTGGTGGGTAAAATTTTCCGCCAAATATAGCATGTGGGAATCAAAATGGCGATAAGACCAGCCGACAGACCACGTTTCCCGCACCCGTTGGTGCCGTGAAACTAATTCATTTTTAAAATAAACTTCGGCCTCAGCAGCCAGACCCATAGCGTGTCTGAGAGCAGTGCATGACATGTCTACGTTTTAGTTAAACAGGCTTGTAAGCACAGTTTTCATTACAGCACACTTCGAAAAACACCCTTTATACAGTGTGTACAAGGGGAAGGCAACGACAATGTTTAATGCAGTTCACATTCTTGGCGTGAGAAAATGCTACCACGAGCACGCCACCGTTCCTTATAACTTCTTGCTTTGTATATGCTATTGAAAAAAAAAAGTTTGATGAGTTAAAATGAAAGAAACAGGCAACTAGCATATTAAAGATGTATGCAGGTTTCGTGCGCGCATTGCTGCAAAACTAAATAAATTTATTAGATCGCGTGCCAAAATGGGTACATCAGAGCGTGACAAAAAGAAAGCAGGGATGCGCCGCGACTTCTAGCGAAATTGAGAATCAAAATTGCTACTCACCAAATTTGGCGGTAAATAGCGCTCAAAATTTTGGATGTGTCACCACCCTAAAACAGCGCTTGCATGTAGGCTCCCTATACTAGCCATCGGCGATGGAACGCGTCGGCTTGCACGCGCGACGACATCCCAAGCGCGTTCCTGACGCATTCACTCAAATTAGTAGGTAGTACTGTCGAAACGCTCGTCTAGCTTACGCTGTGACTGTGCTACGTGTGCCGGGCAGGCCTGGCATTCTTTTTTCTTTTCTTTTATGAGCGCGGCTCAGACGCCCGTTCCTGCGGCAAGTGTCGGTGTCCCTCGGCGTACCTCGTATCTGAGCGAACGAGGACAGCGAAGGATGAAAGAGCGAACGCGGAACGCAGCGGGAAATGAAAGACGGCGATAGCGAAGACAACGCGAGGAGGAAATCGGAGGGGGAAGGTATGGCGAAAGCGATCACCCGATTAGCGAGATAGTCGCGCCACACTATGCTCCGTTTACAACGTGCAGCACGTGACGGATTGTTCGCGCCAGGCAATATATCGCGCAATGAAAACACGTGTAGAGCTAGCTCGAATTTCGCATTAGGGAGTATCGTAATCGTAGGTGAATTTTCATCTTCCCTTTTAGCAAGTTCGCCTGGAACAGAGTGACTTGGCTATGAAGAAAATAGAGCCATCGCTCCCCACATGGATACTGAAAAAAAAAAAAAATCTGCGCAGCGCATTCACAGCGGCGTCGCGTTGCACCTTTCGCTTTGGGTGATTAGTCATGGTGAGTGACGTATAGATCGCACCGCGAAGAGGCACTTGTACGTGTGACTGACTCTCTGCCTGGGATACAGCTTCCTTGAGAGGGAGGGCGCCCGGTGTTTGGTTTCGAAATTGAGCTGTTTTCGCGGGCGCGTAGCGCCGTAATAGTTTGGAGACACGATCGTCGGTATATATATATACGCCACTCTTGCTGGCTTGAAATGGCCAAACCTGGTGAGGTGAGGGGCCCTTTAACCTTGGGGAGCACTGTTATACTAACCAGAGGCGTCACAACGTGCACGTCATTTTTCAAATTCCGTTTTGTGTGCCCGTTTTTCTCGCATAGGTTGGATACACAAGCTTACAGGCGTGCCTTCCAGCCGTTAAATTATATTGAGCTGTTGAAATCGACCACGCGAGCGTGCCGCAAATATCAGACTCCGGATTACTTTCGGCTACCCGGAGTTCTTTAACAACGTGCACTCAAACCGCAGTTCACGAGCGTCCCCCTATTCCGCCCCATGGCAGACTGCAGCCGCTGCTGTCGGGTATCGAACCCGCCACCTCTCATTCGGCAGCACGAACGCCCTGATCCACGGCGGCGGGTGATGCAAAACAAGCAACCAATGGGAAGCAAGTAGAACTCGCACACCATTCGCTCGTTAGCGGCTCAAAGCACAGCGCTGCCGAGCCATAATCATACGGCGTAGCGGCGCAGTTACGACCACCGTGCTTCCATTACGAAGTACAACTACCTCACGAATGAAATGATGAACGGGACGCTCGCACGGACGATGTATCGCATGCTGCAGCGCTCTCCCGTGGCACACTATGCGGCAATTAGCTTTCGGACTTCGAACAAAAAACGTCCACACGCTCTGTAGTTCCCGAACTTCCATTACTGCCTGCGCTGCTGCTGTGCGGAACACAATAACCGCGCCGTCCGTCGGTGCATATTTTTACCGCGAAGTCACGCGCGCGTGGTAAGTGAAAGCCACCGACGTCAATTCAACGAGGCCCATCGGCACGCGTGGGATGCACACGCGAGAAATCGACCCGTATGCGTACGATCGACCATAGCACGTACCTCCCGCTGTAAGGCGACGAAGTGCGAGCGACGTCGAGCAAGAAATGAATGAAGAGAGAACGGGAGGAGGGAACAATCAATTTCAACCATTACTACGCACGTCCACTGAGCATGCGTGAAAGGGTAGGACGACGACGATGAGAGACACACGGGCCACCACAGCACACGTATTGTTATTATAGAAACCGACCTTGTCACTCGACCGAAATAGAGCATCGACAGTTTCCGAGTGCACGATGGGAAAGAGGGTTACCGCCTATCGTGTCGGTTGGGGCCTCGTTTACCGGCGGCGTCGACAGTTTGCCGGCCGCGCAATCTGAGAAAAAGCAGAATATCTCCTCATCATGCGCCTGCAGCCTCGTATTCAGATTTCCAGCCTGTAATAGCATATGCGAGCATCAATTTGTTACACGGTTTTACTGGCGACGGCTTATACGACGTCCTTAAAGTCATGACGGAGTTGCGCGTGCGAATAAAAATACACCCGAAAAAAAAAAAAAAGAAACAGTCACCACGAGTCCTGCAAAATATTTACAAAAAAAAAATCACTTCAATCTGCTCTCCCTTTATGCCCGTACAGTGAGCAACCTATTATATTACGTTAGTCACTTAATTCTTTTAACGCCCACTTTAACACCCATCCAAGAATCCACAATACCGCGTGTCAGTCCGTTTTCTTTTTCTTTTTCTGCGCATAGGGTTGTACACTTCACTAAGTAACAATGGGCAATAAAAACACGCCATAACGTAACGCGACAAAAGGTAGAAATTCAGAAAAGAAGAAGCGACGTAGTACGTAAGTGAAACGAAATACGAAACGACGCGAGCGAGACATAAAAGAAAAAGAAACACGAAAGTGAGCAAAGCCACCTCATGAAATGTCACACGAGCGAAGACTATACGAGGCAGAGTTGAACGAAACCCGACCCTTTGGCTGCCTGGCTAGACGACGGAATGCGAGACGAAGTGAAAGCATCAAAGTGAATTTGGTGTAACAGTTCATACGGGCTGCTTTCTTTTTCTCGCTTTCGCCCTTTTCTTCAGACACGGTACATATTTAAAGACTGCCTGATGCACAATTGGGGCCATTCAGTTGGGTCACTTGAAGAGGCCGAGATTGACAAATCACAATGTATAACAGACTTATTAATAAGCACAAACCCATTAATTAATTTAGTTATTGAGATTAGAGCGCATGTTAAAATGTCTTGCTTTTTCGCATGGGTCGCCCCGCAGCATGATATGCGAATAAAGCATGAAAACACGGATGCGCGTTTCAAGTCGACAGTATATGGAAGCCACGTGTAAATTTATGCTGACATCCGTCAGGTTGGCCATTTCTTAAGGGAGGTCTGAGTGCGTTTTCCCGGACAGCCATTTTCTCTGCGCTTGTCCAAAGTATAGGACGTGCGTCCGCTGCAGACGCAGGAGCCGAACACTCAAAACATTGGTCGCCCGATGGCAGACCAGCTCCGAGTGAGCAGAGCTCCAATTCACGGCAGGTGTAAGGGCCGCCCCGACTCGAAGTATCGGGAGAGACACTTCCTCCAACCGAGGGAGATTGGGATTAATGAATTGAATGCCGTCACGCGTTTAAGGCATGCTCGTTTAGTCGGATTCTCGAGACTATTGCACCAGCTACGCGGTATCCATCAGGGAACAGTACACCTTTATGACGCCTTGGAACCGTACACGAGACCAGTGTTATTTCACCTCATATCTCCCAAAAGGATCCTCCCTCGCACAATGAGGAAGAATACTGAGTAGTACACCAAAGCAATTCGTGGAAGTTTTCTGGGTGTGAAATCTCCATAGCGGTGCTGGTCCAAATATTTCCAAGAAATTGATATAACTGCGCATTACTGTCGGGCTTCAATCCAGCAACAGGAACATATGCCCGCCCAAATTTGATTAACGCATACGACTTTAGATGGTTACATAAGCTTTGTTAATTATCTAATTGTCAACTGCTATTTGTCGTGCTAATACAATCTCAGTCTTTATGAGTAATACAGCTGACGTGGAAGAATTGCGCTATCTTCGAGATGCGATTTTTATTAAATTTACATGGCTGCAGGAAAGAAAACGAAACAAAGCAAAAGGTGGATGCAAGAAAACTTCAGTCGGTAGTCAGCGCTGTCAGCATGTGTGTGTCGTTCTGTCGTGCGCAATGTATATTATCATTGCGATATCAATTATGCGGACAGTTGACGTGCGTTCACGTCGCAGCCACCGTGCCTTCGAGGTCACGTGATCCACCGCGGGTGCAAGGGTAGGGCCTGCAAGGGCGCGAGCCGAGATGGCTCGCGCCGTGCACTACGTTCTCGCCCATAGTTGCAGATGACGCGCTGCTGAGTTTTGAAGGAGTGACAATTGAAATGGTGAAGGGAGCGGCAGCACGGAGCGCTCCGCTTTGGGACAAGCACGCACTCACTCCACTGCCGGCGCACTTCTCGCGGCAACGTCGTGCGTGCGAGTTCTAGCGGTCATCAAGGTTAAGCTATCTTCATGTGCGTCTTTGTGCGAGTGACACTACGCCAGTTTAGGTAGTGAGCGACCGCTTGGCGCAATTTATAGTTCCCATAAAACTAGGAGTCTTACTTGCGTAATATTTTTTTTTTCAGCATCCTTTCTCCGCGGTGGCCGTGTGCCGCTGAGCGCGAGGTCGCAGGTTCGACGCTCGACCGTGGAAGCAGTCGCATTCCGATGAGAGCGAAATGCGAAAACGGTCGTGTACAATTAAATTTAGGCGCACGTTTACTACCTTATTCGTACCAGGAAACTTCCGTACCACGCTTCTAAACGGCCGCTATTCTGCAGTCACGGGGAAGCCCGCGCTGCGGAGCCGTTCAGGGGTCACCGCGGTGGCTCACGTCTTTTTCCTTCCGCCCGGCGGGCTGCTATACGTCCGCGACACCGCGCGAACAAGCAAGGCGAGCGATCCGAGCACGGTCCACCGGTGCTCGAACAGTAGCGCAGGCGGACGGTCCGAGCCGCGCTAAAAGGCGCGTTCTACAGCCATAGGCCCGGCCTCGTGCCCGCGGCCGAGCGGTAAAAGGTTCCATCCAGGTCACCGCCCGGGGATCTGCGAGCCTGTGCGCATGCTGTACGGGCAATGCAAATATTCAACGCGCCCGAATTCGGGAGAGCATTCATTACGCTCCAGCCACCGCCCCTCGGAGATGGCAATTTAGTATAATGTGCCTTCATTCCAGCTTCACTCCAGGTTCTTTGTAGAGATCGTTCGCAAATTAAGTCAGTTAAAAATGCAAACGGCCTTTTCCTTTCCCAGTGAAAACTATATCTTTAATTTGCTACAAACTACTACTGCTGCTGATGCTACATTTATCATGCACAGTCGATCCTTGCTTGTTTCATTCACACATTTAATTCTCTTTCCATATTAACGCGATAGCCTTAAAGGGCCCGTGTCGCAGAAAATCCTTCGTCGGTGTCGGCGTCAGTGTCAGCTTTGGCGTTAAGCATCGGCGCCTAGCGGAAATAATCATGCCGAACCACATCATCCCATACCACCCCGACTACACAGGCCCTCCGCGTGGCGCAAGGCGTTAGTGAACAAAAATTTAATTTCTCAAAGTAACATCCGTCAGAAAAATCGTAAAGTACGACTTAACCACAACCTACAGTAGTGATAGCTTCGGATTGTAATTTGAATATACGAGAAAAAAGCCTGATAAGCAACCAGGGATCTTTGAATGCTATCGCGTTCCACTCTTAAAGGCGAAGCTTAAGCGTCCTCCAATTCTGATGGTGTTTCGTTGTACTTTGGTTCTAGGCAACATTGAGGGGAATGTTGAAAACCAAGCCTTTTTAAATTTTGGGCACGCGCGCGCCTCTGGACAAATGCACACAATTAATAAAATAATAAAAAGGTCCTAGGGCCTTCACATTTTGATATAAGACGACTTAAATTGCTCCTGTAAAAATGACCTCCCAGCAATGCATTTGTGTTTGTGTTTAAAAGTGAAGCCGACTTTAAGGGGATAAGTGTAAGCTTAGTCTTGGTAAGCTGCCTTTCCCACGTTGCGGGTTGCAGTGAAGCCTACTCATAAAGAAAAGTGTGATGCGAACGGAGCCCGATAACGCTATCGCGTTCCACTCTTAAAGGCGAAGCTTAAGCGTCCGACAGAAGAAGAACGTAAACTTTATTATCAAATCGATAAGATTTGAGTCCGGCGTATTTTTAGTGGGTCTGGGCACCCGCCGCGGACGCGGTTCCGAGACAAGCCCCCCCCCCCCCCCCCCCCCCGTCCCAACATTTTTTTTTTTTTTTTCATTCATACGAGATTTTCTCTTCCCCCTACATTTATCATACTTTTTCGTTTGTATTGCCTTCCTTGCAATTCTCTCAGGTGTCAAGGCTAGGTCTCTCTCAGAGTACGAAACATGGCGCAGAGAAGGGCCTGCGATTGATTCAAACAACTTCGGGATCCTCTAGCGGGAAAAGGAATGCTCGCGTGTGGCATCGCATATCCCGTTACACACGCGCAACAGCAGCAATACAGTACTGAAACACGCATCGCGAACCCAAAGCAACAAGCGAACGCCTCCAGCAGCTGTACTGCTGCACTCTCCAGCGTGTCTCACGCACACAGCAATGTGAACGGAACAGTTCCGCGCGCGGAAAACGTGCCAGACAGTGCGCAGCAGCTTTAAATCATGCGCAATACCCCCGATGCGTGCTAGCGTGCTTGCGGCGTGGTCTTTCAGAGTGTTAAGCAATTTAACCCCAACCCCCGTACCCCTCCTCCTCCCCCACACACACCACACACGCATACAGATTACCCCTATTAATCCATTAACCGGACGCTCACATCGCCTGCGCAATCACATTATACCTGAGCGACCGAACACCCCGTAGCACGCTTGATCTTAATTTTCAGAAGCCCCTCGCGGATACGCATTCTTCAAAAGCGGTCGCTCAATCCTTACAACAAAGGAAGGAGAAGGAAAAGAGAGTCGAATTAAAAAGGAAAAAAAAAACACGAAAAGCGACAGGCCTGCTCACGTGCCTAGCGCTCGCCGTCAGCGGCACGCGAGGACTTCGCGGCCGAGTCAACAAGGAAGCGCACTCGTTTCGCCAGAAATGACGTCATTCTATAACGTACGTTGTTTGCGAGGGAGAGGATGAAGCGAGAAAGTGGAGACTACAGGTGAGGCTGGGGACAAAAAAAAATAATAACAGCGCAGGTATTTGGAGAAACGCGGGAGACAGCGTGCCAACCCGTTGTTGGTCACATACGAAGAGCGGGACCGGTTCCCACAGTGGCAGCCAAGGCATGCGCGTTCGCATATAGACGATAGTCCGTGCGCGCTGCCGAGCCAGTCCAAGGGGACGACCGTTTCCCACTCACCTCGACACTGGCGGCGAGCGCGCAAAGGCAAAGGTCGGCGGCGCGACCGTATGCGAAGGTTGTCCGATATAGAGCTCCGATAGCTGTCTGAGCCTTTCTCCTTTCGGTTGCCCGCACTTTCCCCTTCGCCTATCACCCCTCTTTCCTGGAAGGCGCGAGCGGCTAGGAGCGAGAGATAACGGGTCTCGGGACTGGAGTAAGTGGGACGCGCAGCAGACCGCCGCATTTACGTTCACATTTCCAACACCGGGACGCAGCCATTTTCATCAACACGACAGCATTCGGGCATCGGCATTACGGGAGGACAACACGGGAAGAGTACTACAGCCATCCGGGGCGTATATACCCCTCTCGCGACCCATAACGCGCCGCGGAGCCATTGCACGACGCGTCGAGCGAACCATTAGGCGCAGCGCTAAGTGGAAGCGAACAATGGGACCGCCTATGTGGTACACCCGGAGGAGAGATCAGCGAGGAACGGCGCGACAGCATCCGAAGACGAGAAAGAGCCAGATGAGAAAAACAAGAAAAACAGGACAGAGAAACGCGGAATGCGGTGAAAACGTGCCCCCTCGCCGTCTTCGCTCCCCGTTCGGAAGACCATTTCGCGAGAGGACGCAGGGAGAAAGGGGAGGCGGCTCGCGAGTGAAAGGCAATATGAAACGAGGAGGAAAGGAGATCACGGAGGAAACGCGATGCGATGCGTCCTCCGCGCATTCTGCGAAAGCGTTAGCGCGACGCCGGCCGTGCAGGTTCCGGGCACACGCTGCTCCCGGTTCCGGGTTTCTATTTCCGCGTCGCACGGCGGGTCTCCCCGTTCAGTGCGTCTACGAATGTAGTGCTACCCTTTTGCCTCTGTGGACGAGCTTTCGCTGTGCACGACCGCGTTCCTTTCGAGGGAGTGGACGCGACTGCAGCGAATGGTCATTGCGTGCCACGGCTCATCGGGCGACTAGAACGGGGCCCGCGTTTTAAGCGGCGGTAGGCACGCAAGGAAACAAATAAGCATCCTCAGCGTCGGCCACCCTCTTCCGCTGCGCAAACCTTGGAAAGCCGGCCGGTGCAGTTTGCGGACGTTTACAATGAACGCCAATACAGACGGAACTGGGGCAAAACTAAACTGAAGCGCGGAAATGATTTAATTGGATTCTTACTCCCAAATAGCACATATGAGCTGAGAAAGCGGCGTACTTTAAACGAGTACTGATACTCTGTTTCTCGACATTTACGCTTTGACGAGCACCTGTGCGCTCAGTAACGGCGGCATTAAAGGGCAACAGCACCAAAGCAACGGGTATTATTAAAGATAGCGTCGTTGACTGCGACAAGTCAAACGGGCTCCAGACGATGCAGTTACATATAGCTAGTCGAGTGACACACAGCGAACATCGCAGCCGATAATCATGCGCCTTCAAAGGTGATCGCGTTGGCTTACAAACGCGAGGGAATGCATCAGTTCGATTGTCACGCAGATACGGTCCGTGGTATATACCGCTGCCAGTTGCAGAATTTCGTCCGCTATAGTCACTCATGTGCAGCAGCATGTCATCGCTCACCAAATATCAGAGCCGTCGTCAAATAAGCCCGATGACCTTTTTGCGAACCATAATCGCCGCTCTATTCTGTACATTCCAACGATTTCGTTTCTCGAAAAGTAAAAAAAAAAAAATTATGGGGTTTTACGTGCCAAAACCAGTTCTGATTATGAGGCACGCCGTAGTGGGGGACTCCGGAAATTTTGACCACCTGGGGTTCTTTAACGTGCACCTGTTTCTCGAAAAGTAGCAATGCTGGAAGCATCGAAGAAAGCAGACACGACAAAGCCCGGACAAAGCCTGCCCTGACGCGTTCGTATTAAGCATGCTCCCGTGGTCGGCGACCTTCAAGTGACCTTCAGCGAAAAGCCAGAGCCGTTATCCAAGCACTTAAACGATAACATCCGGGCATCGCTGCGAGAACTAAACCAGATCATTCGGGCAAACAGTCAAAAGTTAAGAAAGTCCGGTCTCTGGCCCCAACCCTTCGTACAGGACCGCATTACATACGCTAGTTACTGCCCAAACAAGTTACACAAATATTGCTTTCGAGTTCGTAGTAATGTTTCTTCACAAGTACGCTGAAGTTTTTATTTGTCATTTCCAATAGCGACGTTCAAAAGGCATTCTTCTTCTTTCTGGGGTTTTACGTGCCAAAACCAGTTCTGATAATGAGGCACGCCGTAGTGGAGGGCTCCGGAATAATTTTGACCACCTGGGGTTCTTTAACGTGCACTACAACGCAAGCACACGGGCGTTCTTGCATTTCGCCTCCATCAAAATGCGGCCGCCGCGGCCGGGATTCGATCCCGCGATCTCGTGCTCAGCAGAACAACGCCTTAGCTGACTGAGCCATCCCGGCGGGTGACGTTCAAAAGGCAGATACAGGGCACCATACACTTATTTGTCATCTTTTGGCGCCGGTTTCGCGTCGCCTCGAGAGATGGCCTACGCTGCGCGTGGCGCTTTTCTTCTAGCTGGACAGTGCGCTCCATCTCCCTGGCGTCTTTCACTGCCTGTCGGACGATTAGGGTGCCGTCTTCGGCCGGTTTTCTTCTGCTAGCTGGGCGGAGTCCATATGTACCAGTGCACAGTATGACGTGCTGCGGTGTAGTGTGGTGGGGTGTGCCGTTGCGAACATGCACTACACCCGTGTTAAGATTGTGGCTAGTAGCATCTCCAACCAATCTGCTTTGCCGATAGCCATTTCATGCTTATACATCTACTCTCGATTACGGGAGAGCCAGCATTTTTGTTCTTTCCAGAGGCCGTAGGACTTATTAGCCAGGACTAGCTAGTTTGCACGTTCTGTGCCTCTTGATGGCGCCAGTCAAACACGAGAGCACGAAGCGCTAATAGTGGCTGCAAAAATGGACGTCATGAAAGGGAAGCGCAGCGAAGTTTGGTATTCTGAAATGCTCGTTGTCCCGAATAATGGAAGAGAAAGAGGATGCGCGCTGCCTGGCACGGCAGCTTTTTGAAGGACCGCATGCGGGTGAGTACATCTCAATATGAAAAAGCGTCTGCGCAACGCCAAATTTCCTATCAGTTGTGCCCTCTTCGAAAGAGAAGGCAGCAGATGTTGCATCTAAAACAGACATTATTGGCTTACGCTCGAGTGATGATATTCGACGCAACGTCCAACAACGTCGGTTTGTTCACCGCAGTAAAACGAAAACAATCTGTTTTTCATCAAACGACTGTTCTTTAATTTTTATGCCATTCGCTTGAACGAAACTCCGGATAAACGGAACACTTTCTTCTGTCCCTTCGATTTCCGTTTAAGAAGATTCTAAAAATTAAATTATGGGGTTTTACGTGCCAAAACCACGATCTGATTATGAGGCACGCCGTAGTGGGGGACTCCGGAAATTTGGCCCACCTTGGGTTCTTTAACGTGCACCTAAATCTAAGTACACGGGTGTTTTCGCATTTCGCCCCATCGAAATGCGGCCGCCGTGGTCGGGATTCGATCCCGCGACCTCGTGCTCAGCAGCCGAACACCATAGCCACTGAGAAACCACGGCGGGTTAAGAAGATTATACTGTACATAGCTAGTACTCGGCTAAGGAGAGTCGGGCAGCAGAGGGGCTACGCCAATAGCAACGGGACCCCTCGGCATCGTCTGCTGGTAGTATGGCTAGTAATAAGTCACCGCAAACTGAGAACAAGTACGGCTGCATCTGCCCTGCACAGATTCCTTGCGTCTGCTGTGATGCACGAACTCGGCAAAGTTATACCGCGGCTATACTTGTCGACACGTGAGGGCAACAAAACAAGAACACGAAGGGCGCACAGTATGTGTCGCTCTTTGTCATTTTGTTCACTTTCTACCTCTAAAGGAGGAGGCGAGGAGCAAGGAAGAAATGTCTGAAAAAATACCACCTAGAGAGACTTCCCCGCCATTCAACTTTTGTTGCTTCTACCGTAACTTTACTGGAGCGAAGGCAGCGGCCAACGGTTCGCTCTTCGTGACAGACGCATTACTCAGACAGATGAGACACGAATTATACACGAAGCGCTGGAGTTGCCACCTGGCCAGTCATTTACCGACACAACCGGTTTTTCCCTCGTGGTGCAGGCTGCCCTGTTCAAATATTGACCAATATTGAAATAAACAAAGCGCCTCTGAACTGCTTGCTAAACGGCCCCTGACCAGGACACATGGCAAATTTTGGTTATACGCTGGAAGTTGTACGTGCCCTATTGGGAGCGTTTTACCGCAAGAATCTTTCAAATTGGTTCATTAATGGCCAAGATATAAATATTTCAGTGATGCGAACCCATGATTTCAGGAGGCGAGCGTCACAGCCAACAAGGACACTCTCTCCACATGACCCGTCTAGCCTCCGCAAGGGAAATTCCTTCCCTGCGTTCTCCCATACCGGAGCTGGAGGATCGCGTGACGCATACGTCACGGGCCCCGCCTTTCTTGCTGCGCGGCGCACTTCCGCGGACGGTCGCGCGCGCGAGCTGTCGCGTTTGTCTCGTTTCGCAACACCCGACTAGCGGCATAAGTCAGAGCTACACAAACACTGAGGCAGACTCAAGCGGATCACAGAGCATGATCGCACATCGAAACACGGTAGAAAATGACAGCTTCGCTCTCGGCGCGCGCAACTGCACGAGGTGGGAATAAGCATGCAGACGAAACGGAAGTACATCTCTCTTGCTAAGGTACGAAGTAAAACAGAGACACGCAGACATTCTGTTTGTAGCTTTTATTATTTCTCTAAACTTTAATTCGTCTATTGAAGCAACAGATCAAATAAATAACTACTGTTGCCTTGAATAATTCTCGAAGTCACGTGTCACTGCGAGACGTCACAGCACATATACATGTACGTATAGGCGCACTTGCGCGACTGACGTCGACTCTCCGGCTGGGAGCGCGGCGCCCGCGAGGAAAAGGCCAACCGACGTTTGGTATGAAACTTCAGCTCTTCTCTCCCGGCGCGCAGCGATGTAAAGGCCAAACTACACGTACGCGTGCCGGCACGCGAAAGCTCGCGCCCACGCGCCTCACGTATGCGCAGATGGTGCAGCACTGATCGTCCTGCACCATCTGCGCATGAGTGAGGCGCGTGGGCGCGAGCTCTCGCGCGCCGGCATGCGTACGTGTAGTTTGGCCTTTATACTTAGCAGACACGATCGTTAGCGCGCATTGAGTGCACTGCGCTTGTCAGCTCAAAATGGCGAGACCTGTAGTGAGGGGCCCTTTTAAGACGCATTCAATGAGGTGGGTTAATACAATGAGGCGCGCAAGATTGCCACGCGACTGGCCGCTCGAGGCACTTTGCGTGTATCCGCGGGCTTCTTTCACGCTCGGAAAAACACTTATGTAGCACGTATTGCGCAACAGAAAGCTGTATCGGGAGTTTTTCATGTTGCTCTACAATTTCCTCATTGACACTCTTCAACTAATTATAATATTTGAGAAGTTAATTCATTAAGACAAGTTACGCAATTAGGCGGAATACAAAAAAATAATCTGAGTATCTCCAAACGACGGAAAACAACACTATAAATTGGTTCTGTCCAGCTACGTGGTATCTGCATATTTTTAAATCTTGGTGCATGATAATTGGGACACCCTGTATACGCAATACACGCATGCACAGATGAGTTATAATGAAAGAAACAGAAAAAGAAATGTTTGGCTATTTGGTTCACGCCTCGAGGAATCGTATTGATTTCGCGCTCAAAGACACAGAAGGATCACTGCCGCAGCAAGTCCTTTTAAGAGTGGTAACTATGTAGCGATGCGTGGCGATGACTTTTTATAGGCCTGGACTGAAGCCACCTGTTCATAAACCGCTGCATGAAGGAGCATAAAGTTTTAAGCTCTCTCTCTCTCTCTCTAGCAGCAATGCCTCATCTGCACTTCCAGCTGTGCTCAGTGCACATCGCGAGAGAGCAGGGCATCGAGACTAATAGCTCGTTTCCCGTGCACATTCGGCTACTGCGATGCAACTGCCGCAAGAGAACGCTGCCGGATCTGATTCACTTTATTGGGATATAGCAATTATATGGACACTCTAGCGAGTTTTTGCCGTCGGCGTCGCCGTGAGGTTCCGCATATATTTAGGTATATATGTATGCTATATGCCACGCCATGCTACATGGCATGCGGCATATGCGGGTTACATTGCCACACCATTATATCACTAAAGTTGTTCATACTAGGTCTTACATCCCTGACAAAATTATTCCTCAGAATTCTGAGAATGGCAGCCCACAAGCAAATGCCATGAAACAAAACGCCAGCGCATGCCTTTTGTCTTAAATCTCCTCAGACTTAAATATTAAATGTGCAAAACAATAACACAGCTCAAACCTGAAAATGATGTAATATTATTGGCGCGGATGTGCACTACATCCAGGATCGGCCCAGGAAAGAAGTTTGAAAGCATGCCCGATACGGATAAGTCGCTAGGAAAGACGTTGGCTTTAATTAATAAAAATAAATTGATTTGTTCGGTGGCAGAATTCAATCAGAGGACCTCTAGCACGACCGCTCGTTTTTACTTACGTTTACTTTAATTCATACTGCGACTACAACTACGAGCCTTACACTTCGTGTAATATTCTAACACTTTGCTATCGCATTCATTGCTTCGCCCTTATGGCGAAACTGACATTTTTTATTGTATTTCTTTTTATACGGGCTGCTCATCGTATACGGCTTTACTACTAATGACGTCTGTAAATTTTTCTCCGCGTCATAACGTCGATACTACCGTGTCAGGCATCTGAACAAGGACTTTAATGTCAAATTAAATAAGGATAAGTGTTTCCAAACTTTCATTCGCACTTGCGGAGTGTATTATACGTCCGAGAAGCGTGCAGTAGCTGCTGTAACTTTGTAAATATGTTCCAGCAATGAAAAAAAAAAAAAATGCCTTGGAATAACTGGTCGAAACGTGATCGCCTTGTTTACTTTTTTCTTTTCTTTTTTCCCCCCGTTCGCGTTCTTTGGCGTTGTATGCAGCCTGGAATAACGGAACTTCGCATATTCCTGCGTCTGTAATTGGTTCACGATACGTGACGCGTCCGCTCTAAAGAGCAAGCAAGCTTGTGCAGCCTGTGTGTGTGCAGGCGTACAAAGGAAAGGGAAATCGGGAAAGATGCGGGCGCCATTCCAACATACGACTCCATGCGTGCATCTTGGGACGCACGCGAGAACACCGGGAACATCTGGCGCCGACAGTGGGCAAGCACGTTCAAAAAGGCTGACTAAGTGTGTGCGTGGCGATCATAATGCAAGAGCAACAAAAAGGGGAAAACAACTTAGATTTATTAACAGCGAAGCTGCTTAAGCTGGAGAGAGAGAGAGAGAGAAATACTTTATTTTCATGTTGGGTGGTGTGGTGAAAAGGCACTCAGTCCAGAGCCTCGCTTGCGGCATTCTTCAGTGCAGCACTCATTCATCTAGCACTCATTCAGTTCATTCTAAGACTGCCGTGGGTAAACCACGGAAATTAAAGACACCAGAAGAACAGCGTGAATACAATGCTCGAACATGTGTGGTGTTTGTTACAGCTTCGCTGGACATTCAGGTTCGCAGGGCGGGATGGCGGCCATCTTTTCTGTACAAAAGCTTTATTTTATATATCGAAGTACCTATAGATCGAGCTTTTTTGTGATTCCCTTGAGATTCGATATATCCGCAGGTTGGACTGTAGTAGCAATAGTCGTAGTTGTAATTCGTTGCCTATTAAAATACAGGGTTTGTCCGAAAAGTAATGTCAGTGATTGTATTGTGAAGCGACTACACGTTGCAGTGCGCTGGGACCGGTTGGGATTGGTGGAGGGGGATGTTAGCTGACGCACGCGCTGTCAGTCGTCTGCCACCATCTGGAGAGTAAGGACAGGCTTTTCCGAGAAAGTCGCTTTTATTTCCCGCGCAAGCCGAAATGCAGCGCTGTATGTTGGTATGTCAAGTTTATCGGTGGCAAAATTCCTTTTTAGAAGGTCGTGAAGAGGTCAGCGATGAAGCCCGCACTGGACGGCCATCAACGAGCATCACCAACGAAAATGTGATGCTTATGAGATTTCTTTGGAACTCAGACCGTCGTTTGAGTGTCCGTTTAGCTGCACAGAAAGTAAACATTCCAAAGAGTACCGTTTAGAAGATTTTGACGAATAATTTGCAGATGCGAAAAGTGTGCGCGAAAATTGTGCCCAAAGTGTTACCGGACGACCAAAACTAGCGCCAATTTGAAGCGTGCCAGGAAATTTGGGACTTGTATGAAGGTGACCCCCACTTTTCAGACGATGTCATCACAGGTGAAAAGTCTTCGGTGTTTGAATACGACCCCGAAACAAAAAGGCAAAGTACCGAGTGGCACAGCTTGGCGTCCCCTTGCCCCAAGAAGGCTAGAATGAGCGAGTCAAACAAAGGTCAAGACCCAGCTCATTGTGTTCTTTTATATCGGGGGCTCGTCCACCATGAATTTGGTGTTGACGGTTGTACCGTGTGGTACAAACTGTACCTGGAAATGCTCAAGAGACTCAAACGAAGGGTTCATCGCGGCCGGACTGACATCGGGGGCGATTAGAAACTTGAGCAGGAAAACGCGCCAGACCCCACCGCCTTCCCCGTGACCTGCTTCCTGGCTGATTCAAATGTGCCAACGGTTCTGCAGCCGCCCTACAGTCCGGGCGTGGCTCCCCTAGACTTCGTTTTGTTTCCGCGCTTGAAAACTCCATGACAGGGCATAGTTTCGGGACAGTTGATTTCATACAAGGAGAAGAAGCGAAAAAGCACGAACGCGGCCGGCAACGCGACAAGCTACACCGACTGACCCAGAAAGACGATAGTAAGCGAGACTTACCGGGCTTCTGAAACATGACGAAAATCGTGAAGAAATGTGCTGCAATGAGAAATAACGCGACGAGTAAGGGCACTGGCCTTCTCGGGAGCATCGTGCGGCCTGCCGATGACTGTTTGTTGTTACAGTTTTCCACACACGAGAGAGACGTCGAGGGGCGGCAGCGCTCGCAGCAGCGCAGGCACGTGTTCGAAGAGGCGCTCCTGACAGTCAAGCACAGACATTTATAACACAACACTGCATCAAGAGCCTCAGGAGCTCACGTCCACTCTCCTTCTCGCTCATACAGCTACAGCCAATCAGCGACAGCCGAAATGGACAGGCCACGTTTAAAGACCAAGGGTGCTCAGCTGCGAAATGTCAGAAGCATTCGCGTCGTGTCGTCAAAGGAAGAACACGTTCGTATGAATCGCGGTGTAGTATGCAAACCCTTACGTTTGGCTTCCGTAGAGGCTCATTAAATGCCACCTCGTGGCTATTACACATCGTTCTGACTCGAAGTTTATACGATTTTAATACGTTTAAAGTTCTTACTGAATAGAAACCTCGTTTCAGATACCACCTGTTTTCTCGCATATATCCGTCTCTACGACAAATTGAGCTCGTTTCGGAACCCGCCGTGGTAGCTTAGTGGCTATGGTGTTGGGCTGCTAAGAACGAGGTCCCGGGATCAAACCCCGGCCACGGCGGCCGCATTTCGATGGGGGCGAAATGTGCAAACACCCGTGTACTTAGATTTAGGTGCACGTTAAAGAAACCCAGGGTCCAAATTGGAGTCCCATTGCACGCCCCCACTACAGCGTGCATCATAATCAGATCGTGATTTTGGCACGTAAAACCCCATAATGTAATTTTTAGAGTGCAGCTCTTAGGCGCCCGTTCCTGCGTTGAGCGTCGGCGTTGTCCCTGGGCGTAACCGAACGAACGAGCACAGCGAAGAATAAAATAGCCAACGCGGAGCGCAGCGGGCGATGAAAGACGGCGATAGCGAAGAGAGCGCGAAGAGGAAAGCAGAGGAGGAGGGTGCAGCGGAACCACGAGGCGGAAAGCGGAGGAGGAGGGTATGTCGAAAGCGTGAGAAGCGTAGTGCTGCGCAAGACGGGCAACGACCGCTACGAGATGGCGCCAGAGTAGCGCGTCATCGTCGGTTCACCGATGGCATGCGGAGAGTGCGTCCAGCGATACCATATGTGGAAAAAAAAAAGCGCTGCATGAGCGGAAGTCTGTCTGCGGCGGCTGCTGCGAATCGCACCCACGCGTCACCCACGCGCTGCCTCTCGCGATATCCCGATTAGAGAGGCGGTCGCGCCACATTTCGCTCCGTTTGCAACGTGCCGCACGAGACAGATTGTCCGCGCCAGCCAATATATCGCGAAATGAAAACATGTATAGAGCTGCGCTGAAATTTTACATAAGGGAGTATCGTAATCATCGGTGAATTTTTTGTCTTATAACAAATCGGGTTTCCGTTGTTGGAGCACATCACACTGCAGGTCACCTGGTTGCCATCGGCAGCTACGTAACACGCTTCCTCGAGGGGCGATGACTGAAGGCGTAAATAATAACTAAAGCACGGCTAAGTTAGCAGATTGCGCTCTCGCTTTGACGCCATGCGACTCTGTTAAGGAAGGGCGCGCGTTATTTTCACACGCCGCCGCTGGCAGAAGAATGTAATGAATATTTAAATACGTGCTGAGAAATATATAAAAGTGTCACTATGTTCACGGCGCTCCATGCTTTCCAGATATACCTGAACTTGCATAGCTTTGGGTGGTTAACAATCACATTCAGTATACACAACCCGCGCTTAGACAGGTTACAACTACAAGTGCCAAAACTGGATTTGGGAGTCAGCGTTGTTGCCGTCTCTTTCGCGGTGTCCAACTGCCTTGTGCATTTCGGAGCGACAACAATCAAAGAAAACATTGTCAAAGGAAATGTACGACGTTTTGTAGGTTCTGCACGTTGTCTTTGGTTAATTGCATTTCTTTTTCTGTACATGTATCCGATATATTGCTTTCGTTCCGAAACGAACGAACGATTTAAATGTCAGCGCTGTTATGGTAGCCCTAGACTGTATATATATGCGTGCTGTATATATTTGTAATCAATCCCTACCAACTCGCCCAAACCTGCACATCACCCTCGCTACAACCCCAACCCCCCCCCCCCCCCCCCCTAAAAAGAAAATCACTCCCGCTTCCACCCCAACCCTGCTCGCAACAAGCGTCTAGCAGACTCAGTTACCAAAAGCAGCGCATGCAGGGACGCTCGACCTTCTGCAGCCAGAGCGGCGCGTGTGGCCGTGGCGTTGCCAGATGGCAAGGCGCTCACCAAGATGGACGACCGCTCCTAGGCGACGCGGACCGAGGATTCTCTGCTGTCTCTTGGTGCGAGCTTTTACTTCGCTGCGCGCTATTGCGCTTGCTTCTATGCCGCGCCACTGCCCGAAAGCGGTACAGTAAACTCGACCAGCATGCAGCAGCCGCGTGTTTTTTTGGTACCGCTGAGCTGCACACACACACACACACACACACACACACACACACACACACACACACACACACACACACACACACACACACACACACACACACACACACACTCTTCTCCCCGTTTCGTAGCGCTTCACTTACAAGAGGGTGCACAGCGACTGTCCCTCGCTTTTCGAGCATGATGCCCACCAAACAACGTCGTGCTTTCGAAAAGAATTACAATCATGAATGCACGTTGTATGTACACTTTCACGTACCTTACATAAGCTTAAAACCTAGATAAGCAAATATAGCGTTTGAAATGTATAACAAAGGTATCTGCTACACAGTGAGCCTTCGCTACTATACGAAACTGAAGTGATAATGGGTATACAGAGGTGAATCAGGTGAATTGAGAGTGAATTGATCGTGAATTAAAGGCGTTTAGTTGGGTGATAGGAGTCAAACGAAAGCTAATGATGAGATAGAGTGAGCTAAGATAATGAGGAGTAAATGAGAGTGAATTAAGAGTGAATGAGGTGAATCAAGCGGTGAAAGGGTGAATCAAGAGTGATGAAAATTTGAAATTTGGAGTAATAGAGCAAACCAAGTGTGATGGAAGTAAAACCGAGATGATATCGTGAATGAAGGTGAACCAAGCAGTGAATAAAGAGTGAATCAAGGGGTTATGCAGTAGGGGAGTGACTTGAAAAAAATATATGAGATTTGGGGGCCAAGTGAGAGTAACTCAGCAAAAAAAAATGTGGTCCGCATGTCATTGAGTTAGCCTTCAAGTCGTCTTAGTTGTAGCATAGGGGACCCCTAGTAATTTTACAAACTATTTTTAACTGACAAACAAAGTGCGACGGCGCATCAAAAGAAAAGCAAACGAGCCTCTCCGGAAATCTGTTCCCCATGACAAATGGCGCTCTTATCTCCACCGCGAAGATCAGAATTTTTCTTTAACATAGAAAATTATTTGATTTGAAATCAAGTGCGCCTACATGTTCGCGAGCACCAGCCTGTTTGTCTGCTTTCACCCTTACTGCGTCTAGGCTGGCCTTTTTCTTCTTGATTAATTTTGCTCTTTCTCTCCTCAAATTGAGAGAAATCCTTGACCTCACTAACCTATGGTCACTGCACTTTACCCTACCTAACACTTCTACATCCTGCACTATGCTGGGATCAGCAGAAAGTATGAAATCTATTTCATTCCTTGTTTCTCCATTATGGCTTTTCCAGGTCCACTTCCTGTTGCTAAGCTTCCTGAAGAAGGTATTCATTATTCGGAGCCTATTCCTTTCCGCGAATTCTACAGCATCTCTCCTCTAGCGTTCCTAAAATCGATGCCGTAGTTGCCAATTGCTAACCAGCCTGCTTTTTCCCCAAATTTTGCATTGAAGTCGCCCATGACTCCAGTATACTGAGTTTGCACCTTTCTCATTGCTAATTCAACATCTTCATAAAGCTGATCCATTTCTTCATCATCGTGACTGGAGTTCGGGGCGTAGGCTTGTACTACCTTCATTCGCTACCTCCTATTCAGCTTTATTACGACGACCGCTACCATCTCATTAATGCTGTAGAATTCATCAATGTTGCCCGCTATGTCCTTATGGATTAGAAATCCTACCCCGAATTCTCTCTTATCTGGAATACCTCTGTAGCAGAGGACGTGGCCGTTAGTCAGCACTGTATAAGCCTCACCAGTTCTTCTAACCTCACTAAGGCCAATAATATCCCAGGCAATGCCTGATAATTCCTCAAATAGCCCTGCTAAGCTATAGCCTCACTCGAGAGCGTGCGCGTGTTGAACGTTGCCAGGTTCAGTTTCCAGTGGCCGCCTCTCCGGACCCAGAGATTCTTAGCACCCTCTGCCGCGTCGCAGGTCTAACCGCCGCCTTGGTCAGGTGCTCCGCAGCCGCTGGGGACTGAGGGCCATGGGTTAATTGTAGGAGTCAGGAGGGAGGTAGTGGCCGAATACTGCACCAGGGAGGCCAATTCCTGTTCTGGTGAAGCAGTGACTTTGTTGAAGCTTAGTGGGCCTTCCTAATTTGGTTGCACCTGGACTAGTATAGCCCCATTAGCTCTCGGCAAGATTTTTTTTTCCGGTGTCAGGCGCCACTCCATGCCTGAAAATGGGACAGTTTATAATACTGTGTAATTTCTTGATAAGTGACAAAGGGAGTGACTGGGTATAAACGGGGCTGCCGGTTAACGTAAGATACGAACGAAAGACATTGTGGTGATATGGAGTGGACGTGAGCTGGGGCCAGTAAGTGTGAGCGCACGTGAGCGAGCACAGAGCCTGCGAAAATATTGGAGCGTGAGATACCGCGTATTCTGCACGCCTATAATAAACAAGTTAGTTTCACTGGAGGGTCACGTTGGCGGAGTGGAAGCGCTTGCTGACTGCTACTCCAATTCACTACTGAATAAACACAAAATCTAATTCATAAGTCGACGATGCACATGCCACATTTTAAGAATGCGAGCGCTAAGGCGGTTTCAGGTTCATAGACATTTCCGCGGTGGAGTGCGGATGCTCAAACATGTGCATGACGTTAAGCAGGCCGCTATTTACAATGCTGCAAACGTAAAAGCGAAGCGTTTTTCATAGTTTAATGACCTTATTCTTTCTGACGTGAATCTAGAAGTGCGTCATTTTTTACCTTGAAGTGATTTGCAAACGCGTCTTCCTCGCTGCAGTGCGGTATGCACAGAATTGCCGTACGAAGACACACGCTTTGTTTTTGTTTTTTTACAGAGCAGCTGTAAATGCGTCTAGAAGCGCCCAAAAACGATACATGCCTGTTTTCAGATTTTTCTGAAATAACTAGATTACTCACGAAGTGTATTGTACTTTGAGAAAAAGTAGCGCATGACAGGGTCAATACGTAGATTAAAGTGGAAGTTTGTGTATTAATTCGGGTTGAAATGAGAATTGTTACACCCTTGTTTTCGGCCAGTTTAGAGGCGTTATACAGAACACTTACTCAGTTTCCCTGTTTCCCTGAAAGAACAAAAAAAAAAAAAAGTTGCAGATCCCACGCGCTGTGGGAGTCGCGGTTATGCGAAACATTTTGCAGGCAGCTGGCTATATGCAGCGTTGTCTGAGCTACCAGGTTGACCAATGTGTTAGTTTAATACCCCTGTCACACGGGCCCTCGAAAGTCTTGAGCAAAAGACTTCTCCCGAAAGAGTTTCGCCCGCAGACACACGACAGGGAGCGATCTCTTTTTCAGAAGCGGTCTTTTCTGTAAGAGGAGTTCGCCGATCTCCTTTACGGCCGAAAAGGAGTAGCCTCGAAACCAGTGGGTACGAGCAATTATCATATACTAAACAAAATAATCGAATGCGTAATTTTCTGTCGCCTAGGCTCATCATAAAAAACAATTTTATGTCTCGCAGAAGGTGTAGTAAACCCAGTAATGCTCATTTTCTTCTGTACTCTCGTAAGCAGGTCGAACGGGCTGGGAATGTCACGTGATGACGCTCTTTAAACTACTATAATAAATCTTTATATTAACGTTTCTTATGTTAAATTTAATTGAAAAACGTGTAAACAATAAGTTTTCGCTTTATGTTTTGAGATAAATAAGTTTTTTGGGCCGATATTGTTTCGAACGCTAGCGCCACGCTTTTGGTAGTGTGTCCAGAAGGAAACACTAAAAGGAGATCGTCGGCGCCATGTGTCTGCTGCACAACACCTCTTCATTCAAAAGTCTTTCAGCTTGGTAAAAGACCGCTTGTGTAAAAGAGTTTTTGCGTGCTCGTGTGACAGAGGTATAAATCTAGTGCGTGTTTGAACTATATACTTCAAACGTGTGCGTGCCTGGCACGACAGCAGCAAGACGACGATAACGACGATTTCTACGAAGAATAGTATCCTGGACAAGGCAGTCACTGCTGGTCTCACCTCACCATAGGAATGCTAACAATATTACAGTGTAATTGCCCTTCCATTTATACCGCTGCTACTGACTACTACTGACTGACATCCACCACTCCCCTGGCATTATTGTATTGCAAAGAAAGTTGGCTATCAGCAGAATGTACATTTGGCCAAAAAATTTGCGTACATTTCGTTTACACCGTCCCTCCCGCGGTGGCGGCTTAGCTATATTGATTTCTTCAAAAACTGCGCACCGGGCTAGAATGGCTTACCAGCTTATGACTTCCCAAAGTGAAATGCTAACCACTGACATTTCGATTGCAGGCCGGATCCCACTGTTATTGGTTAATGCTTATTTCCCCGCAGGATTTCTGTTATTATGGTTATATTATTATGATTATTTCCACGCTGGTAGAAAAGAACTCATTCTCACCGGGCACTTTGACTTTCATCATACTTCGTAATATAAAGGTTATAAATATGGACAAGGTGCCCCAGAAAGGCCGGCCAACGTTTAGACTGAAGGACCTATCTTCGTCAAAGGCCTTCAATATAAAACCGGACGTAAACCGTTTCGCCTACTTCCGGTCGGAGCAGAGCAACGTGATCTACATATGTTTGGCTAAGGATAACAAGGTACGCAAGGAGATCGACTTTGCCCACGTAACTATGACGGGTGAAAAGTTATAAGCGTTTAGTTAATAGCGTCTTTCGCCTTTGACTAAGATAGGCCCTTCCATCGAAACGCCGGCCAGCCCCTCTGAGGAACCCCATCCCTGTTTATAACCTTTATACTCCCTCTGTCAGCCCCCTTTTGTGATCATACTTTCGTAGTGTTTTAAGACCGATTCGAGTTGTAAACTTTTGTGAGATTGGGCTGTTACCAATAATTTACCACGCATTCACGCAAGAACACCCACATAACTTTCCGCGATAGGCCTCACGTTTGCTAGCCCTAATTTGTCTATTTCCACATGGTCTGTTATAAACTCGGACACAAGCAGTGACGATCTTCCTATATTTTTTTGAGCTTGTATGCCAGTTGACTCAAATTACTATGCATTCGAATACTTTTGTTAACTTCAGCACGATTAAAAAGGTCTTGCGGACGGCTTTATCTAATCAGCTATGGGATAATGAAAAAGCAAAGGCCATAATTTTTTTTTTAAGATTCCGTAAAGAACTCTGAATTCACTGGGCACACCACTAGAAATTGGTCTTCTAACTCTTGGTGGAACACGGAGTGCTCACGTGATTTCAGGATAAGGAATCAACGTTAAACAAAATACCTCATAACCACTGTCCTAGCAATTGCAGAGAATAGAAGTTCACGGCAGCAACATTTAAAAGAACAGTTGAAAAAGCGAAAGACAGCTTTGATTGCAAGCACTTCGACTTTCTTTCAAAGTAAAAAAAAAAAAAAAACAGGAAAGCACTCTTAGATTTTTGAGAAATAAGAAGGTCATTCAGGCAAAAATAACGCCGACTCTGTGGAATTCCAACACCCTGCGAGTTGGCCAAATTCCTGGAAGATATTTCTACAGGTCTAGAAAGTCGCACTAAGTCTATTTTTCCCTATCACGCTACGCCAGCTACTCACGATGAAGAAAGCGCTTTCATCATGGTCCCGATGACATTACTACGCCAATAATAAAAACTTTATTTCGGATATCGCCTCACGCATTGCTTACAATGGTAAACCATTCCATTAAAAATTCTTCGATTCCTCTGGAATGGCGACTTGCAAAAGTAATCGCATTATTAAAAAGCAAGGTGCTGGTTACGTCTTAGATAACATAAGGTCCAATATCTCTTACACTTAACCTAGTAAAACTGATCGAAAGAATATTAAACGACCGCATAGATATTTTGTAGCGTGGGTTTATTAATTCTTAAAGAGCAGAGAATTTTGCTACGCTCAGTGCGGATTGTCTCATAAACAGTCATGAGGTCTACCCCAAGGATCAGGAATATCGCCATTGCTGTTTAACTCTTTCCTTACCACGCCCATTGGGCATGGTTAGCCCTCTATCGATGGTCTGAAACGCCGCTCTCGAGACCTTCCGCCTCGCTCACGGACATACTGCACTATGGGACGTGAAGGAGGAGAACTATATTTTAGTTTTCTAAGCAGTTCGCTTTTTTCCCGCGAGGCGGTGATTTTTAAACGCGCTCCGAAGTTTCGCGATGGTCAAAGCAGAACGCAAGAATGTCCGGCTCCGGAAACGGTACGCGCGCTTCGGGAGATCGCAGATATCGCGATTCCGCTGCCTCTGCGGCTGATCTTATCGATACATCGAATAGCAGCGGGTCAGAGTACGCCGACTTTTCGTCGGACTTCTGAGTCTGAAAAGAACGACAACGAAAACCAGCCCGGAACATCGGCAACCGCTGCCCGGCACGCCCAACTGTAGTGCTTGCAGTTAGATGTTTGTAGCGGAATACCTGTTCAATCAAAATCTTTATTTTTTCGGAGATAGTGCCTAATAGACGGCGATACATTTTGTATATCTCATAATTTTCGTAAAATTTTTCTTGGTATATACAAGCGTGTCTTTACAAACGTTTTTCAATTTGATCGCACAATCTTGATTAGAACACTTTATATATATTTTTTATGACATGCATCTCGTTAATAAAACTTTTATGCGTGAAACGTGCATTCAGTTTGCTTTCTGTCTATGTATTACATTAAATATTGAGTGCAGTAGCTCCTTAAGAAAAAAACATCTGCCGTAACATACAAAAACACTTATTTTCCCCATGGTAGGGAAAGAGTTAATGTTGTATTAAGTACTGTCCCTTTGCGACAAAGTGTGCATGTGTACATAAACGCCAATGGCATCGCATTTTATTGCGATAGCAATTATATGGACACGCCTACATAACCGCAGATAAACCGCAGCTTTATAATGTTACTTCCGCTGGATGCTACCGGCCGACGTCTGACGAGTACACATTGTAATTTGTGACTGCACCACAGATTACCTATCTCGCCGTTCGCATGCGAAGTCGCGACTCCGCCGGTCTCTCTCTGTGTGTCTGTGCGTGTCTATGTGTGTCTGTGCTTGTCTGTGCGTGTCTATGTGTGTCTGTGCTTGTCTGTGCGTGTCTATGTGTGTCTTTGCGCGTGTGTGCGCGTCTATGTGTGCGCGTGTGTGTGTGTCTGTGTGTGCGCGTGTGTGTGTGTCTGTGTGTGTGCGCGCGTGTGTGTGTGTGTGTGTGTGTGTGCGTGTGCGTGTGCGTGCGTGTGCGTGCGCGTGCGTGTGCGTGCGTTTGTGCGTGCGTGTGTGTGTGCGTGTGTGTGCGTGTGTGTGTGTGTGCGTGCGTGCGTCTGTGCGTGTGTGTGTGCGTGGCACCACGGTGTAAGGGTGTAAGATATACCGTGGTGTGCGCGTGTGCGTGTGTGTGGCACCACGGTGTAAGATATACCGTGGTGTAAGGTAACCGATACACAAAGTCAACGTGTCACGGCAGCACGGAAAACAAAGAATATCGCACAGCACGGTGCTCGTGATCGTACACATGTCTGCGAAGGGATTCGGCAAACAAATTTGTTTTGACCCATGTGAAAACCAAAATCGCAGGCCGTGCACGCAGCTAGCCGGCTGCACTGTAAAAACCGGGGTCTGCTCGCGTGTGCAGACTGCACGTCGCCTATGCGCATGCGCTGGCGTCTGGGAAAGTCAGCAGCTGCCTCTATCCTCAACGCCATCCTTCCGCTCCAACGTCGCTGCACGTGCGCGAAATCGAAGCAACGTCTCGCAGATTGGGGGCAGGACGGCGCTCGGACGTCTCGCGACGTTTCGGCAGTTTCGGGGCCAACGCTGGAGTGCCTCGATTTCGAGTAGCTAACGGCCACGCCACGGTTCACCCGGAAACCAGCTGAGGGAAGAAAAACAAGCGAAAGTGTTAACTAAACGATTCCTAACCTTACACGAGGGAGAGAAAAAAGAAAGAAGCGAAACGGACAACGCGAGTTCGGAATACGTTACACCTGCACGAGACAAGGCACACCGTCTATAAAGTGGGACAATCGAAGTCCGTTGCCTTCGGGCATACAGGGTGGCCCATTTTCAAGTTTTATGGAATTTTTAAAAATAGCCTGTTGCAGGTAACGTAATTGTAGTCCTTGAGCTGGATTATTCGGAGAGACGGACATTAGTTGCACGAGAAAGCAAAACGCATGTTCAACTAATTAACAATAAAACACTATTTTTTGAATTACTTTTCGGCATATGCTGCAATTTATTAATTGTACTCGGTGAGTTTGCAAGACGTATCCACCTGAAATGAATGTCCAGAGTAACGCAAGTTTGGAAATAGGCGCCATCAAATTTGCCCTAAAAATGCACTGCTGTTCCACTTACATCTTTAACAAAACGCTGCCTTTTTGCATTCAAGCACAAAACTAACTGTGTATTCCATGTATGTACTCCCTCCCCATCACTTTCATGCTGGCTGAAGCGCCATTTCACTTGCCACTATCAGACAATTGCGCTAGAGCTCCCTCGTACGTAAATAACTCGTATCGTCCGATCCGTGAGATGACGCGTCTGAAAGATGGCTTGCTTGGACTATTGGCAGGAGCTGATCCATAGGTGTTTTTATTGCGATAGCAATTATATGGACACTTCAACCGGATTTCTGCCGTCGCCGTGAGGTTCCGTATAAAGCCCAAGGACGATAAAATCGTCGCCGCGCGCCGTATGCGCGAGTGAAAGCGCGCGGGGGACGCGCGCTATCACGGAGAGCGAACGCACGGCGGAAAGCAAACGCGACCGTCGCGCGAAAGGCCGTGGGGGTATGAGAGGGAGGGAGGGAGGCGGGGCGACGCTATGATGCGGCACCAAATGCTTATCTTGCAACAGGACGTAAGGGGAACTGGTCACTCAATCCCCCACGCGAAAGCAAGAAAGCGGGAAGGCAGCGCGGGAGGGAGGGAGGGGGGGAGGGGCGGCAGCTTCTACTCTGCCAACAACCCCGCTTGTACTTTGCCCTGCTGTGGCGGTCGCCCACACTGACTCTTAAAAGCGATCTCTACACGGCTGTGACCTTTGTATGCGCCGTGCATTCGCCGCTGAGTTTCCGTTGAAGCGATAGACCGCACGAACCTTCGCCCGCTGCGGCGGCTGCGCTTGCTGCCAGCGTTTTGACAGGTCGCCTGTCTGCGGTCATTCAGTGTGATCTATTCATGCTTGCTTGTGCGCGCTGACACCACGCTTGTTAATTCAGTTAGTAAACGAATGCGTCCAAGTTTATGCAGCCAGTAAAACTACTATCCCTACTCCCAATAGCTCTCCACTAATTTGCTATCACAATTGATGCTTCGCTTTTAGGGCGAAGCTGCGACATTTTTTATTGCGATGGCAATTATACAGACACTCCAACCGGATTGTTTGCCGTCGCCGTCGCTGTGAGGTTCCGCATAAAGTCCAAGGATGATAAAATCGTCTCCGCGTGCCGTATGTTGTATGTGCGAGGGAGGCACATACAACGCGCGAGGGACGCGCGCTTTCACGGAGAGCGAACGCACGGCGGAAAGCAAACGCACGGCGGAGAGCAAAGGCACGGCGGAGAGCAAAGGCACGGCGGAGAGCAAAGGCACGGCGGAGAGCAAAGGCACGGCGGAGAGCAAAGGCACGGCGGAGAGCAACGGTACGGCAGAGAGCAAAGGCACGGCGGAGAGCAAAGGCACGGCGGAGAGCAAAGGCACGGCGGAGAGCAAACGCGACGTATCCGTCGCGCGAATAAAGGCCGTAGGGGGATGGATAGGAGGGAGGGGAGGCAACGTTTAGCTGCGGCACCAAAGGCGTGTCTTGCGACCGGGCGCAAGGGGAACTGGCGACTAAATCCCCCACGCGAAAGCAGGAAAGCAGCGCGGGATGCAGGGGGTGTGGCTTCACTCTGCCGCAACTGCGCACTTGTACTCTGCGCCGCTGCGGGCTGTCGCGCGCACCGTATCTTGAAAGCGATTTCCATACAGCTCTGACTTTTGCATGCGCTGTGCTTTCGCCGCTCAGTTTCCGTTGAAGCGATAGACCGCACGAACCTTCGCTCTCTGCTGCTGCCGCGCTTCCTCACGCCAGCGTTATGACAGTGGTCGTCTGCGGTCATCGAGTGTGATCTATTCATGTTTGCTTGTGCGCACTGACACCATGCTTGTTATTTCAGTTAGTGAGCGAATGTGTCCAAGTTTATGCAGCCGATAAAACTACTATCCTTAGTCCGTATAGCTCTACTAATTTGCTGTCGCAATTGATGCTTCGCCTTTCGGGCGAAACTGCGACTTTTTTTGTTTGACAGGGCGTCAGCGAGCAAGTGCATGCGTGCGTGTGTGCGCGCATGTGGAGGGGTGAGGGGCAGGGATGATGATGATACCTTTAACCATTGTTGAACGTTCCAAGGGGAAGATTGCTGTCTATTTTTATTTTTGGTTTATAAACAGCTCGCAAGTACGAGACAACAAGATCCATAATTGTCCGTCTCCAATACAGCCATATGCATACATATTAGTAACAATTTTTGAATGGATACTTAATGCGTGCAAGGTAAGAATTGTCATCCACTCGGCGTTAGCATGAAGCTACGAAGGAAATCAACACGGTTTCCTCAGAAAGGAAACTTCGCAGTTGAAGAAAAATTCGTCCTGGTCCGAGGGATTCGAACCCGTGACCAACGCCGCCCCGCGCACGTTGCGCGGCGGCGCTTCCAGCAGATGCCGTCGTGGTCGGTGAGAAGACTCAGTAGAGTGTTTTAGTTGAATGTCTGTACGGTCCGCTCCGCTCCGAGCTGCCTCGCTAAGCCACAGCGCAGCGGCGGGCGATTTTCACGTTTTAGTTGTGCGTTTAGCGGAGCGGAGCGGACCTTTCGTAGTTGCAGCACCCTCTGGCCGAATTCGGCGTAGTGAAACAAAATAAAAACCCCTTTGGTCACTTCTACAAAGACGAATATATATATATATATATATATATATATATATATATATAGGGTGTTTCAGCGAACACTTTCAAAATTTATTTAAGGTTGCCTGTGGTAGATAGCCCAATTCTAGTTAATGAGCTAGTCTACTCGAAGAGGCGGACATTACTTGCACAAGAAATTTAAAAGCATAATCTAATCATTAAGAATGATTCACTAATTAAGTGTTTAACTAATTACCTGATCGCCCACATTGCAATTTACAAACTGTAGCCGTGGAGTTCGCAAGGCTACAATTCAAGACTCTGCTCCAGTTAATTTTGTGCTTGATTGCATAAATCGACGTTTTGTTAAGATACTAACTGTACGCCAATGCATTTCTCCGCAAAGTTCGATAATTAATATCTCGAAACTGGTGTCATCCCGAGAATTCGTTCCAAGTGGATCCGCCTTGCGAACTCCACGGCTACAACTTGTGAATTGCAATATGGGCCATCAGGTAATTAGTTAAAAACTTAATTAGTGAATTATTGGTAATTATTCAATTATGCATTTCAATTTCTTGTGCAAGTAATGTCCGCCTCTTCGAGTAGACCAGCTCATGAACGAAAATTGTGCTATCTGCCAAAGGCAACCTTTAAGAATTTTTGAAAGTGTTCGCTGAAACACCCTGTATATGTGTATATATATGACGTATATGTTCATGACGTATCTAGACGACCGCTTGTAATGCATTACCGGTCCACTTTATCGAGTGGAAAATGAAGCGTCGACGTGGCGAACGCCACGTGATAGCCAGCGAGGTTGCATTCCGAATTCAATCCAATCCTTTCTGGCGTCAATGCGCTGGCAATGTTTATGTTAGCTGTGCTGTTCACTTTATTTCCTTAAATAACCAGTTGGAGGTGTATTACACCTCCTCGACGAAAAACGGCGACGAAGGTGCCTCGACGAAAGTTTGAAGGGTTTCAGGACATTCGGACACACTCCCTGGATCCGGCCCCGACGGTTGGAACGTGTTGAAACTTTAATGGAGACTTGTTGCTACTACAGGTCAGGTCGGATGGCTTTATACGCACGCAGTGCTGTGGTCGCGCCAGAAAGCGTACTTTCAGCATCTAGCATTCTGACAAAGGTGCGAACAGGTCAACAAGGCGGTGCTGCGCTGACAGGTATAAAATTCTTTTATATGAACGAGTGGTTTCTGTAACCTAATGTACTGTAACGAATTAAGATTTTCTTTTAATGTTCGAAGTCAGTTTGCTTCAGATTTTCCACGTAATCTTCGTAATGACTTATCGTTTTATTGTGTGACATGATCACTTCTTTCAGTCGTAATGAAGCAGAGGTGCCCCTGTGTACGTGCTGACTGAAGAGGAAGACGAAGGACCGTGCCGTGATCGCGAGGGGACCTCGTGCTACGAACAGCCCTTGCAGTGCCTACCTGTATACCTAGCGTTCTTGCAACGTTATCGACAATAAACACCATCGCATTTGGTGGAGGTGCTGGGTTTTATATGCGCTAGAACAACACATATATATATATATATATATATATATATATATATATATATATATATATATATAGTAAGTTACTGTATATGCTCCCGCAGTCTTACTCTATAGTTCTAGTGCCGAGTGGGTGCGTAGTTACATGGTATTTTTTCACATCTCGCGGGCGTCGTTTCAGTTTTTTTTTCCCAGCTGGAAAAAGTAGGCAAGGCAATTAGCATCTCGCTCGCAACATTCCATATCAATCCATCTTATAATTGCCAACAACTTCCTGACACCTTGACTACTCGAGTTACAATTTGCGAGCCATAATTATGGTTGGCCATAACCATAATTGATTATGGCCAACAAAAATATATCAGGCGGTTGCTCAACTCGAGTGAGAATAATACGTACTTGGTTTTGTTCGCGTTAAATGATCGATCTTTAAAAAAAAAAAAAAAAAAGCTTGGCGCACACTCGTTGCCACATCCTGTACAGGCTATCTGACAGATCATGTGGGCGCCTTCGACGCCGCCCTCTTATTTATTTACTCTTGCCTTTGGATCTCTGGGTCGTTTCAAGGTATGTGCATAACTTACTAATCAACGCAAAACAGTAAGCACTGCAAAGCTGTGAAATGTACAATTAAGTAAAATAAAGTGTATACAATACTGAGGGGGAAATGTGACAGTTTTCCTAAACCTGAAGACAAGTAGCACTTCAGGGTACCTTAAACGTACTGCCATATACAAACTTAGACTACCGTAAAATACCGTAAAATAACCCACCTGCACACTGAAAGTTAGTCCAGCTCATATTTTCACTTCATTTGCTCTTCATATTAGGTAGGTTACCTCTCGGGAATTTACAGTAGTTTCATCTCCGCTCATAAAAAAATTAATGAACTAAACAAGGACCATGCAGTTACGCTAAAGTAGAACGTTCCATCAAACAGCCCTTGAAGACAGCAAAACAAAGAATGATCACAAAATTTAACCATAAATATTCAGCACTACCATGCAGTGCCTGGACAACTTAAAAGTTGGATTTAATTTTGACTTTTTATAGACTTAAAGTACTTGCTATACCTTAGAGGTTCACGATAGGACTGGGATACATAATGACACGTAATGATGTTATATACACTGAGTGTGACAGGACAATTCTTACACACTCAGTGGTGTTGCGCGACGGATCAAGCACCCAAGCAATAATGCTACCATAATTACAATGTCACGAAACTAAAATACAGCTTCAGTACTACTCCTAACGAAATTCAAAAGAGACGTGGGTGCGAACTCCTTTCGGCTAACTGTTCCGACAAAGCAGTCAGGGAGTTCCCGCTCTCTTCAATCATTCTTTTGGAATCGTGACTTCTATGCTTATTCCGCGCTATGCAGTGCAATTTTGATAACGATATTTGTCAACCAAATGGTCAAGTTATTCACGACAGTGAGTTTGGTCTTATCAAGTGATACTTCCAGCAAGCAACGTGGAGGAGCTTGCTACAATGCGCGATTCGGGCCAACAGGGAAGGGAGGGAGGGGGGGGGGGGAGGTCCGTAAGAGTCCACCTAGTGGACTGTCCATTTCGACCGCTGCTGATTGGCTGCAGCTGTATGAGGAGGAGACAGGTGCCCCCACCCACGCTTCTTGTCGCCCGTACAGCTACAGCCAATCAGCGACAGCCGTAATGGACAGTACACTAGGTGGACTCTTACAGAATAACCCCCCCCCACTGATGTCACGATACCCACGCACATACCAGCAGCGCTTCACATCAGAGTGCCGAACAGGGAAAGTATTCAGTTACGCTACGCACACAACAGCAGTATTCAGTCACGGCGGCTAACGAAGAGGCGTGGCTGTGAGCAGCTCTCCAAAAAGCCGAGCAAGGTTACAAAGCTCTCTCCTTTTACGAGAAATCATCGCGCGCCGCATGGGAGAGAAAGCGAATGGGATCAAGCCAAGGTGCGGAAACCGGACGCGCCTGGAGACGCCCACAAAACCTATAGTGGTGGTCCTCTGCCAGCGCTAGGGACACTTGAGCATACCGCGCATGCGTCGACCGGAAAGTGCGCAGCACCGCCCCGGCCGCGCCTAGCTATTCGACGAGCGCAATGTGGCGAGCAGCGCACAAAGCTCACACAATATGAGCAACAAAGGCCGTTCTCTCCTTCTATGTCCCACAACTTCCCGCTATTTGGCGTCAAAACACCAGCGGCGCACAAAGAGCCACCGGGAGATTAACACACAAGAGGAAAAACGGACGGGGTGTTGCTGCCTGGATGCAGGGAGCGGGTACTGTGGTACTGCATGGGTACCCTCTTAAACGTAAAGAAAAAAAATGACGAAGGGGGTCAATAAAACTGCGACTTGGGCGAGTTGGTAATGCTTCATTTTGATACAAAATAGCGCACATAAAAGAACCAGGGCGGATAGATGTAGAACGAAACACACCACTAGCGCTGGTGGTGTGTGGGTCAGTTGGTGGTGGTTGTTCATGTCAACCACTAGTGCAAACTGCTGTCACGCCAGAATGAAACGCAAACGGGAGGAAATAAAGAAAACATCTTACGCCTGCTTCCTTCAAAGATGTGAATGACACCTGGTGCTATTTGCGCGCCCTGTGCCAAGCGAGACATAGTACCGAAAAGTGGAAAGCCAACTTAGACTTTTAGTTCACTTTCTCATGTTCGTTTTTCACCCCAAAGTATGACAATGTTACGCCGACTGTCAAGTAAACTGGGGCTAGAATCTCTTCGAGTAAATATCTCCACTATTTTTCGAGCCTTCGTCTTCCCCTATGGGTTGTGGAAGGAATAAAGTTTGATCTGGTGTGATTTATTCTCACCTATATGCCGTGCACTGAAGCCAGAGCGAGCTACGGGCACCATAAGTAAAAAAACGAAGAAAAAAAACGAGCGAGAAACCCTGCATGTACTACAAGAGACGAAATGATCGCCCATTGTCTATACCGTTAGTCCTTTACAATCAACCGACTTCCGCGCAGGAAGTTGCACAATGGACGACTAACTATCACTTCTGACTGGCTTGTTCGGCCAATACTGAACATTTCAAGTGTCAATCTTCCCGTGAACATCTAGCTTGTTCTGATTGGTTCAAACGACACGGAGCCTTCGCTGCGCTATACATCTACCAGACCGCGCGCGCTACTCTGGCGCCATCTCGTAGCTGTAGTCGCCGCACTACGCTTCTCTTCTCACGATTTCGCCACACCCTCCTCCGCACGAGGATAGTGGAGAGGAGGGTGCAGCGGAACCATGAGGCGGAAAGCGGAGGAGGGTATGGCGAAATCGTGAGAAGAGAAGCGTAGTGCGGCGACTACGGCTATGAGATGGCGCCAGAGTAGCGCGCGCGGTCTGGTAGATTTGTCGGCGGCGGCTGCTCGCGCCCGCGCGTCACCCACGCGCTGGCTCTCGCGATTTCCAGATTAGCGAGGTAGTCGCGCCACACTTCGCTCCGTTTACAAGGGGCCGCACGAGACAGACTGTGCGCGCCAGCCAATATATCGCGAAATGAAAATACGAATACAGCTGCACTCAAATTAAGGGAGTATCGTAATCGTCGGTTAACATATTTTAAATAGAATGGGGTAAATGTTACAGCAATATTGACTTTATTATCAGCTAGGTGTGGACGCTAGAAGTGCCCCATACCGTACAGAGTGAACATGTAAAGACAGCGTGTTTCGCCAAAATAAACTTGAATTAATTCGAGGACTACAGACAAACAACATTAAATTAAGAACTACAGCCTGCCTTTGGCCATATATATATATATATATAGAAGTAACACAATGAATAATCACCCCTTTCCGAGTGCACGTTTAGCTTGCCGAGAAATACTGATTTCTCGAGGCAACCATGGTCATTTGCTCGCTGCTGTGCGAGGCTGTCAAGATAATTACGCGAGTCTCCTCTAAAGATAATTAGCGTGAGCCACCGACAACCTGCAGCTTCGAAATAGCAACGCCTGGAAGCATGCAGCAACAAGAAGACGGCAAGCGTGTTGGAATGTTACCGCTGTTTAGTCTCAGAAATTGCTCGATGAACGGTCATCTCCTGCATAAATAAACTGCCATCTCAAATTTATCTAGTCGCCTTCGCGGTAGTGCTGGCCAAATGTTTATCCAAGCCGTCCCTCACAGCACCGTCTCGTATGAGGAGGACAGCGCACTCTCGCTAAGGAAACGCCAGTAAACTGCAACGCTGTGCACTGAAATTTTACTTATCGGGTCGTAAATCCCTTGCGTTGATTACCTTTTTTTTTTAGTAGCGGCCGATACCACGTCTCTACAGAAAAACATAAAACAGACACCGCTTGCCTTAACATTTTCTTTAATATGGTTTCTTTTCTCTTTTCCCTTTCGCGTGCTCTGTGCGTGCGTGGCGAACTTATCTGAGACTACACGCCATCGTCAAGTCGCTAACAGGAAACGTGTCCTTATACAGAGTTAAATATAGCAAACTAACGTGGTAGAATCGTTTGTGAACCTTCCAAAGATCAAGAAAGTCTCTAAGCGGGCTCTCGCTTATACTGAGAATGTCATACCTTAAAGGCCGTCGGTATACTGTGCACAGAGACCTTGTCGGAGCTTGCTGTGCGGACATTTCCATCGAGTAATTTCTATACATACAGCAGAGTAAAGTTAAGGGTTTCTCTTCCTTTCATTCTTTCTTTTTTTTTTTTTTTTGTCCCCTGATCAGAGGCTGTCAGTAACTCTCTGGGGGGTGCATGCCCAAGATTGGCCCTTCCTTTCACGTACACTGCTCTAGATCTACTGGTTTTCCCAGTGCGAACGTCGAAGTAGCGTTGTCGGGGCATAATTCGGCAAATCAAAGAGCACGCGCAGCAATGACCGATTCCAACATGGGTAAATATGCATGTATTTACAGCGTAAATCGTAACGGGATGAACGCTTCTGCTATTGCAAATTACAATTTTTTTAATGTCTTAATATACTCATGTTCACAAAATGTGTGACAAGGGCCAATGTATTGACCCTGGCTACCTGGTACAGAGCGCATCATCTACGCACAGCGCACTACGCGCAACAGCTTTTCGACGCCTCTGCGATGAAAGCGTGGGCTACAGCAGACCTTTCTAGCATGCCAGGTCGCGTCTAACCTAACCCCTAGGAATGCACCGGCTCTGAATCGCAAAAGCGTTCAATGCAGTGAAACCAGCACAGAGGACACAGCTAGAGGACGAACCGCTCGTCTGTACACAGCGCCGCCACGCGCTTCCGTCATGACGTATATACCGACATGTGGCCCATATCATAACATTGGTCTAGAATCGCATGTCGCAGTTGGGCAACACAGTAACCGACAGCTGAACAGCCGATGCCGGATCTCCGGTTGCGGTCCAAACGCTTTTTTGACCTTTTATGTTCCGACGCGTAAAAAAAAAAAAAAAAAAAAGAAAAAAAACCCTCAGTGGACAGGAGGCCTGTGAAGTGGCTGTCCGACAGCTCCAAATTATCGTTCACTGTTAGCGATTCCCAACGTTCACAGGAGCTGCAATATGTCGCACGCGCGGAAGCAGCCACAACGTTGCTGAGCGTCAGGATAACGCACACATGCTGTTGATCGCCAAACTCGGTACTAAGGCGAAGTGAAGAGTATAGATTCAATATTTTTTTTCAGGTACCTGGTACTTGAATAATGCCAGTGCATGCCAGTCCTTATTAGGCTTCCGATTTTGCGGCTTCCCTCTTAAGCTAAAATTAGCGACTATTTTCCGCTGTTTTACATTTATTTATTTCAAAAAATCGGTGCGTACCGATTCGATGCCTACAAAGACGTCACACACCGGCTAATACCACGGAACAAGTGGGATGCTGTAGGAAGCCGCCATCTGAGGGAGAGATACTACTCCTCGACTCCTTTTATGGGGGCACTCCTCCACCGCAGTGCTTCGGACGCAAACTTCCACTGCTTGTATATGAGCAGGCGATATACGCGAGACATACCGGCAAAGGGAAAGAAAGGAGCCGGGTGAGGTGAAATAAGTTTTTTACTTAAACATACGAACAAGCGCTTGGCATATAGGATACGAGAGAACTGAACAACGACAGAAGTTGTCCTCCGCGTTAGTGACCATGCAGCTTCTGCAGCGTCAGGCGGGTGCAAAAGACACGCCTATTGAAAAGTTTACCGCTTTCTCAACACTCTCCTACTACCCCCTTTTCCACTTTCGGCGCCGCCACCTTGAACAAATACAGATGCAACACGGAGGACACTAACCAGCTTGGCAGCGAATGCATCCTAAACTTCTACAGAACGCTGCCACAAGTTGGGATCACGGAGACGCGCCTTGTCACGCATTTTGTGATCAGGAGTATACATAGATAAAATGAGGCAGAAGATCGCGTTTTTTTTTTTTTTTTGAGGGGGGGGGGGGGGGGGGGGATAGGATAAACAGTCCCACCTTCGTACGTGTGTCTATTACTCATGACTGATCAATTTGCTTCAACACATCCTGAAGCCAAACATGGGCTAACGCCGCCGCGGAGGGCTCAGGATTATCTTTCGATTTGTATTTTTCAACGTGCACCCAAAGCTCAGATAACGAGCGTTTGTGATGTTCTGCCTCCCCATGAGAAAGAATGTGCCCGCGGCGGCCGACAATAGAACCCGCGATTTGTGCCGCTTGTAAACAGAACAGGCCCCACTACTAACTTTTACGGGCACCGATGGCATTACTACATGTGCTATAATCCTATCCTAACATTTATGCTAACACGTGCTAATCCTATCCTAACATTTATGCTAACATATGCTAATCCTAGTCGTAACATTTATGGGTGGTAATTGATGCTACTGATACTAATGGTATATTTGTTCACTTTCTGACAAGCCGTTAAGCGCATGGGCTTTGGTTAATGACTGACAACACACTGCACAGGAGCACATAATATATATCTATATGACTCCACACGTTCGGCGTTCTATTCTCTCATAAAAGATGCGGAAACGATCAGGCATTCTTGCGAGTTCCGTAACATGGGTACAAGAGATATAGAAAACGTGGTATGCCACATGTTTTTCGCACGAAACTAAGTACACGCACTTCGGTGGCTGTCTTCGGACTTGGCTGTCCTGTGATTGCCAAATGAATAACTATACGAGACGACAATAATTTCTTGAATGTAAACTAGCGTGTTTCAGGAATGACTGGAAGCTAATCTGACCCTGTGTAAAACGTCGCCGCTTCTGCGCATGCACATAACTGCACTTGGAAATTTCTGCATCGCCTTCAAAAACGGTCTCGCATCGAGGTTGCGGCGCACTTTAAAGAAGCCACCATAATGAAAACTATAAGCAGTGCTCAGTAGCGCAACCCAGGATCTCTGCCGGGGGGGGGGGGGGGGGGGGGGGGGGGGGGGGGAAGCAAGCACTTTGCATAATATGCAATTTCCTTGATTCAGCCAGAAGAATCCAACAGCAAATAAAATGCATAATAATTATAATAATTTAATGACATCAAGGACGATGTTTATTTTTTCAGCGTTTTACTCATATAAGAGTGAATGAATAAATACAAGAGAGTGATAGTACTTTTGTTATTCAGGAAAATTCGACTTCAAGCCACCTCCTGAATTGTAATGACAATGTGAACAGAGCACTGAAGGTACACGTTGGGCTGGTGGGGCTGGACGCTTGGGGGGGTTACAACACCCGAATCCCCCCTGTCGGTGCGTCACTAGGCAGTGCTATTCCACGACGGCGTCTACGATGGACGCGGTGGGTTTGAACCCGCGACCTTACGTTTAACAGCGCAATTACGACATCACAGAGCTCTTAAGCTAAGTATTATTTATAAATTCTTCAAAAAGAATGCGTAAAGAAGATTGATTGATAGATTGATTGAATTGATTGATTGATTGATTGATTGATTATTGATTGATTGATTGTGAAACTGTTGCCCGCAGTGAAGCTGGTAGCTCAAACTCCGCCAACATCTGCGCACCTCACTTGCGCGCACTTGCGGATTGGCTTGAGACCCGCACATTTCGTAGTAATAAACTTGTTCGCGAAGAACCCCAGACGGCGGAAACCACTTGTAAACCATTTCATTGTTGGTTCTTGGTATTTCCATGACGAAAACGTCGTGCTGTCATGATACAGTTGAATATTCAAGGTAAAAACGAATTGCTAGACGTCACAAAAAAAAAACGTTCGTAGAACCCATATTCGTATTACACTAAGGGGAAACTACGATGACGCACTTGACCCAGAATTGGAGAAAAAAGAAACAATGAGGAAAGAAAAGATGAAAATCACATCGTACGGAAGTTCTTGTCAACAGTGCTTCGCAGAACAGATATGACAAGCAATTTCCAAGAGAAACAGGTGTTGAGTGGCACGCGAGCTTCTCGGTGCTTTGTGTGTGTGTGAAATACCGTACAGCACTAGGAGAGGTTACGATAGGTGCACCAACTAAGCCAAGCTGTGTTTTTAAAGCTAGCTGCCAAAATCATGCACACTGGACGCAGACGCCATTGCAGTATGCATGGGGTGGGGGTTCTTTTGCATTACGAAACGTGTATTCCACTGTGATAACGTCTCAGTGTACCAAACTCGCAGGTGCGCTGAATCAGCAAAAAAAAGAGGAAGAGAACGCGAGCAGCGTAAGCAAAAAAAAAAAAAAAGAATGACTATGGTCACCCCGATACGCGCAAGAAAATCGGGAAGGAAGAAAGCAGAGAACCCAGTCCCTTCGTCGGGAAGTGCTGCCCACACTCGAAGCATTTCCCGGGCGCGTAAGGGATATGAGGAAAAATCGCCGCGGTGGGAGTAGGCACAAAATCCCCCTCTAACGATTTCTTGTTTTCACGTGGCTCAACGGAAATCGGAAGGCGAGGAGTTCCTTCCGTGAGTGGCACGTCCCCAAAGCGAGAGCAAACCCTAGACCGAAGGGGGGGGGGGGGGGGGGGGGGGGGTGCGCTGTATCCTTTCTCAGCCAAACACCTCGAACTGTCGAAAAGCATGGCGCTTCACGCGGCGACGGCCAGAATAAACGAAACAGAACGGCGTGGTTAGTAGTAGTACAGTCGAGAACAGATATATCGAACGCACATATAACGAAATATTGAGTGTAACGAACAGCGGTAACATTCTCTCGTAAACTGTTGAATAAAATTTCTATTTTATATGTCGAATTACTTACAGATCGAACTTTTTGTGATTCCCTTCAGATTCGATATATCCGCAGGTTGGACTGTAGTAGAAAAAGTAGTAGTAGCAACTGGATGTCTATCAAAATACAGGGTTTGTCCGAAAAGTAATATCAGTGATTGTATTGTGAAGCGACTATACGTTGCAGCGCGCTAGGACCGGTTGGGATTGGTGAGGGGGAAGTTAGCTGACGCACGCGCTGTCGCTCAGTCGTCTGCGACCATCTGGAGAGTAAGTACAGGCTTTTCCGAGAAAGTCGCTTTCATTTCCCGCGCAAGCCGAAATGCAGCGCTGTATATCGGAATGTCAAGTTTACCGGTGGCAAAACACCTTTTTAGAGGGTCGTGAAGAGGGCAGCGATGAAGCCCGCACTGGACGGCCATCAACGACCATCACCCCCGAAAATGTGATGCTTATGAGATTTCTTGAACTCAGACCGTCGTTGGAGTGTCCGTTTAGCTGCACAGAAACTAAACATCCCAAAAAGTACCGTTCACGAGATTTTGACGAATAATTTGCAGATGCGAAAAAGCGTGCGCGAAGATCGTGCCCAAAGGGTTACCGGACGACCAAAATTAACGCCGATTTGAAACGCGTCAGGAACTTTGGGACTTGTATGAAAGTGACCCCCCCCCCCCCCCCTTTTCAGGCGATGTCATCACAGGTGACAAGTCTTGGGTGTTTGAATACGACCCCGAAAAAAAAAAAAAAGGCAAAGTACCAAGTGGCACTGCTCGGCTTCCCCTTGCCCCAAGAAGGCTAGAATGAGCGAGTCAAAGGTCAAGACCCAGCTCATTGTGTTCATTTATATCGGGGCTGGTCCACCATGAGTTTGGCGTTGACGGTTGTACCATGTGGTACAAACTGTACCTGGAAATGCTCAAGAGACTCAAACGAAGGGTTCATCGCGGCCGGACTGACATCGGGGGCGATTAGAAACTTGAGCATGACAACGCGCGAGCCCCCACCGCCTTCCTCGTGACCTGCTTCCTGGCTGATTCAAATGCGCCAACGGTCCTGCAGCCACCCTACAGTCCTGGCGTGGCTCCCCTAGACTTCGTTTTGTTTCCGCGCTTGAAAACTCCCATGAGAGGGCATATTTTCGGGACAGTTGACAAAGAGGCTTGCACCAAGGCTCTAAAGGACATACCGGAGGAGGCCTCACGTGACGCCTTCGATGCCTGGAAATCTCGCTGGAAGCGATGTATCGACGCAGGAGGAGCCTATTTTGAAACATTTTAACGTGTTGTATCAATCTGATCAATAAATTGTTTTTAATGGACTCACTGACATTACTTTTCGGACACATCTTGTAGATGAAACGAAAGGAAATTAGAAAATTACTGCTGACCGCACTGTGTTTAGCGTAGGCTCCCGACACCTGAACGGCGGTCAGCAGTGGGGGTACGGGGGTAGGTGGTCGTGAAAGCAAAACCAACGTCGCCGAGTGTGCGGGCGTTGTTTCTATACAGCGCTTCGAAGGCCGGGTGTTTGTGAACCACGCGACGTTATAGGTTGCTCACAAGTTAGGAGAATGTGCGCCCATCAGTTCGCACAACGTGAGTTCTCTCTTCCCAACCTCCTTCAGAAGGCAAAGCACTAACAGTCGAACCCGGATATGCCGAATCTGAAGGGGATCACAAAAATGTTCGATATATAGGTAATTCGATATAAAAAATAAGAACTTTATAGAAAATTTTTCATGGGAATTTTACAGCTGTTCGATATACACATTAATTCGTTATACGCGGGTTCGATATATCCGGGTTCGACAGTACAACGAAGCGTCTTTACGGGAACACGGCTTCAACGTGAAGTACCAATGAATACCGTCGCATGAGGGCGTTGAGTGGTACGCTGGTAGTTTGGTCAAAAGTGCACGGATGCGGCACGCTGGGCTTGGAGCGCAATGTTACCTTGTCCACTCTCAAAGCGTTTGGGAACAATGTTGTGCCTCTATACGCCCGCCTAATGTGCCAGACAGACCTGCCGACCTTAGAATTCGAGAAGCATTATACAATGGAAGGCAAAAAGTACTAAAGTAGGTTGAAAAATACTAAAAAAAAAAGCATTATTTAGTATGTTTACTGTTTATTAAAGAGTCACATACTTTGTACTGCAGGGGTGCTGTGAACAGGCACGCTGCTCTGTATAGTCGCAGCTCTGTGCCGCCGACAAGTGGAAATGTTCGTGAAGTTTATTAATGTAATATTCACGTAGCGGCTGTCGAAGATTCAGTTGCAATTATGTATTGGTTCTATCAGTTGATGTCACTGCCGCGCGGGTAAGCCCGCACAATCCGAAAAAATTGGGCCATAACAAATCACTCGAGTGGTGGGTGTATAGTTGCCTTTCTTCTGAAGTTGTTTTAGCGCTAAGCAGTACGGAAGTCGAAAGCCGCGAAATATTTGTGTCAATACGACAATCGTAAGTTAGCGCTAGAAAAGCAGGCATTTTACGATAAAATCGTATAAATGTTGGCCGGTATATGTAATCAAGGGCCCCCGCCACGCCCAGGCTTCCGTGTTCTGTGGAATACAGACCGCATATATTGAATATGTATTCAACGGCCATAAGTAGTTCAATCATTCCTACAGTTACTTTCTCTGATCAATTACGCGGCTGGAATACGCATAACCAGTGTGGGACCCTTGCAAGAATACTTTAATAGATACATGGAAGGCTGTGCACAACCGTTCTGACCGCTTCATGTTAAATAACTACCATGTAGAACATCCAGCGTTTCACAAATGAAAGAAACTCTGAAGTTGGGAATTCCTAAGGACGCGCTGGAATAGATCTGTCGTATATGCTTGTATCACAAAATATTTTACCATCCTACTCTCCCTTTTTTTTCTGCATACAGCCAGCAGCATTTATATCCTCACGTCGCGATCATCCCTTTAAAGTGAGCACACCACACGGTAAGACACATACTTATAGCACTTCATTTTTCATAAAAACCAGTAATGATTGGAACAACCTGCCTTTTCGTATACCAGACATTGGCCTCTTCAAGAGCGTAATAACCATCTTATTAACAGTTTACGTATAGTACAGGATAGCTATGTCGATGTTTCGTTTTTATATTGAGACTTTATTTTTATTTTATTTATTTTTTTTTGCCTCTGATGCGCCGTATAAATTAATTTCTTTATTGCATTGCCCTTACCCTCTGAAATATATACGCCTGTATACTCCGAAGATAATAGAAATATTAATTAATGAATGTTAACAAAGCCAGCCTCAGGGCCAATAACCTTTTGCTGATGTCGAGCAAGCTGCCCTACTCTGCATCGGGCACGACAGTACATAAACAAGACAATCCCGAAGTAGCAATATCGCTCATTTCACTTGCGGTGCGCATACTCGGGCGTCGGTGCGCCTTGGCCCCATATAAGCACCGAGATCGGGCTGCGCGCGCGGACGTACCAGCCCGATCTCGGAGCGAATCTGCCAAACGTTTCAGCAAGCGTCCTAAAAAAGCACAGAAAAGCCAATTTTTTTTTTTTCTTGCAACATAGGAATTTTGCGCGAGCCGAACAATCACAATACAGTCACAAACGACAGCACCCGTTCTGTGTTTGTGTCCGCAGGATGGTCTTGTCCTGAGCAAGTTGGCGTTGCGTTTCACCAAAAAAGAGCGAAATTCAACGGTCTATGTCTGTAGAACAAGAAAGTAAGCAACAGGTTGGTAGGGATTCATGGCACCTTAAAAGCAAGGCGTACAAAGCATGGTCACATGGGCATGCCCACCCCCCATGCACAGATAGTTTTCTGTCTCCCTTCTTTACCGTCACTGCGCCACTTTTCAGTTGATAGTCAGCGTTTGTGTTTTTCGTTCATCTTAACGACTCTGTGCTTATGGCGCCTGCCTTTTGTCGACGTTGTGGTCGTGCTTCGCGATAAACGATGCACCAACTTGGACAACTAGATGATGTACTCTGACACATTTTCTGGCGGACTGCTTCCTGAACGCTTTCGTCATGAATGAGGATTCTGAGGCTTCCCAACTTCTGTAGCCGCATTTTGAACACCCCCCGTCCCCACTCTTCCCCGGTACTTTTCGCTATCATGTAAGTGCACGTTATACAAAACTTATTGTAGCTACAGACATACACACGGCAGAAAGGCTGCCGCCAGAACTCTTTCAGCGTACGGCCAACGGTCTCAGAGACCGTTGGTATATAGCATTGATACATTCACCGGTGCCGAGTGAATAAACGATAAAATACCCTATGCGTATTTGTTCGCCGTATCAAGGCTGCTCTATGTAGACTATACCGTGTCGCAAATTAATGACGCAATGATCGGCACTTACGCCAGTCTCCGCACATCGACGCAGCGCTTATGAAATCACCCTTTGAAGAAGGCAAAGCCGATAACTCCCACGTCTATCTAGGTAACCAGGCTACAAATGCCGGCTAACACAGAAACCCGCAGAAAGCATTATTTAAATGCTAGTGGTGTGCGAGAAACGAATCTCGAAGGGGTCGAGCGTTATACGGATTGTGTCGCGTTCTTTCACTATTGCGAAATTTTATGGACGACACAACTAAATACGCGCTAACAGACGATCGTGCCGCCTTCATAAACGCATGCGGGAATATGGTGGCGGCACGATCGTTGAACATATCATTGAACCTAATTTTGTTAAGGGGGCTAGAGTTACTATGTTCCTACTCATGAGACGACTTACATGCGGCATCAAGTGTTGATGTTGAAAGGATCTCTTCATTCGTCGTCACATGTTTTATTGACGAATAACGCAAGATAATAAGCCTCAGTCTCGGTATAATTTTTCCACAATATGTACAGTCAATACAAAACTTGTGGTGAGGATGGGGAAGAAGCTGCGAAAGTAGCTGGTCTGCGCAGACCGCTCTGCCTAGCGATATGAACTGCACGCAGGAAGAAAAAAGCAGAAGGTTTTGTGGAATGACACGGAAGTGACTGAGGCACTGCCGACAAAAGGTAAAGCGCCTGTTTATAAACAACACTTTCATAGTGAAAATAGAAGATAAATTCAAACGGTTTATCCTGGCATCTGTAGTACGAATTATTTTGTGTCGCAGCATCAATGAGCGTCAGCGAAAACACGCTCATTGTGCCAAAATTCTTCAGTAGCACCAAGTCAACGTGATGCACAACGTGATGCACGAATTCAAACGATATGCCATCATGCTGTCGAATCCTTTCGTGACGGTGCGTTAACTTATTTTACACCGCCTTCCACAGGTCATCGACAAAACGAAACCAACAAAGTCACCTGCGGCAAAGGTTGACTTCACAAAGCGCACGTTAGATAACCTTCACGGCGCCCATTCGCATCAATCCCGTCCATCTGAGGTGACTGCTGTCGTGTTTGCAAGAAGCTACACGCAACCAAGGTGGAAGGGTCACTGTCGGATAAAGTGGGCAAGTCTCCATATTCTACGTAGCCTTTTGACTACAGCACTTCGGTTGTATGCGTGACTGAAGTTGTCAGTGGTTCTTGAAGAGCGAACAAGAAACAGGGATCGAAAAAGCGTCACAATTTTACACTGCAGCGAAGACGTATAGTCGTTGATGACAAACGGAGGACACACGCTAAAATCTTCAACCGCGGTTCGCGCAGTCACAACCTACACACGGATTTATCACACGTTCATTCGTTTCCCACTGCTGGGCGCGAGCGAGTTACAGTGATTTGGGACCAAAAGTCACCTCATAGGTCGTGAGGTGACCGTGCACGCTGGGCAAACTCCTTCACAGGAGGGCGACAGTGGGATAGTAACGGTGCATCCTTAAGAGAGGCGCGCGACTCCCCCCAATGCGGATACAAAAATAAATAAAAGATTGGCTCCGGTTACTTCTCACGCCGGGTGTCCACCCCCACTCAAGTTTAGCAAAAGGTCTGCCAAGATTTCATACAAGGGGAAGAAGCGAAAGAGCACGAACGCGGCCGGCAACGCGACACGCTGCACCGACTGACCCAGAAAGACGATAGTAAGCGAGACTTACCGGGCTTCTGAAACATGACGAAAATCGTGAAGAAAGGTGCTGCAATTAGAAATAACGCGACGTAGAAGGGCACTGGCCTCCTCGGGAGCATCGTGCGGCCTGCCGATGTCTGTTTGTTGTCACAGTTTTCCACACACGAGAGAGACGTCGAGGGGCGGCAGCGCTCGCAGCAGCGTGGGTCCGCGTAAAGCACCACTCATACACAGAGCGTCCCCACGAAGCCGCCCGGTCTCATAGTCGCACAGGCACGTGTTCGAACTGGCGCTCTGACAGTTAAGCACATGCATTTATAACACAGCACTGCGTCAAGAGCCTCCGGAGCTCACATGCCGAAACAGCTGCGTTGCAGAGCACAACATACTCCACCGTCCCCACTACTCGGCGGCTCGATCACAGAACATCGTCGCTGGTTGCTGCCGCTTGCGTGATCGCAGTTCACTCGAACGCCGCCAGGGGAAGAAAACTTCTGCTAGTTTCTCTCCGCAGTTAACAGATGGCGCAACATCAGCAGCCGCCTTTCGCCGCTTATTCTGCGCGTCGCATCATTTGAAACAGGCGTCGTTCTTTTTTATTGTTTTTGTGATGTTTGACATGCCAGCCTTGCTTGTACCCAAGCCCTTGACCTAGCTAAAGCTTTTCGATGTGCTAAATAAAGCTTTTGGATCTGTTAAAGAAACATTTGAATGCGTTAAAGAAAGAAAGGACGCGGATTTAGTGCAATATAAACATAATTAAGTGCGAAGGGGTACGTGCACCTGAGGTAACTGGATATGTGCCCCTGGGTATGTGCTGCTCTTGACTAAACCTCGCTGACGCCAACTTGGCGCCAAATATGTGGCGCCTGAATTTGTGATGACTATGAAGATGATTGTGATATCACGATGATGGCAACTGTTGACAAGATCGAAATCATGCAGAACTCATCTCACGATGACATTATAGCGATTAGCATTCAAGCATAGAGCGATGAAGTTTATTTTTTCTCTTGAAATAAAGATCAATAACACGGGAGGAGGTCCCCTATATAGTCAACTGTATTGGGACCTCCTGTCAAAACTAACTCAAGTGAACAATAAAGTACAATTTAATAAAGACTCTAGGTACAACTCGAATGGGACATAAGGAACGTTTTTAAGTTTTGTTTAGAGGCATGTTTCTTCGAAAGTATCACAGCCAGTGGTAATGCCATCCAAATTTAAAAACACAGTACAAAAGCATGCGCTGGTGGACGAATATAAAATATTGCTATGAGAAACAAAAAAGAGACGAGGAAAAGAAAAAGGAAAGAACACATTCAATAAACAACATACACTTAAAAGGAAACTTTAGCTCGGGCCCAACTCCGACGCAGCCTATTCAAATACATGTAAAACGCAGAAACGCTTTTCTGAGATAACCCTTGGACCTATTTTCATGACATTTCTTGCATTTGAGAGAGAAAGTTAAATTCTAGTGATTGTTGGAAGCGGAATTTCGATTTAGGGCCTGAATTCTGTTAAAAGAATTTCGAAAAATTCGGAAGTTCGAAAAAAAATAGAAGCACGAACTTTACAAATTAATATCTCTGCAACAAGAATAGATATCGCGGTTCTGTAAACGGCATCCATAAGATCTTTCAAAGCGGACCAATTCGATACGTAAATTTATATCTTACGTGAATTGGTTACGTTTTGTACAAGGGTTCTGCAAAAGCTGTATTTCCATATTACTAATGTTATTGAGATTCATGTGTAACATATAAGCTTTGTCCGCTTTAGATGTTCCATTAGATGCAATTCACAAAATTGTGATATCACTTTTCATTGCTGATAGAGTTTTAAACGTGGTAGTTTCGTTTTCATAAAATTTGCGATTTTTGCTAATTTTTAATAAAAAAATGACAATCTAACTAAAAAATTCGAAACGAACAGTCACTAGATTTTAACTTTCTCTTTTAAATACAACAAACCTGGTCTAATTTGGTACAGTGGTTGCCGAGAAAAACGAATTCTCCTTTTACGTGTATTTACATAGAAGCACCCGAGCTAAATTAAGCTTCCTCTTAATAAACAAAGGTCTGCTGAAAAAAAAAAAGAAACAAAACGCACCGCAAGGCTAGAGGAATATAAAATTCTGCTATGCAAAAAAAAAAAGCGCGAAACGCAATAGTCAAATATATAAGCAGACATATTCGAACGAAGAATATTCAGCAATTTACACATTTGCTAAATAGTAATTCACGAGGCACGGTAAAACTGTAGGCACAACTCGAATTTGACATAAAAAATGTTTTTAAATTTTATTGAGGCATGATTTTTCGAAAATATCACACCAAATTGAAAAATGCAGCGACGCACCATACTGCTGTAGCCGGGCTGCAACACTCCATTTGCTAGTAGATACAGCGTTTGACCGCTGGCGCCACAGCTGCGCCGCTCGCGCGTACCGCGTTTCTAGGTGGTTCCGTTCACCGAGGGCGCTCGAACGCAATCACGTGGTTCGCAGCGAATGCAAACCTTGGAAGCGTGGCTGTATGGCTGAGTGGTTACGGCGCTCGCTTCGGGATCATGCGTACGCAGGTTCGCAACCCGCTTTGGCTAGACTTATTTTCTTAAATCACGCTTTTCCCTTTTTTTTCCCTCTCTGTTTGCCAGCGCGGTCGCTTGAACCCCGGTGCCACGGCGGCAGCCGTGGTACCGGGCGCCGACGCGAAGCGGCGGTCGTTGGGGTGAAGCCGGGCTCGTCTCACGCGGATGGATGGATGCTAGGAGCGTCCCCTTTGGAACGGGGCGGTGGGTTGCGCCGCAATTGTTATAATGTCCTACCTATCTTCAAAAATAAAAGAAAAAAATATGCGATGAATTCCTCGAACCAAACTTTCTGAACCCCTATTGGGAACTTCGTTTTTGTATGCCTCCGTTAATTGTTTGTCGTTTCCCTACTTTTCTTCCACCAATCTTCCAATCGCCTCTTAATCTCTACTGCGGACACGTCTATTTCCCCTTGCTATCCCTCAAACCAAGGGCTTCAAGGAGGCCAATGGAGCCTAAATCGACCACTGGGCAGATATCTCCACATTCTAATAAAACATGCTCCATCGTTTCCCCAGCTTTAGTGCAGCAAGCACATGCCTCTTTTTCCTTGTTGTATGAGCGCTTACTTAAGGCTCCTCTATTAAACTTGCTACACACGCGGCGCCATCTAGCGGCGGAGCCGTAAAGACCGCGCGTCGCGATTCCACCGAGCATCGAAAAACTTTAAGGGTCTTTTTCGTCATTGCAGGGCAGCATAATCCCAGTGGCAGATACCAAGTAACCCGAGTTGGCGTCAAAGACGTTCATTGAAGAGCGACACACACCTGGCATACACCCAGTGACCCAAGTTGTTATCAAATAGGTTCACTGAAGAGCAGCGCAGAACGAGTGGCACATACTCACTGTCGCAAGTCGGTGTCAAGGAGGTTCACTGAAGAGCGGTACATGCCCAGTGCCGCATCCGCGGTGACCCATGTCGACATCAAAGAGGTTTGTTGAAGAACGGCACGTATGTATACATTGCCACACACTCAGTGACCCAACTTGGTCTGATTTTTGCTTTCATATCCTGTTCCCTCAGCACTGCAGCCTGATGCGCTATCCATTCGAACATGAACTACCTAGTCGCACAGGTTGGCAGGTGATTCAACCTCTAGTTGACGTCGATTAATACATCCCATTCTCACACACAACTTGCTAGGAACACATTGTCTTGCATTGATTTTGACTAGACGAATCCCCTTCACACTTTTCTGGACTTCCAAATTGCCTTTGAATTTATCATTCAACTTTTGCCGCTTTCTTAGCGTGCAAAAAGGAAGGGGCCGAGACAACGGTTAAAAAGATTTCAAAGCATTGTAACGTTTCGGCTCCCTAGTTCACAATTTTTCTTAGTGCGTCATGGTATAACTAATCAGGCTATTTCTGTTTTTTTTTTTCATTGAATGGCTCATTCAGCTACACTGATACCTGACAGGCCGAGATGAACCACATCTGTGCTAAACTTCCAAATCCATAGTCAATGAACGATGCGTACCAAAGTGAACTTCACCATGAAAACTGCGGGCGCAAGTCTTTACGTGGGTATGAATTTTAATTCAGGCACGATCTATGTGACCTTTCACTAAAATTTAATTGGACAAAACAAAATACAAGGACGCACATGCATTAAAGTTGGGCTCATCAGTGCAATGATATGTTGGCATTATTGATAAAATGAACACAGCTGAAATCTAAAGAACATAAAAATTAATGACACAGCATATACGGCTATGCATTTAAACATACCAGCCTGCTCTTTTAACAGCTCCTTGAAAAGCTGATTCCTTTGGCCCTTTATTACTAACCTAGCATGCGTATATATTGCTACTGCTCGAGTTACAGCAAAGAATTATATTAGTCGTAAAATGATGGAAGAATAAACTCTAGCTGACTATTTGCCGATATGCAATATAGTTAAAGGATGATTACACCGTTTGTAACAAGCTGCTGTGAGCTGTGACGAAAACTATATGCAACATAGAACACTGTGAAAACAAGAACTAGCTTTAATGCAATGCAATGACACTCCCCTATCTCGAAGCAGAACTTTGGCCGACATCTGCTCCAATATAGGCGCATTCATCAGGAGTGGGGGGGGATATGCCATTTGCCCCCCCCCCCCCCTCACACACACTTTGGAAAGCGGGCACTTTCAGCTGCACACAGGAAAGTCCAAAAGTCCAACAAAACTACAGGCGAAGCTAAATTTTCTTTCGTAATAGAGTGGCCACGTAAGTAATGCTTTTCTTTACTATGTATCGCCTGCTTGGGCAGCGAGGATTGTCTTTTGTGTCTCCTCAGGACGCACTGTAGCGGACGATGCGTAGGATTCGCCATACGCGCTCGCGTTGCGGAGAAGGCCTGGCTCTGGGCAGTTCCCGCCCTAACTAACGTTAGCTTACGCTAGTTGCAACATGGCTAGTTTTTTGGGACTGCTGTATCCGTATTTAAAAACAGTCATCTTGCTATATTTAACCTGCGGGCGAGGGGGAGGTCCGCATAAAATATAATCAGCCGCGCCCAACGGATGCCAGCATGTATAATGTACACACATTCTATCATTAAAAATATGCTTAAAGTGGCTTGTTTCAATTAAGGAAAGGGATTTGTAGGGCTGTGAAATATCTGGGTTTTTTTCTTAATGCCAATAAACAGAACTCATTAAAGCAGAAATGGTAAATAGCCATTCTTCGTTGATAAAAGGGCTGTAAGCAATAGAAATTAAAGCTTCTAAGCGTAGGCAGCTTGTTCTAGTTATGTGTTGAGATATTCAAAATGTTGAAGCTTCCTGTTATATCACTAAATTGAACAGTGCCACCTTGGAGCTTTAAATGTACTTGCATTATACCACTATCACATGGACATCTTCAAGCATACTTGAGTGAATTGAGATTAAGAGCTATATGCAATTTTCAGACGTAGCTTGCTTTTAATCTGCTGTACTCACACATGCTTTGGGCTTTGGTCAAACAATATAATTTTAATGCCAACTATCTTCCACAAGAATCAAAGCATCCATGTGGCAGACATTACTGTATGAAACTGAAATGAACTGCAAACATCAACTTGACAGCACTTTAAGGAACTTGCGGGTAGCTGAATACCTAAAAAAAGAAAGACACAGAGTTAAAGCAACAAAACAAAACCTTTATCAATTGTCAGGAAGTACCTTAATTACAATGTAATAAAGTGTTTGTGCATATTTGGCTCTTTTGGTATACAGGAAATGTTTCCAGAAGCTCCAAGACTTAGTCATTGCATACTTTTGATTGCTGTGTAATAATTAATAATAATTAGCTATAAATAGAAACTAGTGCACCCCAAGATTGTCATTGAGACCTGGTGTGCAAACGTTAAGGTAACATTGCAACCCATTTCTCATTTCCACCTCCTTTCTGGCTTACCAGCCTACCACTCACATGAATCTGACCTACTAGACATGTCAGCTATCAGTACAGCCTAACTTAATATTTCCCCTGCACATCCATTGAATGTCCCGCTTTTATAATAAGGTTGATACTATTGTCCTACAGGCCCTGTCACATTGCTACTGGGTTGTTCTGACAAACTGTCATTTCTTTGTGGCCACAAAAATCTGATTCCTGGTTTGCCATTCCTGGCATTATAAAACAGAATGAAAGAACAATAAAAGAAAGAGAAAAAAGAAGGAACAATAACATGGTTCACTGCATGCCTTTATGCTGCAATATGTCAGACCCTATGCAGTGTAAGAACATTCTGTAAGGATCTGAGCCTTAGAAGCAGTGTAGGCTTGACAGCAGTGAAGAAAAGTCTGCACTGAATTACAAGGACTTGACCATAATAAATCCAGGTCTATTTACACAATCTCTTACATAAGAGCGTTCCTGCCTGGCCAGTGCGTAAGTGTTGACAAATACAGAAAATGAGGTGATAAGAATGGGACAACCTTGGAGCTAGTCGAACACAAACAAAACTTGTGCAAAAGAAGTTTTGTGAATACTATGGCACCAAATTACTGGTCACCAGATGGTGAGGGCGCTTATGTTGTTCCTTCTGCATTCCAGACTGACACAACATGCCACTCACTCAGCCTTATCATCAGTTTCGGCAGACAAGCTGCCTCACCAATAAAAAGCGCAAACCACACAAGTCCTCTGGCCAGTGGTAGAAGGACAAGTTTTTCCACTTGTACTAGTGCAACACAGGTATACACACTATTCACAAAGAAGCACTTCAAATCACTCACAATCACACACACCTGAAGAAACCTCGGATTCTCTTTAAACTTCTTGTCTTCCTGCTTTGGCTAGTGTAGGGGCTCCCAATTGGATTTACCACACACTGCAGTATTTACACAAGAAACAGAGTGCAGGAAGTGCAAGATCACTGCCAATCTATGCCTAGGAGTTTTCACTGTTATATGAAGTGGCTGAGGTTTGCGGTGAAGAACCACTGTGAGTGTCCTCCAGTTGAGCACTGACATGCTTCTGGCCTCTGCTGGGTGGATGCCTCTCTTCAGGCTCATCTTCTTCATCGACAGCATAGAACACAGTGTTGCACGCTGCAGGTGACAGTAGTTGAGAGAGTCATAATACAACAGCATTGCTTCACCGGTATAATGAAACAACTTCAGCTCGTGATCTCAAGACAGTTATTTTCAATGCAACAAATATGTAAACACAAAAACTAGAATAAATGCAATGTAAATCATATTTTTACTCCTTCACTGATTAAACGCTAAAGAAAACTGGTGTGTAGAAGAAAGAGCAAGAAAGCTACCAACTTTCCTAAATTCAACTTGCCGCTATGAACGAGAACTTCAATCTATTTATTAGCTTTGTCTGCATGATTTCAACACACTTTTCACCTATTCCAGTACCACTATGGCAAATATTGCCATTCTGTTCCAAGACAGATCATAACACATGTTTGGCACAGCTCCTGATAACCAGTAATAACAAAACAAGCTGTGCAAGCACATCAAAAGGTCAACAGGATTCATGCTCACCTGTGAATGCTGCTGGGTATTGCTGTGATAACTTCATCTTCAAGAACCTAACATAACAGAAAACAGAAACATATGATACATGGTGCGCCCGACTGCATGGTTCCTTCAGACTGTATGTATAAATGTATAGGATGTATGCACTAAGGCTTGGCTGCGATGCGGAGCTGTGGTGCCTCGGTGCCAGTCGCCATATTTGCAGTTGCTCCGCAGCAGACAACGTGTTCTGCCCGGCGTTGCTGTGCAAAGGTCCCATTTATCGCATGTGGTTCCACTTCTGCAAGAAAACTGATGTTAAATAATTTGCTGAATGTGCTGTATGAACATGCAATATAGTGAGTCTGGTGGTGTAGGCGTGAGCTCTACCTAATTTGTCAATTAGTATCCAAGTATGCGCTTGCATGTCAGGACGCATCAGCAGTGCATGGTGCGGTTGACATGCTTGTTCTAATGGTCAAGAAAAAAGCTGAAGGCACCGTGCAAGCAAGTACATTTTTGTTTCCCTAGCTGGGTCAACTCGTAGTCACTTCTAAGCTCATCGGACACACACTGGTAGGTAAAGCAGTGCCACCATGACAATCTAGGCCAGTTTATCATTCTGTTGAACTTAATATTAGAGTAAGAATTTGTTGTAACAGCTTTTCAGCTCTGGCTTACTATGCACGCAGTAATTGCTGGCGCAAAGAGCACATTACGTTCTTGACCGTGCGCAGCGTGCGTCCGTGCGCACGGTCAAGAAGTTGACCGTGCGCAGCGTGCGTCTGGGATGAAATCAACGTAGTTAGCCGGGCGTGAAACATTAACGGAGCGTGACGCTGAGCTGCAGTCTAATCAAAACATTGAAATCACAACCATTCAAGCGTGTAACCGTGCGAGCTTGATCATCTCCCTAATCACAGAAGGTGAAACATCGTGATGGCAACGTCATCGTGATTTGAAAATGCGAAAAGGTTGCTCCTATTAGCCCGCACGCCATTTTACCTGCGACCTTTTCAAGTCGCTTAGAATTGAGCGATGGATGGGGCAACAAACAGCAATAAGCGAAGTGCCTGCTTGATCGTCGCAGTTTCAGGCCTGCGCATCGTCGCAATCGCCGGCAAAATCGCTAACATGCGGAGGCTTTTACACCAGCCTGTGAAATACCGAAGAGATAAGGTGTTCATCTTCCGCTGTAAAGGCTGCATTCATGCATTTAGAAAGAAACGCTGCAGGCATACGGGCTGTTGCTGAATCCAGATGGAGTTCAATGTATAAGCGCGCAGTACCTACACAGCCCGTAATTGTAGATGCGCGTTCACACATTCAGTTACGTAGGCACGTCATAGAAATCTGTGCTCAAATGCTGACTTCGTTGTGCTTGTTTCTTGACGTGTTATAGCAAGCGCGTGAACCACACCATGCACTGCTAATGCGTCCTCAGAAGCAAGCGCATACTGGGAGATCGACTGACATATTTAGGCGAAGCTCACACCTACACCACCAAGCTCAATATATTGCATGTTCGCACAGCACATTCAGCAAAATATGTATTACAAGTTTTCTTGGAAAGTGGAACCACACGCAATAAAACAAGGTACCTTTGCACAGAAACACCGGGCAGAATGCGTTGTCGTCACCCCTACTGCGGAGAAACCACAAACAAAAACCACACATGCAGAAAAAGCTTCCTTACGCACCTAATTCGCTTGAAGACAGAATCCAAGTCCTTCTTGAGATCAAACAGCAGCTGCGTGTGCTTTTTCAGGTCTTGGCTAGCGACGACGAAGCGGGTAGCAGAGAGTGCGTTGCAGTTGATCAACATCTCATTTGTCTTCTCAAGTCTGCCTAGCCTGAAAGTTGCGGTCGAAAAACACCCAGTTGATGCATTAAAGTAAACTGTCACGCACACTTGCTGTTGGGTGACATACGAATGCAGCATAGAGCGAAGCAGTGAATAATAACAGTTATTCATGCAGTTGTGCGGCAGCATATGAGTAACAAAAGGTACAATTCATAGAGGCTACACATCAATTCAGTGCGAGAGTCGTAGAGTTTTTCCACGCCTAGCTTACGATAGCATCTATGTCGAAATCATAAATACCCATAATACTTACACTTGCTTCTGGCACTGTATAATGCACTGGATGTCTTTGTGATTAACTTGGTTGGCCAGCGCAGTGAGCAATTACATCTGCCGCAGGCGAAGAGCAGCAGCTGAAATCAACGTGCGCCATGTTGAAGCAGTCGCCAAGCCAGCCAAGCTAGCAAAGTCGATGTGAGGGCTAAGTCAAGCCAAAAAGTTGCCACTGATTTAAGAAAAATGCACATACCGAATAATATGTGTAATTTCTTGTACCCGTTCTTATTACGTTGTTAATGTGTTATACTGAATGACAGTAATGTTGGGGGTAGTGCTGGCTGGTTAGAACTTTTTAGTTTCGGTTCCAGAACACCATCATGTGACAGGAACTGTCGGTCATAGAGTTTCATATTTATATGCTGTCGGTGTTTCTGCGAGTTATATTACGCGTCGTGTCTAGAGCAAATAGAAAATGCGAGTGAATTATTCGCGAGCAAGGAAACACAATATTGTAATCATGATTGCACTCACACGGCAGCAAAAGGGGACTCAAGAGCAGGAAATGCGCGGCGTACTTGGATATGTGTCTGATAAGCAACTGGATATTTCTACGTTGTGACAGGCTATGAACCTATTATAATTTTTTAAATTAACTACTGCCTATTATATAGTATTACCCGAGGTAAATATTTTTTACAGTGTAATAATTATTGGTGAATGCCGTATCGCGGCTGAATAATGGACTGGCAAATCTATGCCATGTGCGATCAGTAGTATCGTTCTCAGTCGCAACGCTGATGATTACTAAATGTAAAAAGAAAAAAAAAATTCTGCAACTATTATAAAAAAGGTTGACCCGGACGTGATTCGAACACGCAACCTTCTGATCTGGAGTCAGACGCGCTACCGTTGCGCCACCGAGTCAGCTGAACAGCACGCTGTTAAACACGTATTTGTAAGAAAGGCCGAAGCAGCTTTCGGCAGATTTATCGAAATTTATTTATTTGCAGGAATTCTCCAGAATCCCTACGAGGCGCAAATGTCGGTGGCGGCTGTGCAAATCGCTCAGCCGCAACTGCTGCGGCAGACATTTCCGCCACTTCGGCGGCCACGAAATCCGGATTCAGAACCAGCATGCTGTAACGGTACACTTTTCTTGCGAAGTAAGCCTGCAATAAAATAGCAGTCAGTGTGTTTGCGGACGGCCAACACATTAGCATAACATAAGCGCAGTTAAGACATTATTTTCGAGGAGATCCGAAGCAATCCATTAGTTACATCAATTAATTTCTTAATTAAAACTTTATGGCACGTGTTCGTATTGAAAAGTTGAAGGGAATCGTCATAAGAGCCGATCTTGTTCCGTTTTTCTAGATTTCCAAATGGCCGGTTCGATGAAATTCTAGATAGAAATAACTGTCGTAAACATAAACATTCAATTGCAAGTCAACACTGTGTCTGCCGATCTTTCCTGCCTTCGCGCTTTCGATCGCCGCTCTGTGAATGCGCCGCCTGGCTACCCCTGACAGTCAAGGGCGCTGTGTAATCGCCTCGACCTTCTCTCTCTTTTCTTTCTTCTTTACAGCTCCCGCCCGTTCCCCAAGGTGCTGAGTCATGCTCCCTAAAGAGCTGCGCTTCTTCCTCATCACAACCACAATACCTCCATCTGCGAAGCTCCCGATTGACGATCGGCAGCAGATGGGCAGCAAGGCAGACCGCTTTATCGTGTTGTGTGGCGACTTTCTTCTTTCTTTTTTTTTTTTTTATGTGCGGAGAAACGAACTGTCCCAGTTCATGTAAAATATACACGCTAGAGCGAAATGTCAACACACATATGGAGCTTAGCTTTAACCGCGAAGGAAATTGGTTCACAGCTACATGTGTGGTTTCCACAAAAAGGTAAATATTTTCCGATGGGAAAGATTCGCATATATCGTACACGGAAATGCACAAAAGCTCCCGACTAGCATTATATTCAACCTCTTTAATTAATAGGGGTGTTGGAATAGTCAAATTTTCGATAGAGTCGAACACGAACATTCGAGAAAAGTACGTACAACCGAATGTCAAATTGAACATCAATTATTATGACATTTTTTTTTCTTTAAAGCAAAGTGAAATATTAGGATGCGTGGAGTCCGCTTAGTGAAAACGAAGTAGAGATGCGACTTTCTACATAATTTCATACATGCATGTACTGGCCGGGTGTTTCATTTTAGCTGCACCAAATTTTAAAAAATTGCCTGTGGCAGATAGTACAATTATAATCCTTGATCTAAACTACTCGATGAGGCGGCCATTACTTCCACGAGAAATCAAAATGCCTAATTGAATAATTAACATATTTGCGCTAATTAACTTCTTAATTATTTTACGGCACAGCATTTAATCTGAATTACAGCCGCTGAGTTCGGGAGGTGTATCCACTTGGAACGAATTCTCAGGGCTGAACCAGTTTCGAGATAATAATTTTCAAAGTGTCCGACGAAATGCATGGGCGTTCCGGTTAACTTTCTGAGGAAGACGCTGTTTTATGCATTGAAGCACCACATTTATAGATGACTGGGGCTCCGCTTGCCTCAATCTTCTCCGCTTGCACTCCCTATGGAGACATACACGTTCTGCCGTGGTCAACGGGGTCGGGCATCCTTCTTTCTTGCTGCCAGGGTCTCTCCTCGCCATTTCTGGACCTTACGTGTCAAACGCAAGTGCGCCATAGCCGAGAAAGCGTGAAATTTCTCCAACAAATTGCTCACTTGTAGGCCTTGATGAGCACCGGCGATGAGCACCGGACAAACGTACTGCCAAACTACGCCTCTCTGAACGCCGCGCGCAAGGCTAAAGTTCGGTCCGATTGCGTCATACGTGACGCAACAACGGCGCCATCTGCGAACGCGACACACGCATGATCGAGCAATGGCTTCTTTCCTCTGCACAATGATACCAAAGCGCATGACATCGATCTATATTCACGCATTAGAAAGCTTACAAGCTTAACTTATGACACAGCTAGTATAGGGGTCCTACGGAGCAATTTGCAATCGTGTTTGCTACGTATTCGTATTGGGCCCGCCCTGGTCAAATGAAGTGCGCGCGAATTGGCATCCCTCTGTCTTGCTGTCTATTCACGCCATTTCTGTACTCTGCAGCGCAAGGAACACGGGGCCGCTATAACCAAACAAGTGTGAAACTTCGTGCAAAAAAGTGTGCACTTGTAGGCCTTGCAACTCCTGGCGCTGCATCCTGAAACGATCCACTTCGGCGATAGTATCGCCGCGGTGACAATATCGCCATCAGGCGCGCGCTGATTGGCTGGTTGAGCAAAATTGAATGACGTAGTGCTCAACCAGCCAATCAGCTCATCAAATTTTGCTAAAACAGCCAATCAGCGTGCGCCGTTGGCCAAGGCGATAGTATCGCCGAAGTGGATAGTTTCAGAATACGGCCACTGATGAGCACTGATTACAGTTTGCTGGATCACACCTACCAGCTCAAGTGAACTGCTTCAAACGCGACGCCTCCCGCTCGGATCGACAACCGTACTGCCGAGTTATGCCGCTCTGAATGCCGAGCAAGAGGCTAAATTTAGCTCCGATTGCGTCGTGCGTCGCTAAGGGTCTTGTTTATCTTGTAGGGACCTTATGCGTGGCGTGACAACAGCGCTACCTGTGCACGCGCGGCACATGCATGATTAATTAATGTTTTTTTTTTTCCCTCTACACAACGATACCAAAGTAAGGCGCGTGGATAGTATATGGTTGCAAATATCAATAATGCTACAACATTTTTTCATTAGATGCTGTTTTAGAAGGTGACCGCCTCTGATCGACTTTGATGACATCAAAAATGAAATACCGCGCACAGGTTGCTTAAATCCCAATGGACCACGAATAATCCACAGTACATCCGATCAATGTTAAGCGCCGGACGTTCGGGCATCCACTATAGATATCCCCACAAATCCGGATGACATACGGCGGATGTCTTAGGGAACGTCCCGTGCAATATAAAAGGCATCCAATTGGACGTCCTAAATACGTCGTTCTCCAGCATTCGGACGTCCGTAGGACGTTAAGAAAAGGACATTTTCAACGAAATATCCGCACAATGTCCGGTGGATGAAACAATCTGGACATGGACATCCAGGGGACATTTGAGGGATTTCAAATGTAGACAGTGATTACAGAAACATCCAGAGGACATTCATGATAAATCTGGAATTTTACTTGTGAGGTTTGTTGGTGCGTCACCTTGCTCCTACTTCGGCTTTTTCCATGCTTTGGAAAGTGTACTCTACCTGAGAACCAATTAATGTACCAGCTATAGGCACCATGCTGCACTCACTTTACTGTGCAACTGCGTCCACGAGCAAGTGCCCCCGAAGCAACTGGGACCGTCTTACTGGTACAGGTTGCATAGGTGACAACATCCACGGCAGAAGCATACGTTAATTGCAGCATGGCGCATTCAACGCTACCAAATACGCCGAAACATACATAATAAAAGGAATTGAGTATTAACTCAAATGTTCATCACAGTTATTGTAGATATTAAGCTCCGTCAATGTGAAACTAAATGATGCATATAAGCCTTTTAATAAGTCTTGCTAAGCTAATGGCCCAATTGAGACGTACACTTGCACATAAACAGCAGAAACACGAGATATTTATTAAAAAGCATACTGCAGTGTAAGCTTAGAACACATAATTTGTGTGCATAAAATGATTTGGCAGAGCAAAAGCTAATTTGAGCCTGAACACGTAAACACAAGCCCATAAGAACCAGCAAGAATTAAATATCACAGAACAAGCCAGTAAGAGTATATGTTAACTTTAACGAGCTCTGTACAGGGACACAGAAGATAAACTATAAATGCCTCTTGAAGTGACCTAAAGAAATAAATTCTAATGTACCTCCATTGAGTAATGCAAGCTAGCCGTCTCTATTCATTTACTTGTCAACCTAATTCACAGTGATGTAAAAATGTTTTTATGAAGGAAAATAAAATCACCAACACCTACAGCTCCGCGTCCTTCCTTATGTATAGAGGCGCCCAGGGCATAAATCAATGGACGTTACAAGACAACCCTGGGCGGACATCCGCGGGACGTACGCCGCTGGTAAATCCATAAAGAAACATCCGCTGGATGTCCATCATATCAAACTGGGCGGACGTTCTGTTAAGCCCAAACCGCATATATGAGAGCGATTTTGTGCGCGACGGAAGAACTACGTCCCCTGTCCGTACCATGGATATTGTTTCCCGGATGCGGACGTTCGGATCTAAATCCGATATCCGATGAATATCTGTGGTCCGTTGGGATGGGACGCATATACTTATTGAATGACTGACAATTATTGAATAGAAGTCACCTGGCCCGTGCGTTAAGAAATTGTTTTCTCTGCGCAACGACCGCAGTTCTCCTGAAGCATTACTGTATACTTCGTTGTTCTGACTTAAATTCGAACAGAAAAGAATACTATTCGACAATTTCGAAAAGTGAATTTTCATATCGAACACGAATTGAATAAGAAAGACTATTCAATTCGTATTCGCAATTTCGTGTATTCGCAGAGCCCTAGTTCTTACTATTCAACCTGTCCGTTTAAATCACTACAGTTAGCGCGTACATTTTGCAATTGGGCCGTATACGTCGGTCAGTGCTAGTCTTAATCCATTTCCAAATAATCTGAACAAAGCATCGAAATAATCCGAACAAAGCAGGCGGCGCAAGTGTGCGGAAATGGGCGCGGGGGGGTTGAAGTAGCGGGCGTCGGCAGCATATAGCGTCATCATGAAACCGACTTTCAATCCAGTTTTGTATTTGATAAATTACAATTCTTTAATTATGCGGAAAGTAAGGCGCGTTTTCGCCGTTGACGCCCGGATACGTGCTGTGCCAATGCGAGGTGCACGCACACGGCGCAGTTCACAAATAGCATCACAGTGAACTATTCATAAATATGATGCCAGTGGTCCATACTTATGCTCAAGCACAACTGTGCTATTCTCGCACTTGCAGAAAGCTTTGCCGCATTATATGGCACTCCTCGATATCCGTTCCTGAGTGCCATAAATTATTCTGGTAAGCGAACCAACATTGGCGTGCATTTACCTTCACTAAAACGAATAATCCGGCAGTGGCGACGAATGGTCCGACTAGCGCCATCTGCGTATAGGAGAAACATCCGAGGTTAGGCGTTCACTATACTTATCAGGAAAAAAAAAAATGTCAGGGTCCTTTTGTATGAGTGAAAATTACTTGACATGCGATTACAATTATTACATCAAATACACGAATAAACGTATACGCTGCCGAAAGTTATGCGCGAGTCTCTGTTGTTCAATTTGCAGCTGTTTAAATTTTTGGAAGTGTCATTAGTTGCATTACCAAAATGAATAGATGCCACATTTCATCATCCTTTAAACTGGCATAAAATTATAAAATGCAAGATTACTGAAAATCAGGCCCCTCGGTTCCCTTTCTTCTCTCTCTCTCTCTCTCTCTATATATATATATATATATATATATATATATATATATACTGCAACATTCTGTAGTAAACTGCGCCATGTCATTTCGAGATCACGGCCTTTCTTGCTCCCGCTATATAGACTACACGTACACGGCGTGCATCTCTTTTGCCGAGTTCGTTCTCCACGTGAGCCCAGAACGCATGCCGAGCGCGCAAGGCGCTTCGCGCAAATGCTCTTTGCATTCACGAGTCGCGCAAGCGTTCTTTGCTGATTTTTCTGACTGCGAAGTTACGCGGGCCAACATATCCGGGAGAGCACTTTGACTCCGCTCGCACACATCACTCGTATCTATACCGGAGATACGCTATGTGCAGGTATTTTGCATGAAAGGTGGCAGTACTGGGCAGTACTGACGTTCTCCTTGTTGCTCTTCCAGATGGCGATGGCGATCAGGGTCAGGGCGTGCGCCACGGTTGTGAACGAGGACCACCACATGTACGCCAGCATCGGGACGCGCGAATTCTGCCGCCACCAGGGTGCGCCAGGGAGTGATGCGAGAGAAAAAGAACAATTAATTTGCAATATAACACTGGTAGAAAAATTCAGTCTGGTTTTTATAGCTGCATTGGTTGCAGTCTCGGGCCGCCAAGCCCGAGAGTGCAACAAGTCATTAATCACGCTACCTTTTATTGCAACCAGTTCAAAACGCGTGCCCAGTGCAGCGCCGGCTTCGGATGTGAAAAAGAACTTCGTATAAAAAAAAATTTGGAGGACGCTTAAGCTTCGCTTTTAAGAGTGCATGGAACGCAATAGCTTGCTTGTCAGGCTTCCAGGCAACTGCACCTTTTACTCCACCTTCACATCTGCGCGCCGCTGCCGTTTTACGCTGCCGTAGGGTGCCTCCTGGCATCGAGGCGCCCTACGCTGCCAAGGAAGCGAGCGCCATCGGTATGGTGTTTCTGCAAGTAACATACCCGGGCGCGCGCCGCTGTATATGAATGGTAGAAATGCTGGAAAATGGGTTTGTTTTTGAGTTTCCTCGTAACAGAATTATGTTTTCTCATATATTCAAATTACAATCCGACGCTACCATGTCTGCAGGTTGTGGTTAAATCATACTTCACGATTTTTCTGACGTATTTTACTTTGAGAAATCCAGTTAGTTAACTAACACCTCTGCGCCATGCGGAGGCCTGCGTGGTCGGGGTGGTTCGGAATTATTTTCTTCGCCACGGATGCCGGCGCTGACGCCGATACTGACGCCGATGCCGAATTTTCTGCGACACGGGGCCCTTAACGCTTTCGTGTTAAAAGATTCATCCAGTCATTGAAACCTGTTGTGGCAGTTGTGTGGTGCCAGATACTAACCAGGCGTACACAACGCGTACTATGTGGCCATGCTGCCAAAAGCTGAGTCCATTCAGCACTCGACGGGACAAGAAGCATGGTCCGCTGCGTTTCCAACAGAAGCGAACAATTGGAAGGACAAATTTGGCAGATTTCGGCCACACGTTCATTGTATGTCCTCCAACCATAACGCCGGGCTGACTGGCGGGCTCTTAAGTTGTTTGTGATACCCACATGTGTGACCGCCGCTTCTGCTTTCTGTGATGTGACATCCGAAGCCGCGCTGCGCTTCACTAGCCTTTTAAACGGTAACATGTTGATCTTAGCGAAAAAAGCTGAGAGGCGATGGAGGTGGTATATAAAAGGTGTTGTAATTAATTATTTGTGGCGCTCTTGAGGAATTGAGGTTACGTACCATAATTATGGAGTGGACAGCCACATTCACACAAAAAGGAAAGAAGAAAAAAAAGCAGGACACTAAATTTTCGTGTCAGTATTCGTTGAACTGATCCTGCAATACGTGGGATCGACGCTCTTCTTCTTCTTCTTTTTCTCTCTCTCATTTTTTATTTTTCCCTCCCTTCTTGTTCTTACCGCCAGGTTTATGGCGTAAACCCCGTCGTGGGTTTGTGGGATTTTCGCAGAACACACAACGACGACGTAGGAGATAGAAGAAAACTGTTTCTTGAGCACGGCGCGAAAGATGGAGCAAAAGTGTCGGTGACACACGTGCAAGCGATGGAGGGTAATCTCCCTGCGCATGCGCGATGCCTCCTAGACCACACGGATCTCCAACCGGAACAGGATTCCCACTCTTCTGAAACACCCTGTTGTCAAGAACACCTCAGCAACGACGACGTGACCCCCGCGGTTCAACACCCTTCTCAGTGATCGCTGCGCTGCATGGCTACGCTCCAAGCCCAGTAATATTAATAAAGGTGCACATTTCACATTTTAAAGGTAACCGCAGTGTTATTTACGTTAAACAATGCTAATATCCACACGAGTTTGGATGTATTGAATATTTTCCATCAACCATTAAGCTGACGGGAATAGGAGTGAAATTACCAGGCGCTGACCATATAGATAACAGCGGTGCCAGGCGTCATGTTGCAACATGTATAACATGGCGTCCAGCACTGAGGTGGTGTGTATATTGCACCTGTAAACTTCAGTAACATGAACGCTACCTTCACGCATAACAAAAAATAATAATAATATCTAGGGGTGTGTGCAAATAGCAATATCGAGGCGGAATCGAAAAGAAAGGAGCGAATTGAATGGAATACCGAATACTTTTCGAATAATGAACTGCCGTTCTCACCATCACTCTTCACATCGTAGCATATTCAAAACGTTAGCAAGTTTCTGTCATTACATAGTACGTTATGAAGCGATGTTTAAATAAAAGCACAAATTGAGTATTAGGAGAAAATAACAGTTTCTTTCAAATAAACAGCTCACTTCAGAGATATTAGACATCACACTAAAACACAATAGCGTCAGCGAAAGCGCAGTGTTGCTTGACGCGAGTTAAACCAGACAGCTTAACCTCGACGCACATCATGGCTTTCCAAACCGATAGATAAGGAAGAAAAGAAAACTACGAAAGAAATGTGCCCGCAAAGGAGAGCATTTCTTCGCACTGAGCAAACATTACGCCTCACACTATTCTGTTCTACGACGTTATATATATATACCTTTTAATATGACATAAGCGAAATAAAAGAAGCCATGCTTCATTCACCGTCACAAGTATATCCTCAGCCATCTGCAAGCGATTTAAGCGATAGTGACATGATATGACAAAGACATGCTCCCACGCGCGCAAAAAAAAAAAAAAAAAAAAAAAAAAGAGGTGCAGAGACAAAAGGACGACAGAAAAGGTGGAGCGCTGGTCTGTCGCCCCTTTGGTCTCTGCACCTGTTTTCATTTTTCTTACGCGCTTGAACATGCCTTTGTCTAAAATCCAACTAGCCCAACTCTCTGCCTTAATAACATGCACTCAGAAGAAAATGAAGAAGAAAGGAGAATCGCGGCGAAGTGCATCCTGTGCAGCCACGACGACGTGCAGTCAGTCAGAAACTATCACAGCGCGTTATATGCAGCTCGCTAAACATGTGCTGCTTATTAGGCTTACACAGCTAATTTAGGCTTATACGAGACATGTGTACGCGTATGTGAACAGTGACTAAGCAGCCTGAAGAGTTACCAGAACTGAGACACACGGAAGTAAATTGTGAACTGAATTATTGTGCAATTCCTAAATCTTTATATCATAGCTTTTTATTCTAGTTTTTTTTTTTTTTTTTTTTTTGTCGCTTCTGAACCGGTCAATAATGACTACCCAGCATCACAAGTTGAACGTTTCGTACTGATACGTTTTTATATACGGTGGTATCAAAATCGTATCTTGAGTGCGACTGCCCCCCCCCCCCCCCCCCCCACACACACACACACACACACACACAAAGTTTCACCGGGCTTTGATTTGTGGCCGACAAAAGAGCGTGCAAGTTTGCTGCAAAAACGTGACTCAGTGGGCTCACTGAGTGGAAAAGGCGTCGCAAACGTTTTAGCACGGCTTCGCTACCTTGCATGCTATATAAGATTATGTTTGTTTGCGTTTAAACATAGTTTTAAACAATACATAGCAATGCCATGGGCACATGTACAGTGAAATATCTTCCCAGCGAAGCATGCGACAAAATGATCAGCTTACATCTTCAATGCCGATGACAAGGTATAAATCCATGAGGCTGCTCATGTAGAATGAAGCCACCACCAGCGAACCGGCGAACTGTATCTCTGCGAGGAGGACGGAGCGTCGTGCAGCATGAGTGGGACAAAATGCAGACGGTGCACATGGTATATTCAATATAATTAAGGGTTATACGTCATGTGGTCCAAACAAAGAGGAACGCTCGTAATGAGTACATGTAGTATAATGGTTAGTAAGTGCGTGTTTATCTTTTCAAGTGCGATGCAATGGGTATCTTATATTTCTTCCTGCATGAAGCTGACCTGTCAGCATTTTTAAAGCGTGTATTCATTATAAGACTCCTGAAAATGGACACGCTGCCATTCATGGCATCCAAACAACAGTCAATGAGTTCTGATCAGTACCACGGTCATATAAAGTGTCATACATATTGTTGGGCTAGTTGGTTCATTATGGCAGCAAACGGGTGAACACAAGCAAGGAGCGCCTTGTGATCTCCTAGGCGCCTCGTTTGCCCCTCGTGTCTCCTGGCGCTGTTTATGTCATCCTCACTTGCACCAGAACACAACTAATTTTGAAGCGTATTTCTGCGCTCTGAAGTGCAGTATATGCAAACGAGTTGGCTGCGAGTAGCTTTAACGCCGGCGAGCGTACCGAAAAGGACAGTCACCCCGAAATGACGTTTGTTTCCAGAACCGAATCATCGTCCTTATCCGCATAATTATCGTCCATTCAGTTCACTACAGGACCAATGCTTCTATAGACGACCTCTCTCTATATAGCTGTCCATGTGTTGAGTCAGCCTGCTTCTTTCTACGCCATGCAAATTTTCTAATTATAATATAAGCTACACACTCCTTTGTCAACCGACCGACTACAACCCCCCTTAAATACTTACTCTGTTATTCTGATAGGCCACTGGCTGTCTGTTCTACTCATTAAATGAGTCAATCCACTTCATCTTACGGGTGCTTTAGCTTGGGGCCAACTCCGATTTCAAGTTTTGATGGAAAAGCGAAGAGCCTTGACAGAGCATCCCCTCCCTCCATTCGCCCAATTCGTATACCCCCTAATCACAATTTTACGTTTAATCTGAAACGGTCGTATTTTCGCACATACAGGAGTGCCGATATAACGGCGTACAGTGCCTCCACAGGCCCAGTAATATTTTTACAGAGAAGCTGTTAAGGGCTAGTTCGCCGAGGATCGTGTCTGCGTGTTGAAAAAACTATCATCCTCAGCATTTCCACTCCATGTGAATGGCCGTTTGACTCCGTGTGCGTGGTGGTTTCCCGCCAGTTGTGCCTTAGCACATGTGTCAAAACGGATGTCTAAAGGCTCATCCACACCGTCGACTGATAATGGTCGCACGACCAAGTTGGTCGCAAAGCGACCACTCGCAAATAGTCGCAAATGGCCGCTTTTCTCGAAAAGCGACCATTTCGGGCCAGTCGCTCGCTGCTCGATTTTTCAGTCGCGCGACCGTGGTCACAAATCTGCTCAACCAATCAGCGCCGCGCCGAAAGTGATGTTATGTGTTTTTATCCGGCGTCGTCTACGCCAAATGCAATGTCCGCGCCACCATATGCAGACTACAGGCCGGTAATCGGTGTCTTGTGATGCTGGGATGCAGCAGTTGCAGCAACGTCTCGAATGTACGCGGTCGCACTCGCTGGAAGCTAAACAGCAGGAAAAGAAAGCACAACACAAACCCTTTTTCCAGCTGCCGTTCGTTGGATGAGCACGCCACCCAAAGGTGAACAGCGGGTGAACAGCTTCTCTTTAATATTATGCACCGAATAACACGCAATGCGAACTAGAAATTACAACTTGCTCTCGATAATACTCGCTGTCATGCGCACAAAGTTCGGGCAGGAGGCGGCTTGCGTGGCCGGTCACTTCACGCGAGCGGAGGCACGGGCGCACCCACGAGCGTCGCGTTTTCTTCGGAGGCTACCGCGCTGCCACAGCTGACACTACGGCAGAGCAGATCAGCACAGGGACGACGTCTTCCTGTTCGCTCGAATCAAAATCCAGCCATCGCTCGAATCAAAATCCATGGCTGTTGCCGGAACGCGAAACCAATTTACACAGTGCCAGTGAAGTGCGCGCGAACTGCGTAGATTCCTAGAGTTCTCGCTGACAACGATAATCTCCGGGATTGCGACTTCCCGGTCGCGCTCAGCCGGGCTTGCCGGTGTGAACATCGGTCGCCTTCGGTCGCTTTTTGGTCGCGAGTCGCAAATGGTCACGCGACCTCCTCAAGTCGCCGGTGTGAATGAGCCTTAACATGACTGAAAGGTCATGACATCAATAACATCACATGCTCGTCAGTTACGTCACGATTAACGATAATAAAATCACGTGTGGCACATACCCGCATTGGATATGTCAGTTTTCAAGGAGCATAGCTGCCGCGCAGGCACTTTAGGCGTAGTATTGTTTTAGTGCCATATCACGCTGGCACTGGGGAAATGCTCGCGTCGCCAGGCCAGCGTTTTCAGGGCCGCGCTGCCGCAGTAATAATGGATGAAAACTAGTACTGTCTAAATAGACATAGGCCTATAATGTCCTTCGAACATGCTTTTTATTCTCGCTTGTGAGCGAGAATAAAAATCGCGACGACGCGCCGCAACGTGGCCGCGAGACTGTCGTACCTGCAGGGGTGCTGTCGATCGAGTTGAGCTTGAGCTGAACGGCGGCGTCCTCGGCCGTCAGGACGCTGAAGAGGAACACCATCACCAGCACGCTGTTCAGCGTCTGTGCGCGTAGAGGGAGGAGAAGGCAATGGGTGAGCTCTTATAACGGACAAATATACGAGCGGGTGCACTTTAGCCGCGATACACTTAGCGGATGTTTTGGGGGCGAAGCTCCTTAGGGTGTGGGTCTGTCCCTCCTCTGTAGTATGTAGTAGTCGTCGTCGTTGTAGTAGGTAGCCACGTCTACTTTTATGAAAAAAAATTCCGAAAGTTGTGTCCGTAGCGCGGAATCGAACCAGCAACCCCTCGCTTCTGAACGCGCGGCGCTAACCACTACGCCACGAAGCGCACATGGACACACGCACCACGATGACAATAAAAAATACCCAAAAGCAATGAATGCGAAGCAACACAGCAATGTCAGAAGTAAGGTGAGCTTTGGTAGCAACAACACGCGAACTTTGTCGACGCCATCGGCGTTTTGCCCGCGTTAGCTCAAAATGCGTGCGGCGTTTGTGTTGCTGGAGCCTCTGATATAAATAGGCACTTGGTGCCGCAGCTAAACGTCGCCTCCCTTCCCTCCCCTCCCCCACGGCCTCTCGCGCGTCCGAAGAAGGCTTTGCTCTACATATATGTGATAAAGAGAAAAGAGACGCTGTTAAGGAGCCGGCGCAGAACGCGCGTCTCCGCCTTTCACTCCCCGTAAAGACGCGCCCCTCGCGCCCTCATCGCAATACAGCTCCGCGCGGCGACGATCATCTCCAAATGACTTACGAACTCACGGCGACGGCGACGGCGACGGCGACGGCGACGCCGACGGCAGAAACGCGTTTGTGCTAGCGCGTTACGGCCCTGTGTAAGAAGCTGGTGTAAGACGCTGTGGCCTCTCCGCCTTACCCCCGTATTCATAAACGCTCCTCGACTTGAACTTGACTTGCCACCGCCTTGGGCAGCGCGTTCGAAACGCGTTGAAGGCGGTGGCAAGTCAAGTCGAGGAGCGTTTATGAATACGGGGGTTATACTCTCTCAGCAGTCATGTGATGGCGTCGGCAAACGCGTTGCACGTTCCGGCATGTGTAAACGGCTTGCGTAAGACGCTGTGGCCTCTCCCCCTTACTAGAGAGTACTGCACGTTTCTAACGCGTTTGTGCTAGCGTCCCCTTAAGCGGGAGATGGTGCAATTATAATGAAGGGCGCTGTTATAAAATAGGAATGGCGTCACATATGGCTCGTGTCATTGGTGGAAGTCAATCGTTCGATTTAGTGCGGCGAGACTGGGCGAATTACACGGAAGATTCACGGTTTACCGATGATTCCCTCCGGAGCTTCGCCCACTCATCATCATTCACCCCGTGGATATGCGGTGTCTTTTTTTTTGTGGGTCTGTCCCTCCTCTGTAGTAGTAGTAGTATCACGGAGAAAAAAAAATTCCGACCGTAGCGGAATCGACCAGGGACCCCTCGCTTCTGAACGCGTGGCGCTATAGGCCACGAAGCGCACATGGACAGTAGATGGCAGGACTGCGCGTTTCTAACGCGTTTGTGCTAGCACGGCCCGTGCAAGAAGCTGGTGTAAGACGCCGTGGCCTCTCCGCCTTACCCCCGTATTCATAAACGCTGATTCGGCAAACGCGTGCGTTCCGGCATGTGTATGCGTAAGACGCTGTTTCGCTGCTTTCTCTCTAGCGTCCCCTTAAGCGGGAGATCAATTATAATGAAGGGCGCTGTTATAAAATAGGAATGACGTCACATATGGCGCGTGTCATTGGTGGAAGTCAATCGTTCGATCTTTACACACACACACAGCACTCATCATCACACACACACCACTACACACACCTCCACACACACACACACACACACACACACACACACACACACACACACACACACACACACACACACACACACACACACACACACACACACACACACACCACACACACACACACACACACACACACACACACACCCACACACACCACACACCCACGTGCGCTCGTGCCTGCATTTAATATATATATATATATATATATATATATATATATATATATATATATATATGGTTTATTGACAGTTTCGGTCAGTTTGCGGTTATCTTAGGTTCATTTACCTAACAGTTTCGGTCGGTGGACCGAAGCTGTTGGGTAAATAAACCGAAGATAACCGCGAAGTTGTGCTTCTAATTTTTCGGCATACGCTTGGCCCATTTACAAATCCAGTTACTATATATATATCTTTGTACCCTTTGTACCGCATACCTTTGAAATTGGCTGCGTCGTTCCTCCCTTGATTACCTATCAATCAATTTTTTTACGTCATTGTACGCACTCGCAGGTTTGTAGTCACATTATGGCACCACTGTATATGCACCCGAAGTTTTTAGTCACGGTGATGTCTTTCTAGCTCTCCTATTTCCGTTAAGTTTGACATGAGTCAATGTACGTGTTGGTATGCATGACGTCACTAAATGTACACGTACTTGTGGTCATAAATCAGGTACCGACTCTCTTTCTTTGTTCCCGACAATGTATGCACGCGCAAGTTTGTAGTCACGTTGATGTATCTCTCTCCTATTTCCGTTGAGTTTGACATGAGTCAATGTACGTGTTGGGATGCATGACTTCACTAAATGCACACGTGCCTGTGGTCATAGACCAGGTACCTTTCCCTCTTTTTTCTTTTTGCTTACAGAGAAAATGTATAATTTGAGCTGTGTGCTTGCAATCACACTATTGATGAATGTCGGACCCCGGCCGAAACGGCGAAATTAAAATGTTTTGTTTTTCTACGTGCGTCTGCACTTCCTTTAATTTATTAAACACCGGACCCGAAGAAATATTTTCTTCATATATATACTATAAGGAACCTCACGGCGACCACTGACCCTAGGGCAGACTTGTACACGTTACAGAAAAGAAGTAACCGATTGTTTTAACGTTACTTTACCTGTCTACGTTTATTAACATTGCACACATGCAGTAAATAGAACGAGCTGAGCTAGCCTGGCTCTTTCAATGCGTCTTCTGCAGGCCTTTACATGTTGTTTGTCTTGAATATGAATTGCTTTCCAAATATTTATTCGGTAATCTCCCGTCGTTTTCTTGGCACGACATCTGCGGCCACACTTAAAACTTGCTCGATGTGCGCGCTGAAGAGGAGGGCTGTGTGGTAGCGTATACGAACAGCTTGCTCACAAGATTATGGTTACTCAGTGCCGCGCTGTTCGCGTCTGGATCATCTGTGAAGCGCAGCGCTTCATTGGTGCTAAACATGGGGGAGGCGCTCCGATAGGCCCAGTGAAAAAGTTAAAGGTCGTCCATCCCTGGCATCAACTTCCGAAGTGGCCATGGCTATGGAGCCATGGCCACATAGAAGCGCCGCTTCAATTTGTCGGCCAACCTCTGTTCGACCTCCTCTCGGCGCCCTGCACTCGTTTGCTATCTGAAGCGACTGATTGTAACAGACGCCAGAAGAGGTTCACGTTCCATGAAAGGATGGCCAAATGTTTAATGTCATTTAATATAAAGCTGCACATCATTCAGCCCTTAAACTACTGATCGTCTGTTACAATCGCAAAAATATGTGTATATGAGTAACGTACATTAAACAGAAGAAAGAAATATATGCGTTTAACGGCCAAAAGCCTGTCTGTACCAGGAAAGTCATAACTGCATTAAGCGACGAAGAATTGAGGCCGCATAAAAGCGCTTCCAAGGTGGAGAGAGGTGGAAATTTATTGTAAGAGAAGAGCTCCGAGTTCGTAATTCCAAGAGAGGTCTGCAAGCCTGCCATGTTCAGGTTATGGATGCGTAGCTGCAGCAGGCTGATTGGGAGAGAGATAGCTCATGTAGGCATGTACATGTTTTTGTACATTTGCATGTACAATTCAAGTCGGTCAAAGCTGCGTCCCCTGTTATAGCTTGTTTAGTCAATAATGTAACTGATTACATCCAATTGGTTACTGAAAAAATATTTCATTACAATGAGCGTTACTGAGTAAAGTAATCGTTAAATTACAAGATTACCAAGAAGCGTAATTGATTACAAGTAATGGTATAATTCGTTACGTGCAAGTCTGCGCCATGGGCACATACCCATACAGTAGCACATCTCCAGTGGCCCCACAGTGGCATATGTTCAGCGGCACACTATTTTAGACTGCACTCTGTCCGGAATCGGCCCGCGAAAACCCCGAGATACATACAGCGAGATACGCCACCTCCGAGTCTAGCCATGGCTTGACTCAGAGAGGAATGCTTCGCATTAAAGGTATGGCGTAAGTCAGTTATACGTTAAAACTGCATACATTTACTAAACTCTTGTCCAGTTGTGCATTCTCCTTCCACCATAAAATAGGAGTCAGTAAATGCGACCATGCAGCCTATAATTTCGTGCGATTACAGCCTTTGTGTTCCCGTTGCTAATTCTTATGATGTTACCGTATCATTGATACAGTTCGTCGTATACGAAGTTATTACTCATGTGTGCTGTCATGAAATAAGCAATTCATAGCACACGTGCGTGTATGCAACCTGCCCGACAAACGTATATATTTTGCCGCTTCATATTTTGCAGAATAACACGGGCGCCGCTTCGCGAATTACGCCTGCCCGCAGCCGAGGGATGAACGCTCGAGAACTGTCGCGTCACCAGGTGTACATTTACTTCTGTTTCTGTCTTCATCAACCTTATCGGTCTCAAAGATGAAGAAAACTATGGTTTGATTTCATGCTCATGTGTGGCCACGCGACTATGGAATAATTTACCGAAATAAATTAAACTTTTATCACCATTTAGGCTCATGAGACACGAATACAGCTTAGAGACATAACTGGATTTCAACTCGGTTCTTATTACCGACTGGTATGCTACGAACGTGCAAGACCCATCTTTTCAAGTATATCGCCGTTAGATGCAAAAATCAGCATCCCCATGTAAGTATACAAATTGAACGCCTACGTTCTTGTTTTTTTTCCAACTGTAGATACCGGTTTTTATTGCCTAAACACGGCGATTAAGGTGTAATAATGTGTGCTGAGTTGAATGTTGATGGCATGTTTGGTGAGTTTGCGTGTGGGGAGTTGCCATGCCCTGGATTTTCATTTCGTATTACGGTATTCGAAACGTACTTCACGGCTGCTTTTTGTCGTCGGTGACGACACAATGGGTATAGAAAAAATTTGTGTAAATGTTTTTGAAAGATGACGTCTAGAATATGACTGAACCACTTCCATATAGCTCGGCATGCATCTGTCTTCACATCCGGGCCAATTATTTTACCTAATCGCTTCCTAGTCAATTTTGAAAAGGCTTGAAGGCAGCGTATACAAGAGGTCTGAGGAGGTCAAAGATGATCTGCACGTTTCCAACAATCAAGAATAAACCTAGACTTCATGTACGCGTTCTGCACTTTCATTAAAGCTCTATTTGTTCCTAATAACGTGTTATATGGTTATACGCATTTTCCCCCTACCTATGCACTTTTTTTTTCATTTATATCCGCAAAACATACGTATGTACATTTAATTCAGCGACCCCTCCTGCAACCTTATGTTTCTGGGGTCCTACATTATGCTGATTGATTGATTGATTGATTGATTGATTGATTGATTGATTGATTGATTGATTGATGAACTGCATAGGAGACGGTAGTAACAGCGGTGTTGAAAAAGTCGCGTAAGAGAGCACCCGAAAGCTGCGTCTGCATGCAGCTCCAAACGCTGCTAGTGTAAAGGCTGAGCCTTGGCCGCCCTGTCACGAGTATTGCTTGCGGTCAAATGTATGCGATGGTGATTTGCAATGCAGTTTATGCAACAGAACCACTTTGCATGTATAGTTTTCTACAGTTATCAGCACGTCACTTCCCCAGACTGTTTCTTGTGGTAGTGTTTAAAATATCTGAAGCTAAGAAGATTTCATTTCACTTCGAATACACTCGAATACAGCCAGTGCTCGCTCAGCTTTCCGCTTTTAGGCACTGAGTAAATGCGGTGCTCGAGTGGTAGATAAGTGAGCAAAATGTGCGGCATGCATTGGCGGCTTACGAAAAAAATGCTGCTCGCCGTCTGTATGCCGGGCCTGTTCTTGAACATTAAGCGGTCGAAGCAGTCATCCATCTTTCGACGATGAGCGCGGTATCCGCTGCAAAAAGTAATAATAATAACAATAATAATCATTGCAAGGCTGCTCAATAATGGGTGCATATTCACTGAGAAACTTCAGTGAACAATACCAGTGTGATCTATGTTGCCAGTTGTGTAAATTGTACACCTAGTATCGGTGCCTTCAGTGAACAGATTCAAGCAACTGCACGTGAACAGAGCTGAAATTGATTTGAAAAACGTAATGTGCTCGTCGAGCCAGCACTTACTACGTGCGTACAGTAAGACAGTGCTGAAAAGCTGTTACAACATATTTTTACTCTAATATTAAGTTTAGCAGAATGATAAACTGGTCTAGATTGTCATGGTGGCAACACTTTACCCACCGGGTGTGTCCGATGAGCTTAGAAGTGATTAGGAGTTAACTCAGCTAGGGAATTCGAAAATGTACTTGCTTGCGAGGCGCCTTCAGCTTCTTCTTCTTCGATTTCGGCAACAACAGCAACGTCACACATCATTCGCTGCCTTTCGATCGCCGATAAAGCTACGCGCAACGTATTTAATGCATATCTACTTACTGTGATAGTATTTCGACTATTATCAACTAGTATAACTACAGTTATCGCGATGATTATTGAGATGCTTGGAATCTGAGCAACGGTAAGACACTGACACGCGGTTTGCACTAAGGGAACAACAGTGAACGAAAAATATACGTTGATGTTGAGTGTTTAAACAATAGGTGTTTGCTGACCTGCGAATGATTGTCTTTTACGTTGACCAACTTTCACTGTAATATCCCATCCCTAAACATTTCCATTTCTAAACCTTCGCTTATATTGTAATGAAGAAGAAATAATCACTTTATTCTTATTGCCTTGCACCTCCTTGCGCAATAATTTTCACAAACTTCATCCTTGTCGTTTCGCATTTTCGATTACTGTTCCCAATTTATTGTCAGTTGGATCTGTTTAGTATGGCCGCAGCCACAGTGCACGTTTGTACTGCCCTCCACAAGTTAATTGAAACTTCTGGTAGGTTATGTTGCTATAAATGCCGTCTATGCTTCGACGTTCTTCTCATTTGGCACATGTTCTTTTAAATATTGTGCACGTTTCATTTTGCTTGGTAACCCATACTAATTCCGCTTCTTTTCTGTCGTTCTTGCAAATTCTGGCATTTGTTTGAACTCTTATTTAAGAACTCCCTGTATGGCCAATCCCTACCATCATTCATTCATTCATTCATTCATTCATTCATTCATTCATTCATTCATTCATTCATTCATTCATTTTCTCCTTAAAGACCCGAAGGCATTACGTAAGTGGAAGCTTGAGTACATATTTTCATTGCTCACAATTGCGCCCTGTTTTTAATTTTCGTTCCTCAGCATTGTTATCAAGTTTATTGTTAGCAATTTTCATTGCTCACACAATTGCTCATTGCTCTAGCGGTTATGTGCCCTCTTTTTAAGGACTGAACATCAACACCAACTGCTGCCGCGCGATTATTGGAACAACACCTCTTTCGCACCCCAACTGAATGCCCTGACTTTTTGCAACAATGACGAAAATGTTTTCAGGATACCCTTTCAGCTTTCATTTGGTTCCCTATTTTTTCCCGTGATCTTTCGGAAAATTCGCGATGAACTAAACTAGGCTAAACAAACACCTGCGATCCTGTTTAGCTGCAGGAAACTGTCATTCTACGCGCAATTCCCAAGAAGTCACGTAATACGTACCGTCAAGTTTGGTTTAAAACGTTTCTTCAGTTGGTTCCTTTTTTTCATTTTTATTTCTCTATTTTCAGTCAACTATATTGACTGAAAAAATGACCTTTTTTTGCCACTAACCTATTTATATTCAACTTCTTTATATTTCTTTTTTTTTCATTTAAGTGTACTCTAGCCTCTCATATCTGTGTTACTCGATATTAGGCCAATATCCCAGAGTGGGTATGTGCTATCTCCATAACAGTACCTACCGCGTTTGAAGTCATCATCATCATCATCATTCCATTCTACTTTTTTTGGTACATATCCAGTGCAACGGTGGATACGTGCCATTGACATCGCATTGTCACCACTATTAGCACCATTATCATCGTCATCATCCTTCACGAACGGCAGCAATGGAGCCAATAGTACCGGAACAACCGCCTGCAACCAGGTAAAGACAATTACCTCATTTACACGAACGTTAGGGAGAAGTCGACACTGTAATTAGCGCTGGCTACCGCTGTTCGCGTTTAAAATATCCATGAAAGTAATGCTAGTAATTACGACAGCGTTTAAATGCAGTAGCACACAATGATCATTTAACACATGGGCAAACGTATACTGTAGCATACAAAGTAATTGTTTCAGACTTGGCGAAATAAAGGTAGATTCAAAATTATAACTCGAGGAGTAACACCTTACCTTGTGCGCCAACAGTAATGTAAATATGTCGCAGGAACATCATGCGGACTCATGTGTGTTCCTGCAATGTGTAACACAAAGCCGGGACTCATACGGCAGCCAGCGCGTATTTGGTAACAACCAACGGTGTAGCAGGCGTCTACTATATAGGGTGCTTTCCTTGGCACCGTGGTTGTTCGCCATACGCCTGCAGAATCTCCTTCATGTTTATGCCAACAAGGGCAGCATCGCGACGTCGTTGAAAGCAATGTCACAGTACCCTCTATCTGCTATAGTAGCAGTTATTTTAAAAATTGCCTTCCGGTCATTCCCGCATTGGGTTCTCGCCGAGGGCTAGGAAGACGTAAGACCACGGATTGTGCAGATAGTCACCTCTTTGTCCTCGATTATAGGGATTGCCTACTGACATCTTTGAAACCGTGGTTGGAGCACAACGAAGTCATTTGACTATAACGTGTTTTTTTTTTCTCCTTTCTTTCTTTCTTTTTTCGCTACCCTGTACCGCTATTTCTTCACATTTCGTGCTTTGTTTTCTATTTTCCTTCTAGAATTGCAAGTGCACCATTACCATGCAAGGCTTATAGCTGTTCACGGACAATTCGAAAAAATGAATGAATGAATGAATGAATGAATGAATGAATGAATGAATGAATGAATGAATAATTTTGTAACCTAAAGCACGCTGCTTTGATGTACAACACAAGGCAATGACAGACAACAGGAAACCGGAATGTCGTTACCAAATGTTTTCTGTTCCCGTCAAGAGCTTCTGAGTGGCACGTGCTAGAATTTGTGTTTGTGACGGGCTGCATGTTCTCAAGCAGTATATGCAGAAGGGTCATGGCAATCATATCAGCCAAATATCTTTGATGCTCTGTTCACGCGCAAATAAAGACTCTTGTGGTCATTAAAAAGCCCTTTAAGCAAGACGGAAATAAATGGGCCGTCACTTTGCATAGCGATGAAAAATGCCTAGTTAGCAGCTCTGCTGTGGGCCAAAAGAACCGTCGAATACGCTCTCCCTCTTTGGCTATACTTCGTCATTTCCCGCTTTGAATTATATTTATTGGCAGGGAAGCATTAATACTGGCCATAAAGAATTAATTTTGTATTTCAATGAAACTTAAGTCATGTAGACTTTATCTCATCTGTGCTAGATACATCACCATCATCATCATCAACATCATCCGCCTATATCTATGTCCACTGCAGGACGAAGGCCTTTCCCTGCGATCTCCAATTACCCCTGTCTTGCGCTAGCTGTTTCCAACTTGTGCCTGCAAATTTCCTAACTTCGTCACCCTACCTAGTTTTCTGCCGTCCTCGACTGCGCTTTCCTTCTCTTGGTATCCATTCTGTAACTCTAATGGTCCACCGGTTATCCATCCTACGCATTACAGGGTATGCCCAGCTCCATTTCTTCCTCTTAATGTCAATTAGAATACACCAAAACTTATTTAGCACACGTCACCATATAAGGATGGCATTTCTTTTGCCCACACTGACAATTTCGGGACGTCACCTTCGGTGGCAAGTGTGCATATATTTAGGCAAGTGGAATGACTGTAGACAACTGACACACATATGGAACAACAACAACAACAACAACAACAACAACAACAACAACAACAACAACAACAACAACAACAACAACAACAACAACAACAACAACAACAACAACAACAACAACAACAACAACAACAACAACAACAACAACAACAACAACAACAACATTTAGAACACATTGGCTCGATATATGCGGTAATCATTCCTATGTTTGCAGTAAATTTAGAAATCGCCTGTTGCAGATAACGTAATTCTAGTCCTTGAGCTGTATTAGTCAGAGAGGCGGGCATTACTTCCACGAGAAATCGAAACACACATTCAACTAATTAAGAACATTCAATAATTAACTGCCTAATTAATTAATTTACGGCATATATTGCAATTCACGAATTGTAGCTGGTGAGTGTGCAATATGTATCCACTTGGAGTGAGTTTACAGATTGACACCAGTTTGGAGATATGCGCCATTAAACTCGCCGTAAAAATTCACTGTTCCACTTACTTTAATAAAAATAAACAATTTTATGCGTTTAGCACAAAAGTAACTGGAACACCCATATATTTCGTCCCACACCGGCTACAATTCGTAAACTGCAATATGTGCGGTAAAGCAATTAATTAGGAAGTTAACTAGTGAATTCATCTTGTTAATTATGTGAATGTGTGTTTATATTTCTCGTGCTAGTAATATCCGCCTCTTCGAATAATTCAGCTCAAGAACAACAATTATGCAGTCTGCCTCAGGTCATTCTTACAAATTCCGGTAAACTTAAAAATGATCACCCCGTATATCGTAATCAACACGTTTACGTGCGTTTTCTACCTCTATATCAGACGCAAAAAAGTGTGAGAAACCCGATAGCAGCACGATTTTGCTTGTAAAACGTTGCCAATACACAAAGCCATGTTTTAAAACGATTTCCTCCGCCTAAATTATGTTACAACGGGAAGCGAAAGAAGAAAGCTGCGGCGGGCAACTTAATGTTAGTGCACTGGCGGCGCTTTGTGACTGTCGACGGTGCCGGTTGGAAGTGTTGTTCAATTCGCATGGTTACAGATAAACAGCGCACAAGAAGTCGCAGTCTAAGAAAAAAAATTTAAGCACACCTAAGCACTTATGAGTTATGAATGCGAAAGCATTAATGTCCAATTGAACACCGCTGAGCGGTCCTTCGAGTTATGAACTCCTCGCGGGAAAGCGAGTGCGTTGAGCCGCAATTGGCCCGTTTTGATTTGGCCTTACCGACGCGCAATTGCAGACGAGAGCTTGCGCGGACAAGGAACGCGCGGATAACACAGGCTTCCGAGAGCGAGGGTGACGTGGCGTCGCGGCGATGCCCTCTCCCCCTCATGCAACACCTGGCGTGAGGCGTTCCCGTTCGCCCGCTCTGCTCCGCCGAGGCGCGCTCTTGACGTGGCGTCGCAGCCAACGGGACTTTGGGTGCCGTTTCGATGCTACAGACTACAGACGCCGGCTTTAATCGCTCAATGAGCCTTCGGAAGCTTTCGCATAAAAAAAGACGTAACAGGCGCTGTCTTTTCTTTTAGTATACGTCATTTCTGTGCGCTCTTTACCCTTCACCATGTCGATAGAGCGAATGATCCAAGGCCTGTCCACCGCGCTTACAATCCTGTCCGATGTTGCAGATCCTCCACCGGCGACTCGGATCTTTCTGCCCGGCGGGCTGCTACTGTTGCTTCCACCTCCGGAGCCGTTCCAGCATCCAGAGTTTCGCCGCGCTGTGCTTCGTAAGTGAAACGCGCGCAGGCCGAAGCGTTTCCCTCTGACGCACGCCTTTGCACATATTTACGATATAATAGCGTGTCGTCGTCATCATTGTTGTTGCTATCTGTGAATTCCCATTCCCTATAAAGTTAGCCAAATCGGAGCAATATGAAAAAGGGGGGGGGGGGGAGCTAGTGAACAGTGCACGAAATACATGAAGTGCGTCCTTTTGCCACCACTTCGTGATGTCCCTATTTTCCGTTCTTTTCGGGCTGTTTTCTGCGACGTCTGTCGGATATGTGGGATTTAATAATAATAATAATAATAATAATAATAATAATAATAATAATAATAATAATAATAATAATAATAATAATAATAATAATATAATAATAATAATAATAATAATAATAATAATAATAATAATAATAATAATAGGGAAGGTGTTGGGGTGATGGCGACGTTCACTCTCTCTATACTAACGAAACACTGCCAAGGACCACACCGAGTCCGCTGCCATATTGTTCTGCCCGGCCGCTACTCATATATTACGGTGGAAAACCAGCTTGGAAAACCAACTTGACACGCAATATACATATATATATTTTACTGTATGACGTAATCACACCGCGGACTCCTGCTTGCTGTCCGTGCTTGATGAGCTTCTAAACTTTTACCGCCTCTATGGTTTTGGGAAGATATAGAAGGATTTCACTACAAGAACCAATCGGAGATTAGTTTTCGCTCAAGTGAATGTTGTACGATGCGTAATGTAGCGGCCATGTCTATGGATAAACTCTCGAAGGTGCTTTGTTTTTAAAGTTTGGTTTCTGGATTCCACAGATTTCCAACGCCTTGCTGCTGCTCATCCTGTTCTTCATCCTCGTCAACCCCGAAGAAGCGACCGTCTACATTAAGCTCAGCATCGTCCACACCACCGTGAAAGGTAACCTCCTCGGATGTATTCATAAATGCGACGGAAGCGCGAATTTGGCAGTTTTTTTTTTTTACGTTTTATATGCAGACGCCATGCTAAGGACGAGTTGCGTCTACTTTCATAACGCCAATGTGCACGTTCGCACTACTTATATTTACGTATTTGCTTGCTCCATTGTGCTGAGTCCTGGGCCCGGCTTCACGAATCTTCCCTTGCGTAAGTGCGCTTAGTCATTCCCTGGCACCTTGAGTGTCGCCTCCGTGTAGTCTTGACCGTAGTCACATTGGACGGCGTTCGTGTGCTGGTCAGTCGTACCAACGCAAGTTCTTCTTATACGGGACCCGTTTAAGATAGCTTAATTAGCTTTACTATGTCAATGTAGGTCTGTTTAGATAAAAAACACTCAGGTATGTCGGAAGCGATTGGCGTTGGGACGCGGTAGAGGAGGGAGGGATATTTAACGTAGTATTCAAATAGCCTAAAGGCAAGAGTTGATTATTTCGAAGACAGGATGGCGTTGTTGAGCATCCTGCGTCTTAATGAATCCGACACCACCGAGACTGAGCAATGTGTGTCGAGCTAAGTGAGATACCTCGGTCGGTTTACTCCTAGTCAGCTAAGATCAGACTGACGCATCTCACTGGCTTACTGTCCGGCCACACGACTCAGGCAACTGACTTCTTTCTCTAAGGCACCGGTATAGTTATTGGCGTCTCGGCCTCGCACTGGAAAGTGCGAAGCGCTCATATATATGCTTACTTTAGAATGCACTGCGAACACTGAATTTCGACTAAGCTCATTTTACCGGTTTTAAGTGTTTTCAGCTGTTAGAATGCCTTTCCGACATTGTGTTAACGCAGATTCTCTCTCTCTCTCTCTCTCTCGCATTCACAGAGGTATCACTGCTACCCATACCTTACGTGATCACGACAACGCTGAGCATCATGGTGGACCTGCTCCTTCTCATCGGAATCGAAGACGTGAGTGTGATTAGCTTCTTCCTGCAGGTGAATTAGAAAAGTAATAGTAATGCTTGCTTGCTTGCTTGCTTGCTTGCTTGAACCTTCATGAGCGATCTTTACTCGTTTTGACTTTAAAAAAGTCGCAATCGATACTCGCCAGAAAGCCGGAGCATCGATTGCGATAGCAAACTCGGCGCCGTCGGCGCAGTAAACTTGGATGCAGCCAGCGCCTCTGGCGGTGGCGGCACGAAATACTAACCTTGAGCCGCTGTTCGTTTTCACTCCACAACGCATTAGGCAGGCTAAGTCCCAGTTTGACCTTGGCTCAGCTTGAAGATCAGATTTACGGAACCAGGCATTTCCTGGGTTTGTACCTGGAGTAGTAAGCTATCGCTCTAAAGCCTGAATTTTTAAGCGTTAATTACACGAGCAATTGGCCCAATAAATTGGAGGACAGGTGCTAAGTAGCCGAATTATTAGCCACTCATACAGCTTTCCCGTAAATATATCGCATCCAGTGTGGGCGCTTGCTCTTAGTTTTACGGAACTGACTGCCTAGCGCAGTTACCAGCGATGCTCAAAAGTTGGTGTCCGATACCATAAGTGCTAAGTTGTTCTTGACAACTTACAAGGATGACATCAAGGACAACAAGGATGACATCCTGCCGGCGACGCGCAAAGCATGTGCTCGCGTTCATTGCCGCCTCGTGCGTCCTTGCGCCGCAAACCTACAGTCGCCGTCTGCCACGCAGAACTGTCGAGAGGTGCTGCAAGTCTACGTGGGCTGGAGTTCGGCGTGCACGGCTTTTGAGGCAATCTCGTGGATTGGCTTGGTGGCTTGGAAGGCAAACAGCGAAAACGTGAGTTGCGCAACAGTCGTGATGCGACATGCCCGTTTTACTAAACAGTGCCTCCTGCTGGCTCTTGTCAGGAATGGTCAGCCGGCGAGACAGCACCTAAGACAGATTCCTCCCCTCATCCGCTTTGTGAATCATGCTGACAGAACAGGTTTAAAATGGCCCAGTATATTTTGTAATATTGAGTCACACGTGACAAAATAATCATCTTTCGTTTGTCCAGCAATGTTACTGTTCGCCGCCGTATTGTTCTTCTCCAAACTCAAATTTCGAGTCACACTTAGTGACGACATAGTGGTCACGGCTGGGGAGCGTTAAGAGAAATTGAGAAATGGCAGTTCAGTCTTCAAATGTGTAATATATCACTTTTAAGTTTTCCGCATAAGTTCTAATTGAGATACATCTATGATGTTCTATAGTGTAGATTTATTTGGCGTTCGGTTTCTCCTGTCTGCGTGTTACTTATAATAGGTATGGTTGTAACCTTCTATGAACGCCTTGGGCGTTGCAAGGAAAAAGAAAAAAAAAATAAGCGGCTAAATTAATAAACCTTGCAATGCGAACGCGAACATACGGCAACCGTTTTTCTGTTCGTGATTTATATGTTTAGTCTAGCCAGGGATATTTACTTTATTTTAACGACGACAACGGCGCGCATCGATCATTGGAGTGCATCGAACAAGCTTGTAAAGAACACACCTGAAGCAATCGTAGACAGACTCTTCATCGCAGTCCGCATGGTTGTTCTTTTTGAGCGTTGCCACTCCTCTCTCCTGTAAAAAAAGTTTCCAACGATAAAGTCGTAAATCTCAGCAGCATGTATGTAACACCAGCTTCTCTCTTTTATCTTTCCTTCCCAAATATGCTCTTAATTAACCGCTAGTGGTTTAGAGTTCTGTAGAGGACGGTGGCAGTCGTGCATGGGGGATAATTGAATTTAAGGACGGGTGGGTGCACCGTTGTCTGTGCTCCGGCCGCTGTCGTGATTTCATCCTCCTGCTTCTTTTTTTCGCGAGCGCGCATGTTCTAGCGCTCACCTATGGGGAGCGGCTTCCGGGAGCCACAGCTGGTTGCCCCAGCCGGACATTGCCCCCTGACAACGCGAGAATTGCCAACTACCGTTGGAAAACTCCACGTCCCTTGTAGCGGGCAGAAAATTTACGAAACGTTGCTGCTATACAAGTTAGCTCTGTGTCGTGCGCTGATTGTTCTTGGGACCTCGTTTTGAGGCAATGTTATATTCGCGACAGTAAAATTTACCTCGCATGGTTTTGCTTCTGTGAAGTATCAAGCCATTTGTACCTATTTTGGCAGGCAAGCGTGGCGTAGAAGCGAATCACATCTCTTTGAAGATGATGAATTTTTTTAGAACGGTGTGGGGGGGGGGGGGGGGGGGGGCATATTTGTCCACTCGCATCGTCTTGACTAAGGACAAAAAACAGTCCCTTGAAATAAACTCTATGCGGTGACCGATGGTTACGGCAACCTGCTGTAGAAAACGTCGTGGCTTGCTGTGGATCGATGAGGGTGCTCTGTGTGTCGCTACTTGGTTGTGGGGTGATTGACACTGATTTGCTATACAGGCTACAAATGATGTTCGTTTCAAGAAGGTTTTACAAGCGTTTCTTGGTTTTATTTTGTTATTTTTTGTGGAAAGAGTGAAAATTAAAAAAAAAAAACAGTATTGCAAGCTAGTTTGGGAAGGGAACGCGGTAGGGTCGTCGCTAAGCTGATGCTGTAGATTTTATGAGCTATTGATAGTCTTAGCAAACGTGGTTTCGACACACCTTTTATCATCCAATTAGGCAGATCTGGGAAAACAATATGTAAAAAATAAGCGCTAATCATAGGTAATAACTAAAATTATAATGAGAGAATTACCACCATATAGCAGATGTTGTAGGGCGACGATATTCATTCATTCATTCATTCATTCATTCATTCATTCATTCATTCATTCACATTGCTGTCTTAGAAACGAGACATAGCAGGAGTAGGCACAAACATTTCAGGCCATTACTTCACATATATACAAGCATTTCAATGATTAAAGGATTCCTTGGCCTTGACACGTCAGAAAGCAGACGCAAAGGAGAGCGACTCACTTTCTTCCGTAAACTCTATCATCGTCCTAACAACTACACAAAACTATATTTAAACTTGCGCTGCGTATTCTTTCCATGTATTGACCACGATCATAAAGTTCAGCCTCCGTTCGCACGCGCTGGAACAGCCTTCGACGCAGAATTTTCTGCGTTAGAAACATGGAGCAATTTATTCAAGAACTAAACATTCCCGAAGTATAAGAAGTGAATCCCAAATATGCACTCAAGATCAATGGTGAACATCATCCTTTTGTTGCATGTGATAGTGTGCACTGCTGTACATGATGTCCGCATTCCACTCCTTGTTTGTATTCAGAGTTCTCGTTTGTGCATTCCATGATTTTATATTACGTGTATGTAATTTGTTTATATTCTAGTTGACATTAAGCGGAATAAATGGAGCTGGGCAGGCCATGTAATGCGTAGGATGGATAACCGGTGGCACATTAGAGTTACAGAATGGATACCTAGAGAAGGGAAGCGCAGTCAAGGACGGCAGAAAACTAGGTGGGGTGATGAAGTTAGGAAATTTGCAGGCGCAAGTTGCAATCAGCTAGAGCAATCCAGGGGTAATTGGAGATCACAGGGAGAGGCCTTCGTCCTGCAGTGGAGATAAAAATGTGCTGCTGATGATGATGATATAATTTGTTTGTTATGCCAACTGGCCAAGTGACTTTTACTTTCATATAATTTTGTACTTGAGTTGTTTAGTGTTGCATCTTCTGCCCCCCCCCCCCCCTCCGAATGTATTGCCTTTGAAGAAATTTAGGGGTAAATAAATGAAATGTAAAATAAATGAAGCTATACAAAACTCACATAATATATATATATATATATATATATATATATATATATATATATATATATATATATATATATATATATATATATAGGAAAATCAGAAGCACAACTTCGCGGTTATCTAGGGTTTATTATTTTCCCAACAGTTTCGGTCGGTGGACCGACCTTTTTCATCCCTTGAAAAAGGTCGGTCCACCGACCGAAACTGTTGGGAAAATAATAAACCCTAGATAACCGCGAAGTTGTGCTTCTGATTTTCCTAAATACGCTTGGCCCATTGAAAAATCCAGTTACTACTATATATATATAGTGAAATACTGTTTAAAAGCGCAGTTACAAGAACCCAAAGGTGAACATACACATGGCCTCGTGCAGTCCGACATGTTGAATTACCACTCGTGCAAGCAGTTTATGCAATCCTTACGTGCAAAGAGCAATTTGTACACGCACAGCAACCAAGAATCAGGTAACAACCATCCTGCCTTGAGCTACTTATTCAGATACTTACTTTGCATACTTAACGTCAGCCATTGGTGTAGAGGTTAGTTACACCTGCAAAGTTCTTTAAATATTTGTCTCCTTACTAGGCATAGTTTCGATTTAACAGCTGTACACAAGTGACAGAGCGTCCCGCGCTCGTTTGTTGGTCAATGTCCGTGATCCAGCGTTCGTTGGCGAATTATACCTAAAAGACACCAGCAGTGTCAGATATCGTACCATTGAATATGAGTATTAATGTTTGATAATTTGACTGTACATAATTTAAACAATTCTTCTATTAAATGTTTTGTCCAATTTGCAGCTCGATTTCTTCAAAAGGCCCTCGATCATTCTCATCGGCGTAGTGCTCTTCAAGGTAAGCTTTGCTGATGGGGATCGTATACTTCAACGTCCGAATGACGCCCTGAATCCTGAAATCTATTCGCGTGCTATAATTCATGTATAGGGTGTCCTGTACGTAACTAAAGAGCAGGTAGGTTCAACGAAAAGTGTCAAGGAGAAAATTGTAGAGCAACATGAAAAATTCCCGATACAGCTTCCTGCTGCTCAATGCGTGATACATAAAAGGGTTTTTCCGAGCGCGAAAGAATAAGCCGCCGAATACACGCAAAGTGCCTCGAGCGGCCCAGTCGCACGGCGTGTAATTTGGCGCGTAATCGCGGGCTTCTTTCGCGCTCGGAAAAAAACACTTTTATGTAGCACGTACTGAGCAGCAGAAAGCTGCGTCTGGAGTTTTTCATGCTGCTCTACAATTTTCTCATTGACACTTTTAATCTAATTATAATATTTGAGAAGTCGATTAATTAATTAAAACTAATTATGAAAATTAACGTGGAATGCAAAAAATAATCTGAGTATCTCCAAGTGACGGCAAACAACATTACCTTGGTTCTGTCCGGCTACGTGGCCTTTGCATATTTTTAAAGCTTGGCTTAACTTACGTGGGACACCCTGTAAAGGCCACTGCTTCTTGAACTGTCGTCAAATGTGAGACATTGAATACAATTGATGCCCGCCACTGACATAATTTCCCTCGCAGGTTTGCAAGATGTGTCCAGGTGTTCTTCAAATAAGTGTACAGTACCTGTACGAAAAATGAAGTTCAATCTTATTTGACAGTAAATTTAATGAGAGTAAAGCAGGAAACACACGGTACAATGCAGCGTCCGACAGAATACATGCGACGCAGGTCGTTGAGATGGCTACTCTGACGGTTGCAACCAGTATGAGACGATGCGAGTATTGGCACGGGTAGTCGTATCGCACGCGAAAGTGTACCGTGCTTCCAAGGCAGAAAAGTCGCACCAACCTCGCAAAATTTTTGTAAGGGTGCTTTAGGAAACCTAATAGCTGAAAGCGCGTGTGGTAAAGATATCCAGGTTACTATTTCACTGACGCACCATTCCCGCCGGTGCATATCACAGCGGAGCTGTGTTGTGATAATTGATTCACTATTTAATTCGAAAAATAATTAATCAGCGTTGAACTAACTAAATTAGGACGCATGGTGCAATTTCGAAATTGATGGCAGCCCACCGCTCGAGTCACGGAACTGAGACTAACTATATAGCATCAGTTTTTTTATAGAGTCATCCGCAAAATGTACCACAACTTGCATTCACATTACCCATACAGTTTTATAATGCAGTGGTTAAGGAAGGCTTTCTGACAAAATAAGTGAAACTCCAACGCGTCTCTCTGCAGTGTGAAAAAAAAAAAAAAAAAACTGGCAGTTTCGCCCGAAGGCGGGGCGCTGAAAGCGATATCAAGGTTTAGCGCAGGGCTCGAGCCCCTCAGACGCGGTGTTCTACAACAATACGCGGAGTCGACATGGCGCGATGCAGCACGCAAGATAACTGCAGCAGGAACAGCGCCCCGGAAGATACGGAGCGTGTCACAACGCAGGCGCGATGAGCTAGAACGCCGACACGCTGCAGAGGCTTATCACCTCGATGGTGGACAAGATAAGGCCCAGGGAAAAATCGTCGACGCTTGCAATGAAACAATTAGATATATTTAGCTTGACGTTTACTATCCATTTCGCTCCATACCAGTGTATGCACACAGCTCCTCAGCAGGAATGCACAGCGCTCATGCCATCATCGGGAGGCAGAACGCTGCCCTGTATCCGGCAGAGACGATCGGGCAGAGCGTGACGGTGCTTCTATACACCGCTTCGTCGTTATTGCAGCCAAACGCTCTGCGGGTCTCTGGAGGCCTGCTAACATGTTCCCCGCGCGCGGGCCGCGAATGCGCCGTCAATACCAGGCCAGCACGGCGGCGGCACCTCAGGTGTCCGCATATTTGCTATATTTGCGTAAATAGTGCAACACGAGAAGATATTCACTGCACTGCTTCTCACTTTATTTACACCGAATGAACGAAAACGTCGTTATTGTTGAAAAGTGCCACAATATGTTACGGAGCCTTAAGTCCAGCGCTCCGCTGATGAGCTTTTCCAGCCAATTGTGGACGTAGTCCACTAGGAAGTGTCGGTCGTGCTGTGTGATGAGAAAATGGGGAGTTGAAGGCTGGAGGCAAGTGAGATCATGACGTCCCCGTATACTTTCTTTCCATTTCTTCCTTTTCCATTTTGTGCGCTTTCTATGAAGCAAAGGAGTCTCCCAACGCAACGATTCTGCGCCTACAAAAAAAAAAAAAAAAAATGCGCAGTCAAGTTTTTTATTCTTTCCACTAACTCTGCACCGTTCGCGACGCAGGTCTACACAGTGCGACACCTTAGAGACTACATGAGAGTTCTGAAGGACGCCCAACCCATCACACGGGCTCCCAGCTAGCCGCAAAAGAAGAGAAGTTCCATAAATACATGTGCCCTCAACCGCACGCCTGTCACTTTGCATCCTGTTTTATTTTTGTTGAATCATAACAGCGAGTTTTCCAGTACAGCGAAATCGCTAATGTGAACCAAAAAGGAAAGATATCACAGACGTTTCCGGGTAAAACGATTCTGCTAGCCACAGCGTTGGCGAGTGGTTACGGTTCGTTTAACTGAGTCTGCTCGAACCTTATATGGCCCTGACGTCGTGCGGAGCCTACTAATACTTACTTCAATTTTTCTCGATTGAAATAGATTACTTTTCCAGGGGTATAACAACTGTTTAAAATCCGCGGAATTTGTTATAGATGGTACAGAGAATTCTCGCATCATCATTTGCCTCCGAAATCTTGCAGCTATGATCAAGGGTGATGTAGGGAGGAGTTGAATCGCTGGGCCAGCTATCGACGCCTTCGCCAGTGTATTTGCTGTTTCATGTAGCAATAGGCCTGTATGCCCAGGTGCCCAGACCAAATGGATATTGCTCAAGTGCTGAGGTACTGATGATTTAAACACTCGCAACACCTGACATTCATTAGGTGCTGTAAGTGAAGTACACAAGGACAACAAATCTGTTACAACAATTACACAATTTATTGATGGGCTTAATTTACGCAGTGCCAGTATTACCACTAAAAATTTCTGGAAAAGGTCTGGAAGCCGCAGGGAAAATGACCAGTCGAGAATAAGGCTGAATAAACCAACACCACATTTTTCTTAATTCTGCGTGGCATCAGTAGCTACGGCCACATTTGTTTGTGATTTCTTTAACTAATCTTGTAGAGTGGCACTTAACATTCCGTAAGGCCGGTGTTTGGCATTACTTGGAAAAATATTGTCAAATTGTATGTGAGGAGAATTTTCGCCGTCGCAAATGGGCTTTACCTCTCTGATTCTAACCTTCAACGGATCAAGAAGACTTTGAACAAAAATAACTTGAGGTGTATGAACTCGAAGCCAATGTACATCGCAAAACATACTAGGCTCAGAAATGAACACAGTTTGGCAACGTCTTATTGGTTATTCGTACGCCTTTAAAAATGTTTGTACGGCAAGTATGCTAAACCGAGTTATAAGAGAAGGAATTCTTGCTTCTAGATATGAAATAGAACAAATTTAGGTAGCCCTAAACAAAGTCCTAATGCCTGCTTTTCTAAAATAACACGAGGGTGAAGCTTATAGGCAGGCGCCCCAGAGTATAATACACAACCGAATTCCAAGACAGGTCGTACGTACATACGGTAGATTGACACCAAGGTGATCCTGCGCATCCGTGATCGACTGTTGCTCAGCCTAACGCTCTTTGCTGCAATGTAATCTATTTATATGAGCGCGTAACTAATTGCACTAGCTTCTCGAAAGCAAGGAGCGTGACATGTTTCATGTGGCCGTGACGTACAAAGTGCATCTTTGTCTGACAGGAAGTGCACAATGCGCATATTTTCAGTGTTGACAACCGATGGCCGGTGCGCTGACAGCGAGGAAATTTATTAACGATGAAACGCAGGGCCACAGTTAAAATCGCAGCAGTGGTTTGTTCATAGCTGTAAGTATAAGCCTTTCTTAACCCAAGAACCAGTCGGCTCACTGTTATCAAATTTATCATTTTTTTTTTCATCTGCTGAGTTCTTTGTCGCCCAAAGCTAAGAATTCATCGCAAGTGCAAAAGTCTATGTGCTTCTTTTACACCTACAGACCCACATCATGCTCATGGGTACATGTGTTTCGAAGAGGAACATACAGCAATCATCATCAGACTATATTTATGTCCACTGCAGGACGAAGGCCTCTCCCTGCGATCTCCAATTACCCCAGTCTTACCCCCGTGCTCACGTTGGTTTCGACGGGAATTCAGGGCGCAGGCTCCTTTCCCAAGCGTATCACCCCTGAAGGAAGCCGAACGCCCGGCCGGGGTCCGCTTGTACCCTTTTGAACAAGTGGGTGCCCGTGGGATTCCTTGCACCTGCAAATTTCCTAACTTTATCACCCCACCTAGTTTTCTGCCTAGCTTCACCAAAGTCATTCCCTCACCAGAACAGGAATTGGCCTTCCTGGTGCAGTATTCGGCCACTACCTCCCTCATGACTCCTATATACAGTAATAACCTGAGTTAAATGTATTTGGTTCACAAATCGATTAGGACAGTATTGGCAAGAATAGAACAGAGGGAGAGAAAATGCTTGATTTATTCTATGGTCCAAGCCAGCGCTATTTAGGTTTCTATATCCACGTACGAAAGTGAAAACCAGAACCGCCCGCCAGTTCTTGTACGGTTAAGCTTCACGCCGCCTCATGGCGGATTTGTTGTTTTTTGTAAAGTTGTGTGGCCTGATAGTGCGCTTGAATAACATTCTCAAGTAAACAAAATTTGTTGTCGCAAGAACTGTTGAGGGAGTAGGTGTGCGGTAATAATGCAGAGTATATACACACACAGCAATCATCTCGTGGCATACATCAGACGTGTTACAGTTTAGATATTGACAGTATATATAAGGCACATCTGAAAAATTAGTAGCCCTTCCCCTGACGAGAAAATGGTGGTAAGCGAAGCTTGCAGTGTGTTTCTTCAGTCTTCCTCCGAACGAATTTCTCTGACGAGTACCACGTTATGCTCGAACCACAACCGGTCACGCGCACTGCAGCTGGCTCCGAAGGTCTGGTTGAGAAACTCGCGTTGAAACCTGGCCGTCGCACCGGGGAAGTTGCAATGTCGCTAGCATTGCTGAGGCGTGCAGCACCGTTGTCGGGTTCCTGGAGGGATAGACGACGCTGACGTTTGGCCTCAACATCGCGCTCCCGCAACTCGGGGTCAGCGGCTCTTCGCTGGCGTTTCGCCTGGGCTTCGGAAGCGCTCACGCTAAAATCGGCACGTCGACGACGATCCCTTACCCGAGCGCGTTCATTCTGGGTGGATTTCTATGAAATTTCTTCAAAATTTAATCTGTCCGTTACGTAAGACAATGAATGGCTCATACCCCCTAAGCAATGGCTCACACAGCCATAACGTTGTTGTTGTTGCCTCAAAACATGGCCTCCCCATTGCGACGACAGAAGAAGAAGAAATAAACTATATTGAAAAAGAAGTGAACTTCTACGCTGGAATGATTAGCAGCAACGCAGCCCGCTGTGGAAGCAGACGACGACGACGAACGCGGGAGCAGTGCACCCGTGCAGCTCTGATAGAAGCCGTTTTTTTTTTTTTTTTTTTTTTTTTTTTTTTTTTTAGCGTTACATCGCCGGCGCAGGCTATAGCGTATACAAGCTTCGCTTGAAAAATCCAGTCAGTGTCATCCCTCACTGACAGGTGAGCACAGTGAAGCTGTGATGCAGACAATGAGCACACATGTATACATGTGTGCTCGTTGTACACATACATATACATGTGTGCACACACATGTATACATGCGTGCACGCGTATGCAATCCTATAGGATCGCATACGTGTGAACCATGCCGAACATAGTGCGATTTCTCTGCAATCTGGACATCTCAACTCAGCGGCTAGCAGGGTGATGAATTTCGGAAACGGAAATTCTGACATACTTTTTTGAACAGTGCTCGCGGCGCAGTGCCGCAATGTTGTGAGGCGCACTGTTACGTAAGTGATGCTGACCTGCGTGTGCCGTGTTTACCTCCAGCCTGGTGCAGAACTTACGCTTACTTGCCAACGGAAACTGACCCAAAAGAATAATACTGCACTCACTATTACTGTAATATTTCAAGCGGGAAAGCGAGGGCTAGAAGCAAACCTGCTGATGCGTGAAAATTTCGGAGCAATAACCGTATCTTTGTAGATTCCACCTTTTATAGTGACTGGCACCATACATTTCACAGCATCGCTTGGTTTCACTTAGGGGCGGAGAAAGCGATAAGTACAGAACGCATGTCGAGAACAGATCGCGACTCTAAGAAAAAGATAGAAAGCTATACCATAACTCCGAAAAATATATGTTCTGTTGGAAGAGTTAGGACTTATTTTTACGATCGTCGATCGTTGGAAAAGCGTCATAGGCCGGGAGACCTACATTATGGTCAAGCAGAAGTTAGACCAGTTAACTAGTTTTTTTTTTTCCGCAAAGGATTATGATGGCTAGCCAGTTCTCGCAGCGTCGCACCTCGTGGTCTGAGCCTGGCGAACAGCGCAGACGAAGGGAAAAGAGAAACACACAGGATGCACGCGAGTGACATCAATCGTCGAGGGCAGTTGTGCGTCGAGAACACAAGTGCATGCCCAAATTGGAACAGCAGTTATCCGTTTGTACCCAGTACCTGAAAACGAAAGGAAGGTTAGTTGTGTGCACGGAATGTCTCACCCTCGGCGTGTAAGAACGGCGGATCACGTGGTGAGCCAAACTGCGTAATGTGCCTCAGCGCCAAAGGCGAGCTTTCCAGACACACAAGCGACGCGCTGCAACACAACACACACAACACAGCGGCCCACTGTCCGAAAGTGCCGCATTCTCTTCATGCAACCGCGGTTAGTGAAATGACACATGGAAATGTGAAATGAAGCGTTCCGGTGTGGTAGTGTGTGCAGGGAAGAGGTTTCGCGAGGAAAGAATTTCAATAGAAGACGAATCGAAATACAGTTGTGTAAGAAAAAATTACCGTTAGTTCGTTAGTTCAATAAATGGCTTTTACTTCAGCGCCAGGTACGTACTCTTCAGATAAATACAAAATTTCGAAAGGCAGTCAGGTATCTCTACGTGGATGAATGCGAAAGCATTGCGACGGCCTCGTTCGCGTACTCGCGTGGACGTCCAAACAAGCCGGGCGTAGCTACTGACTGAGAGGTCGAAGGTTCGTCCATCGGACTGCACGATAGAACTCACCCAAATCACCGCACCGACTGGCAGCGCCGCGACGCGCGGCGCTATAATAGACCGGTCACCGGCGTGGTCTGTCTCTGTGACTACGTGACTAGTTCGTAAGTCGGAGCCACTCCTCTCTCATTGGCGGAAGCGCACGTGGCGTCGCGTGCACTTCCACCAATGGAAGCATCCTCTGGCACGCAGTCTCTCTATGTGACCACGTGACTTTTTGTAGCATCTCCGGCCACGCTGCCGGATTTTCCGCTTCATGAGCCATATAATGCTTTCGTATTAATAATTCAGTTCGCACAATGAAGAAGTACTATACAAATACATTATTTCCGAATTTGAAGAAATTGAAATGATCAAGAAGGACAACACAACCAGCACTTTCCTCGTCTCGTTGTACTGCCGTGCGAACACTGGTGCATGCGGTATGGCCTACAGCGATTCCTTACACGTGTGCGGCCCACCGTTTCATTTTATAACCCATACTCTCTCCAACGCTTATCACACCGGTCCCCTCTGACGCCGGCCGCATGTGGCCGACATTTTCGGCCATTAAAATTCGCGCGGAGAGATTGAACCGATTTGTGGTCGCTCCCTCCTCGCTTAGCCTCCTCGCTTCTGGACGTTGCGATGCTACCAGGCGGGGCACGAGACGTGTCGTGCTGCCTCCACAGCGTAGAAGGCTTTGCCGGAAGCGAACTCTGTTTTTTTTTCCTTCCTCGCACTGTTCGCGGCCACTATTAGACTTCCTCGAGCAAGCGTGTTTGTCAAGCAAGCTTTACGGTGCGTCCCGGACCGGCGTTCCTCAAAGCTGAACGCGCGGAGACTTCCAAGACACACACGGAAAGTGCCAAGGAAGAGCAAGAAATACGCTTCTTAGCCCAGCTGTGCCTCATCGCAGAGCTCATTCGTGGCGTCTTGACATTCGACTGCTATGGCCTACCACAGCTGCCGCCATGTGGGAAATGCCTGAGGCACCCTGCCACTCAAGCAGGTAAGGATCGAGGCGTGGTGCCTATATGAAAATACCGTAAGAGACAAAAAGCCGCCAACTCTTTCATACCCTTGACTCGATGACTACGAACGCAGTGTGAGCCCTCGACTCCTCGATGCGTTTAATTAGTCCCACGTGATCTTCACCGAAAAGGGGACCCGAGCGGGCCGATTTTTGTTAGCCACAAACGTATGAAGCCAACAGATAATGAGACCAAGAAAAGCATAGGGGAATTTCTTTGTAGTTTTTGAAGCTAATAGGAGATTTGAAAGCGGACGAAGAAACAACTTGCAGCCGATGGGATCCGAACCCATAACCTACGCATTACGCGTGCGTTACACTACCAATTGCGCTACGGCGGCGGCTGTTCCCACGTCCACATTCTAGGGTGTTTATGTACGTGTACAAGATATAACCTGGGGAGTGTTAGCCAGTGCCACTCACGGCCATGGCAGTGGATGTGGAACATCCTTTTGACGATGGAGTCGCGTGAGAAAGGAGCAGGCAGCTGATCCAAGAATGTTGACGTGGGAATAGCCGCCGCCGTAGCACAATTGGTAAGTGCATTGGTAAGTGCGCGCGTGAAGCGAAGGGTGTGTGTTTGGCTCTCCCCGGCGGCAAATGTCTTTTTATCATTTCTACACAACAATTAAAAACTACAGATAATTTCCCCTATGCTTATCTTGGCATCCCTATATGTTATAGCTTCATATGGTTGTGGCTACGTGATAACTCTCTTATAAATGTCAGTCAGCGAAGTGTCGTCATTTTGCCTTCATCGTGTCGTCGTCGTCATACCTTCGTCGTCGTATCGCGGTGGTTGCTTTGCCAGAGTATGTGTTTACTTCACGTGACCGTGCTTGCGTGGCGGACGAGCAGACGGACGAACAGACGGACGAATGAATGCGATCGGCACATTTCCAACTCATGCTTGCTATCGCAGTAAAACAGTGTTGCAGAGAAAGATGGAAAGCTCTCGTTTGGCAGCTGTCAGTCAGTACTTCCGTGATTCATTCTCTGTTGATAGCTCTGCCAATTGTGCACAAATCAGTGACAATGTCGTAGGGATGCCACAGTTCCATAGGCTAAATGTGATAAAGGAACGCATACGAATTAAGTGACCATCACAACTTCCCCTATCCATTCATACAATCTGATCAGGATAGTACCAGCAGCTACAGTATCAATGTGAGTGGCTATGTAGACACTCGCCGCAAAAGACGAAACGTGAAGTGCGCAATTTCTATAATGCAACTTGGCGCCAAAGGAATTCGCGTCTGTGGCTTACGCCACAGCGCGTTTGGTCACCACGATTCGGTGATTTGTGAATCGTTAGTTCGCTTTTATTCCTGCCGCCTGTTTTAAATAAGCGACCCATTTCTGGCGTGTCCACGCATGCTTGGCGCTCACAATTTGCGCTTTTGCTTTCTATCGCTGCCGTTTCGCAACCCCTACAAATTTATAAAATCCGCACGCACACAAGCGCCTAGCGCGCAGTGCCTAGTTGTACAGGTTTTACCAGCCTCATCAGGCACATATGCCGCTGACCTCACCGGCCCAGTGCTGGGTACTCGAAATTTGCTTGACGTACGTAGCTACGGCAAAACAGCAGGCGCGTCGGTACTCCTGGTTTAGGACGACGGCTTTGCCCTTTCGAAGGACGCTTTTGCTATCGCCCTTTCGTTTTCCGCTAGTCAGTCTCTCTGCGGGAAAGCGTTCGTGGGAGAGCGGTTGAGCGGGAGCGAAGCCGCCGCAGCTGCAGGAGCCGGCGGTCGACGGCGCCGGGCAGAGGATTAGCAGTGGTGTAGTTCGCCGGTTGGTGCGACAGCCATATAACCGCGACTTTGCGGCGCTGCAGCCGGCTCCCCGTAGACAGAGAGCGACGAGAACCGTGGGCCAGAGCAGGTGAGTGTGAGCAGGGCTGAACAAGGAGCCGATGAATGAATTGGCGCCGCTTCTTGTGTAGTCATTACAGAAATACCGGGAGTCGGATTTATAAAGCTCGTACTACTTAACGCGCTTCGTGACTCGCTATTTTCTGGGAGCCCCCTATCGAGGGCTGTCGCAGGAAGAATACCAAGAACATAGCGGAAGGGTTGCCAAAATCATGAACCGCAGTTAGTTTTGCGGAAATCATCGAAACCAGATTCATCATACTTCTCTTGCATGAGTGCACTTCTCGAATCGCCAGGGCCTTACCAATTGTCCCATTGTCGAATCGGTCGTTGCCACAATTGCCACCTCCGTACGCCCGCGAAGTAGACTTTACGAAAGAGAGGATCTGCAAATCTCGGTCTTGCGTTTCAGATGACATATACCGGGTGTTTCAGCGAACACTTTCAAAAATTTTTAAAGGTTGCCTGTGGCAGATAGCACAATTATAGTTCATAAGCTGGTCTACTCTAAGAGCCGGACATTACTTGCACAACAAATTGAAATGCATATTCGAATTATTTAAAAAATCACTAATAAAGTTTCAACTGATTACCTTATGGCCCATATTGCGATTTTCAAATTGTAGCCATGGAGTTCGCAAGGCGGATCCACTTTAAGCGAATTCTCAGGATGACACTAGTTTCGAGATATTAATTCCCAAGCTTTGCGGAGAAATGCATTGGTGGCCAAATGCATTGACGAGTAAAATTTACTTTCTCTTACACTTACTGCTTCTGCTGGGCTCCAAGGCCCAGCACTGTCGTGTTTACCGTTGTTGCAGTGGTCTGAGCTGGTGGCGAAGTGTTGACGCCGCTGCCACCCTTGGTGCGGAAGGTTGCCTGGTGACCAAGATGTAAACTTAATGGCGCAGCTTTCCGTATAATGCTCGTAATTTATTCATTTCATAAAACTGATCACTATAGTTTGCGCGTATACTGCGCTAGGGGGATTCTGCGGCCTGCCGTTGTGTTGATGAGCCCAAGCGTGCACCCATTCTTGTGTACTGGCAGTTCGAACATTGAGGAGTAAACAATTTGAGCCTTAGAGCGCTTGCGCAGTAAAACCCAATTTTCGAACGATATAAGTTAGAAGTGTCGGGTTTAATCAGGATGGTTCGACGCCGCAGCAACTTTATTCACTCATTTATTTTGTTACATGCACGCATCTGGAAAAACACTATCAAATGCATGCGCGTCGCACACCTGCGCGCATACTCTGATTGCCCTGGTTGAAAAAAAAAAGAAAAGGAAAGAACAACGACCTACAAGTGAGTATTGAGGTAGCACTATAGACACACGCAATGTAACATCATCAGCAATTTCGATGACATAGTAAAAGCAGCAGAATAATTCTATACTGACCTGTACAGTACCCAGAGCAGCCAAGCTACTTTCATTCGAAGTAGTGATGAACAGGATACAGAATCCCCTTCTGTAACTAGCGATGAAGTTAGAATGGCCTTGAAAGACATGACCAGGGGAAAAGCTGCTGCAGAAGATGGAATAATAGCCGATTTAATCGAAGATGGAGGAGATATCATGCTTGAAAAGCTTGCGGCCCTTTATGCACAATGCCTCAGGACTTCAAGTGTACCAAAAAGCTGGAAGAACGCCAACATTATACGGTAAAGAATTGAAGAATTATAGACCCATTAGCTTGCTCTCAGTATTGTATAAAATATTCACCAAGGTAATTTCAAATAGTATCAGAGCAATACTTGACTTCAGCCAACCAAGAGAACTAGCTGGCTTCAGGAAGGGATATTCTACGATGGATTATATCCATGTCATAAATCAGGTAATAGAGAAATCTGCAGAGCACAATCAACCTCTCTATATGGCTTTCATAGCTAATGAAAAAGCATTTGATTCAGTAGAGATACCAGCAGTCATAGAGGCATTGCGTAATCAAGGAGTACAGGAGGCATACTTGAATATTTTGGCAAATATCTATAAAGATTGCACAGCAACCTTGGTTCTCCACAAGAAAAGTAGAAAGATACCTATCAAGAAAGGGGTCAAGCAAGGAAACACAATATCTCCAGTGCTATTCACTGCATGCTTAGAAGTATTCAAGCTCTCAGACTGGGAAGGCTATAGGAGTGAGGATCAACGGCGAATATCTCGGCAACCTTCGGTTTGCAGATGACATCGTCCTATTCAGCAACAATGGGGACGAATTACAGCAAATGATTGAGGGCCTTAACCGAGAAAGTGTAAGAGTGGGGTTGAAGATTAATATGCAGAAGACAAACATAATGTTCAATAGCCTGGCAAGGGAACAAAAATTCAGGATCGCCAGTTAGCCTCTAGAGTCTGTAAAGGAGTACGTTTGTCTAGGTCAATCATAGGTCGGCGCACTCACTCATGAGTGCACTCACTCACACTCACTCGCACTCATTTCAAAGGCGTGAGTGCGAGTGCGAGTGAGTGCCAGTGAGTGTGAGTGGAGGTGAGTGCGAGTGCGAGTGAGTGCCACTGAGTGTGAGTGGACGTGAGTGCGAGTGCGAGTGAGTGCGGGGCTTGGAAAAAATTATGGTGAGTGAGTGTGAGTGAGTGTTCTCCCACACTTCCGACCTATGAGGTCAATTACTCAAAGGGAACCCTGATCATGAGAAAGAAATTTACAGAAGAATAAAATTGGGTTGGAGTGCATATGGCAGGCATTGCCAAATCCTGACTGGGAGCTTACCACTGTAATTGAAAAGAAAAGTGTGCAATCATTGCATTCTACCGGTGCTAACATATGGGGCAGAAACTTGGAGGTTAACAAAGAAGCTCGAGAACAAGTTAAGGACCGCACAAAGAGCGATGGAACGAAAAATGTTAGGCCTAACATTCAGAGACAGGAAGAGAACGGTGTGGATCAGAGAACAAGCGGGGATAGCCGATATACTAGTTGACATTAAGCGGAAGAAATGGAGCTTGGCAGGCCATGTAATGCGTAGGATGGATAACCGGCGGACCACTAGGGTTACAGAATGGATACCAAGAGAAGGGAAGCGCAATCGAGGACGGCAGAAAACTAGGTGGGGTGATGAAGTTGGAAAATTTGCAGGTGCAAGTTGGAATCAGCTAGCGCAAGACAGGGGTAATTGGAGATCACAGGGAGAGGCCTTCGTCCTGCAAGAACATAAATATAGGTTGATGATGATGATGATTATGATGATTATGATAGACACGAGTCTCAACGGTGTCTATACGAGCAACATGTCATCATGTCCCCTTGCACTTGTGCTACGATTTATGTCACTATACGCACCGCTATTCAGGAACGATGACAATGCCACGAACTCAGATGTTGACGTGCTTTCGCAGTGAACGTGCATATCAGAGTTCCTGTTGCCCAGCGCTCTCAGAGCGCGCAGGAGTACGATCAAGACGCCATAATGCTATAGAGCAAGGCAATATCCTGCAGAAGCCAGCGTATACTTGCATGTTCAGTACACGGATGTGGTATACGGAGCGGCCAGTCGCGCGGCAATTTTGCGTGTATTCGCAGGCTTCTTTCACAGTTGGAAAAACAGTTTTATGTAGCACGTATTGATTAACAGAAAGCTGCATCGGGAATTTTTCATGTTGCTCTGCAATTTTCGCATTGACCCTTTTCATCTAATTATAATAGCATTTAAGAAATTGATTAAATAATTAAGACTAATCATGTAATTAGGTGGAATGTAAAAAAATAATTTGAGTATCTCCAAGCAACGGTAAACAACAGTGCTTGCATGGTTCTGTCCATCTACGTGGCATTTGCATGTTTTTTTAAAAATCTTGGTGCATGATAGTTGGGACACCCTGTATATACCACGTGATCGACTACCTAGAATTCGCACATATACATTTTTTTTTCACTTTGACGCTCCTAACGTCATACGAATTAATATATGAATCGTTGCCTTTTTTTCTGTTGCATCAAGCAGGCCAGAAATGCTTCCTACCCTCCCCTGCTTTTGTTGTCTTGTGTGGCCAACGATAGTCCCGTTTCAACGTTCAATATCCTCCATTCTTACTGCATGCTTACAGCTGTGACCATTCTCGCATACTGACTCTGAAAGCAGTGTCGCCATATTGGGATTATTTTAGATACAATCCATCGTCATCACCAGCCCACTTCTCGAGACTTCCAAGGGCCCCTTCTCGAGACTTCCGGCTACTGCTATCGAGCTTTAACGGAACTCACCCAATACCTAATAATTTCCTGGACTGGTATAGAACGTAAGAACTCCTCTCGCACGATTCAATTCCTGTCTTATTATAGACCGTTCACAACCACCCGATCCCAGTGATGACGTGGGCGGAGCGTCGCTCCAACCACCGAAAATGTGTGAAAAGGAATAGCATCGGAATAGAATCGTTACATTCATCATCATCATCATCATCATCATCATCATCATCATCATCATCATCATCATCATCATCATCAGCTTATATTTATGTCCACTGCAGGACGAAGGCCTCTCCCTGCGATCTCCAATTACCCCTGTCTTGCGCTAGCGTTTTCCAACTTGCGCCGGAATCGTTACATTATCCCGACCCTAATCTCACCACTACATCTAAGTCGTTGCTGCCCTCGACTGCCTTACCCTTCACTTGGAACCCACTTTGTGACACTAAGAGAACGCTGAGCATAATATCGCTTGCCCACTCCCACAAACTAGGCTATCATCAACCAGCGTTCTACATAAAGCACTTCCGTCTTCCTCGTGCAGGCAAAGGAACGTTGGTTTAGTGACCGTTGGCTTACCGTCTTCCTGTTTGAGTTAGCGTTAAATAGCCTGTTCCCTTTGCTCAGTTCTTGCTTCCTATCAAAGCTTTTTGTTTTTCTTTTAGACTCGACACTCCGGCCCCGCAGGTTTGCACCTCTTTATATTTATTTACGTCAGTACAGCGGTTGTGTTAAAAAAAAAATGCGTTTCGCATGTATTTCAATAGGGATGTACTGTTCGATAGGAATATGGATTTCGATGAGTGAGCATTCGTGGCCGCTGTGCCTGATTTTATGCAGTGCCTGTAACTCTCTCTCCCTTTCTTTCTCCCTATCTGTGCGTGCGTGTGTGTGTGGATGTGCCAGGCTAAGATTTTTGGTATTTTATTACAACCGGCATCTCCCTGCCTGCTCTGTTCGTCGTCGGACGCACGCAGGAAATATGGGAGACTACGTACCCGGCCGGCCGCTTCGTAATCTGGCAATGGCCGTGGCCGGTGTGTTCGGCTACGCGCTGTTGCTGCTCATCCAGTACTGCGTGCTCGCGCACATGACGGCCAAGAGCTGGCTGCGCAAGTGGCGCCACCGCATCGAGCACGCGGCAATCAATTCGGCCACAGGCTACGCCGCCGTGGTGGTCATTAAGGAGCGGACGCACAAGCTCACCGACAAGCCCCGGCACGTGGGCCTGCTCTTCCTCGAAGAGAAGATCGACCTCGAGGCTGTGGCCAAGGTCATCCTCTGGTGCCTGGCGCTGGGAGTCGAGTCGGCGTCCGCCTATGACATTAACGGTGCGATATACACCGTTCTCACCTAGATGTAAACAGAGTGTGATAGTATAGTTAGTAGTATTACAGCTTAAGCTTTATATAGTTCCAAAAGAATGCGCCGGTCGTGGGCTAGTTATTATCAAATGATGATAATGGTGGCGTGCCTTTAAAACATGGCACGTACCCACCATGAGGAATAGGCCAAGAATATGGTAGTTGTATACGCTCAGTTAATAACTTAAAAAAAAAAAAAAAAACGAACATAAGGAGGTGTCACTTCTAGTAAGACAGTATTGTGTAATTGAGTAGTGAAACCAGATGAATTGACGCTGCGTCTGTTAAATTGACCCGTTAATACATTTAGTCAATTTGTCCCTCTAAGAAGGTTGTAAGGTTCTGGGAACCCCGCACATATTTAAAAGGCTAGAGTCTCGTTCGTTATCGGCATTAACCAGACAAATCGCATCACCAACTAAGAACGACCAACCACTGCACCACGACTGCTATTCGCCTTCTTATGCTAAAATAGCTACACGAATAAAAAAAAAAAAGAAGCAGGGTGGTGTGCACCCTGCTGACCAAGATGGCGGTGCGAGGCGCAACGGATGAAACACAAGAGCATTGTGGTATTCCATTGTCCTGCATGCTTCCTTTGTGCCAGATTCTCCATATATATATACTTCGATTGCTTCTCCAAGTGCAACCCCTTCGCTCACTTCATCAGTCAGACGAGAAGCTGCGGCCTCGCTTGTGACGAAATTCTGCAGCCTATCGACACTCAGCTGCGGAGCCTGCGCACACACGTATTAATAAACTGACGCCGCTGGCTTGAGCGATGTGTAGGTCAGGACCGGGCTTTTGTGCAGCACTCTTCGAGTGCAGGGCCTCCTCGCGACCTTGCGGAACACCTGTCAGAAAGCCCATGTGCAGGGGGATTCGCGTAGCATACACCGGAAAGCAGCACTACGCCCGTTATTCGGCGCTCGATTCTGAACGAGTGTGTGTGCCATGTGGGCAAAGAATTGCATCGTGCCACTTGTCATTTCTCCAGCTGTCGACTCGCTACCACTGAGAAAGTGCGCGAAAACGTAAGATAATTCAGTCTCTCTCAGACTGCATGTGCACGGTCGGGGGCAACATCGTTCCACACCCATACTGATTAGAACTTTAGTCGACATGCGATGCACCGTACTTTGTAATGAAAACGAACTGTAAGGTAGTAGACACTCTTACATTTAGGAGATATATTAACGAAACTTCTTCATGTTTTTGTTCTTGATTGAATTGCTCTGTTTGAGTTTCTTCTCTCTGCTAATACTTTGTCTTGACATATATGCAGTAGTGAACAAAAATATATGATACTGTGGTTTCCTGTGGAAAATTCATTACCTGCGTTTCTAAGATATATTGCTGTCTTATTATTTTTTTTTCTTTCTTTTGTTATATGCGAGGTATGTCTGAAAAGTAACGGGACTGATGTCACCAACAATTCATTTCTGTGCGAAACGGCGAACTACGTGGTGTCCCCTTCAATGTAATCCCCCTTCAGTGTAATACACATTTCGATCCTTCTATGCCACGCCTCTTTGCACTGCTGGAAGGATTCTTCTGGGATGACATCCATGCCTTCAAAATGGATGTTCTTGATAATTCTATTGAGCTTGAGGAATAAAGAAAGTCACAGGGGGCAAGTTCAGGGGAATAGCGAGGTCGTTCTAGGACGGCGATGTTCCTCTTTGCCAGAAACATTGCGTATTTGTGAGCAGATCTACACAAAATTCAAACTTCTACAGGTGTGAACGTTACTGTCCACTGGGTGCAGGCACATGGTCATGACCACAACAATGACCTGGTGGATCGCATTGCTCACTCTTTCTCGACACCCGTAACTCCTCCTCTTTCTCTTCCCTCTGACCCCCGCTCTGTTTTCATTGCCCGAAAATCCATCCTCCGGCGTGACACGCGTTCCCTCGTCCCCCCGCGTGTCTGCTCCCTTCCCCACAGTCTTTCTCGGCGGGTGTAAGAAGTCTCTCTCTCCGGAGACGTTGGGCCGGGGCGGCCCTTACACAGCCGTCACTTGTGCTTGGGGTCAACCGAACGAACACATTGCCCAGTGTCCGAAGTGCTCTGCCCCTGCGTCTGCAGCGGATGCCCACCATCTACATTGGACGTGTCCTGGGGCAAAGACAACTCGAGAAAGTGTTCTTAAAAGTGTGAAGTTGAAAAGTGATCAAGTAGAAGACTATGATAGATGGATCATGGCCAACGCATTTTATAAGTCGCTTTTACAGTATCTCTATGAAACGGGTCTGCACGCTTGTATTTAACCTCATTATGATGTTATGCCGCGTGGCAAAGCAAGCGAAAAAAAAAAAAAAAGAACAGTGAACCGCCGATCAGCACGCAACATCTGCCTTACACGGTCTACGTTACCGTCATTCTGGCTTGTTTAAGGCCTCCCGCACCTTGAATCATCTTACATTTACTCGCGGCCCTCTTTGAACATTTTGTGCTACTCAAACACACGTGTGCGTGACAGGGGGTCATCTCCGCACACTTGCCGAAGCATATGGAGTACTTCTGATAAAGTTTTCCCCTAGATGAACCAGAAATTTCGGGTTGCTTCGTTGCACCATGCTCATTGTCCATTCCTCAGTTGTTAAAGCTGAACGGCTTGGAAAGACAATGGTGTGTAAAAGAACGTGTGACTAAAAAAAAAAAAAAAAAAAAAAGACACCGTCAATGGCTACGGAAAGCTGACATTACAGTCATATACTACCAAGACATTATATTGCTCCACTAAATACTTAGCTTATCTCTATTTTGCTCATATAGATATATATAATGTCAAACAGGGTGTGCGCTGCAGCTGCAGGCAAAGGGACAGCTATGAATAACATTTTGTTCATTGACGGTTCCATGAAGCTCCACTTTGTTCATTTCATGGTGCTCACTGTTTCCTACATTTCCGAGTTCGCGTGCGAGTGGATGCGTGCGCGTTTCTCTTTCCTATCTTTTCTCTCCTTTTGCACCTCTTGTGATCTCTCAAACCTGCAGTAGCATGCCAAGCCTTTCGGTCGACTAACTTCTCCAATTATCATTAAAATTTATCTTACCTGCGCGCAGGCATTTTACGCGCAAGCGTGGATCTGTCAAATCGGCGAGATTATGTCTGTCCCCGCGAGGGAAGCGAGCGCCGGAGGAGGAAGGCGCCTGGAGGTGGAAAGGAGAATCGCCGCGTTCGTACCCTTTCCGTTTGTACTTCGACGCCGCGGTGCTCGCTGTACATGTTCGCGGCTTCTGTTCTTTGCACGTGCAGCAATATGCGCTTTCCCTGTGGCACACCAGGCGTCGCACCGTCGAGATCAATGCTAGAGTCACAGGAAAAATTGCTGGAATCAATGGAATCATTGCTGGAGTCACTGGAATCAATGCCAGGGTGCCTAAGGGTGCCTCGATGCCAGCGCCGCCGCTTTCGCGGACATCGAGGCTCCCTAATCAGCGTAGTGTCCCCGGGACCGCGACCGCGTTCGCGCCAACGTTTATAGATAAACGTTGGTTCGCGCCCTGCTTTTGTGCTTCGACGCCGCGGTGTTCGCTGTGCATGTTCCCCGCGTCCATACGCTTGCGCGTAACCCGCCTTCACGAAGTGAAACGTCACTGTTTACGGCGTCATTTGCTACGGCAATTCTGTGTTTACGGACTGGGATCGCCAACCTATGTAGTGCGGTGCCTCACCGATCACAAATGGCTGTAAAACTTGAATGCAAAGTAAAAGAACGGCGCGCCTTTCCGGTATTGCAACCATTCGTTTCGTTGATTACCTTGCGGCGACGCCGCATCTACAGCTGGCGGCTCTCAGCGCCATTTCCTCGACTTGTAAGCTGAGCGATATAAGCCGGCAAGTGGCTGCCTGTCCCTCGGCAGTGGTTTTCGTTGCCTCGTGCTCCTAGGAGTCAAACCACTGACCGCGGTCGCGCCTCGTCACAGCCATTCCAATGCTGGGTGCGGATGAGGTGAGGCGGAATGTATGCGCATACGACGTGTATGTAAATCGTACGCAGGCCTCGACAGCCCCTGCAGAGACAGCTATACTCTTGCAACGTCGTTTACGTTTGGGCTCATGCATCGGCTACACATGTGTATGTTATGTCTACATTGGAAATGTGCTCACGAAGTTAAATTTACTTGCCTGGCCCTGTCTCTAGAAGTATGCAATTTTGTTTGTTGCGGAAGCTTAGAAATTTAGTTAGTATGTGGATGTGATTCTTGAAAGCTTGAGCAACGAAAGCATTTCGAAATCTTCCACAAATCACTTGGTTACATGCCGACACACATTTTGTGTTTTTATCTTTGTTTTTGTGGCTAATTGTGTGAGCGAAAAAAAGGCGTGGACGAGCATAGCGAGAACAGGGTGAAATATTGCCGACATCTTTGGAATACGCAAGTTGTGTGCACCATGGATGGAATTTGCGGCGCGAATAACATAACATGGCAGCGAGTATTCAAGAGGCTATTACCTTAAGCTGCAGCGGTCTGGCATAACGCAGCGCCATCTTTTTGAGCAGTTTAGCTCAGAGGACCCAAAATACAAAGTATCATGCGTTTTTGTTAACCACTGTGTACCGTGTGTCCCAGCTATAACGTTAGCCAAACTGGTGAATGAAAAAAAGAATAAAATTAGAAAAATATGGTGCAAGATCTTAAGACCTAAGGTGTTCGGTCATCATACTTCTGACGGTCAAACACCGCCGGTGTTAAGATCGTATCTTTGACCATGCATTTTCAATGTTTTCTCTCTTTTTTTTTTTTTTTTTTTGACCAACTTGGCTTACGTTATCTGGGTCACATGGTATACATTTTCGTGCGCCACATTTATGACCAGGGCACAGAGTGTTCGTTTGGAAATTAAAGGTACTGAAAATCGTCCGATTCGTTTTTGAAAATTCGGCTTTTAATCGGGACGGGTCGATCGATGCTCAGAGCGGTATATAAGGTGCAGCAAAAGATAATTGAGCACCCAGCAATGATGCTTTGAAATAACACAATGCTATATACTTTCATGGCTTCATGCATTTGTGGATTATTAATTCTTAATTTATTCAGAGCAATTTACTTAATTAGTTACGTATTAATACATCCAATACCAATGCATATTTGAAATATTTCCAGAGAACACTAGGAACATTACATTACATGCATTATATGCATTGTCGCAATTAATTGCGACAATGCATATAAGACTAACTTAAATGTTTCTTGCAATCACAGTTTTCTGAATCTTTTCTTGCTATCAAGGCACCATTTTAATATTAAAAGCACATTTTATTTAGTAAAGTAGAGAACATCGAGAGAGTGAACGTTTTACCCTTGTCTATAATTGAGAGCAGAAGGCGTATCACCTAAAATTATTTCGTTATGATTTTATCCCAAACTCCTGACGTCAAATTTACGCAACTGCCGACGCAAGCATCGGGTGGTGACCGGCAGCGTCTTTCGGGCAGCCCAATCAAACGCTCTCCTCGTTTATAGGAGGTAGCTTATCTTTGCTCCGAAAGCAAATGGCATTCCTTCCGTGACACGTTTTGCTTATCTGATGGGCTGACAAGAGGCGAGGAGCGCGCAGAAGTCGAGAGGGTTTCGGTGGGTCTGATATAGCGCAGTGAAAGTAGGTAACCGGATCAGGAAGGCGCTGCCGGCGTCTGTGATTGGTACGCTTCCCCTTGCTTGGCTTGCGGTGGCAAGTCGAAAATCGCGCCAGGGTGCAACGGTAGCTTTCAAATGCCGCTACAACGGATCCTCAGCGAAGAAGAGTTGGCAGAGCGATGTCGCATACGTGCGGAGATGGATCGACAAATTGATACGCCGCGCAAAACTTTTTTATTATACGCAGAAAAATTGACTGTCCACGGCAGCTCCGAGTAGCCAGTGCCAAAGCGATCGCCGGGCAGCCACCTTTTATTCCTTTCGGAACGGGAAAGCCTATAAATAATGGCGAAAAAGGCGTAGAATCGAAAATAATTATTTTTATTTTGTTCAGTCTTTTTTGTTGTTGTTGTTGTTCGGAAATGTTCCGAAGGCTACATTAAGAACGTAAAATAACAATCGCGTATGCGGTTTCTTGAAGTTTCTCACAAATTCCGTGCATCCTTAAGTGGTTAGAACTAAGCAATTATAGCGTAGCTATAATGTGCCCCGTGTTAAGTTTTCCTCTGCACGCATTGCATACACTAAAGTAAATGTTAAACATGTTCTACAGCACCCATGTTGATCACTGTTGTAACACATGTTGATCACTGTATGTAACACATTTGTGTGTATCGTATCGGTGTTTATCGTTGTTCTTCGTATGGCAAAGTAAGCAATTAAATAAAAATAAAATGCAGTGCACGAATAAGAGGTTTGCTCGAGTGAACTGCTCCGTGAACTCAATGAACGGTGATGCTCCGTTAGCAAACTGCATGCATGTAAAAAAAAAAAAAAAAAAAAAAAAAAAAAAAAAAAAAAACACCATTGTCAAGCACGACTAACTACATTTAAAAAGTCACAAAAGCACGGCTATTTGAAGGTTTGTCTTCTCTCACTAAAAATGCGTCGCTTTGATGAACATCGAGCAAAGAGGTGCGCGGGAAGCACCCAACAGATCTATAGAGGGGGAGGTGGGGGGGGGGGGGACTAAAGGGGCTAGCCTTCTGTTACGTGTGCGTAAGACAACCGACGTGCTCGCAATATCTAAGTTGTAATCGTATACTTTCAGCTTTTACCTTCGAAATTGCAATGTCAGACATGATATGATGCCGTCATCGTTAACATATGCCACCCGTCCATGTTCCAGGAACATTGCTGCACAATTTGGACAGGCTCAAGGAAATCATGAAGAACACGCTCGTAGATGCCCGCTACAAGAAGAGCGCCGTCGAGTTCGTCGTGGCAAGACCCGAAGGTTTTGAACATCGTTGTCGCCTCTTCAATCCTTCCACCCTCTGAGTATTGCGTCTACATTTTCATCAATAAGTAGGGGTGGACTTGAGGTTGAATTTCACAATGCGTGCGTCAGACTTGCGCGTGGCGTTTGCAACAGGAATCTGTTAATTAGCGCCCGTTCACGGAAGGTTTGTATGCAAGTCTCACTTTACCAGGGCTACACAGTGCTAATTAAGTTGCGAGCCGTGAAATCCAGTCACAGAGAGAACGCGTACAAACTTAGTGCTTTTCCGCGAAGTGTGAACCTGCGTTTTCATTGGCCGAATACGGACGCGGGAGCGATCGCGCCAACGGTGCATGCGAATCACATACATGGTATTCGTGCGTACTGTTAGGGATATATGACTGTCCACTGGACCAACGGGAGCACTGAGAACCACTCGAAATATTCTCGCGCGAGCACCGCTGACACCGGCACGAAGCTTCGCGGGATAATTTTTCGATCAGTTAAGAGTGGTTTTGCGGCAGTCACTGTACAAATTGCTAGGCGTGGCTGTGTGTCTCCACCAGTCTATACGTATTCTGCAAACTATGGCAATTTCTCAAGCCCCACATACGTTAGCGGCGTTTATGAGACGGAGTATAAGTTATTTCTCGTAATGCGTATAAGTGATACTTCCTAGTTTAATTATAGTAAAACATGATGCCATAGCTGCATTATTTCACTCTTTAACGTTGCCATATATCTGCGAGCGCACTTCGATCAGGAGAACGGGAAACCCCTAAGTCCATAAGTCCTTCACGGTCTCCCCCCTTTTTCATCCACATACTTGACTAGAGTGTTAATCAAGCCGTGAAGTATACAAGTACTCGTTGAAAGTGGATGGCGCTACGATTGCTGCAGGCGAGGCGGACGACCACAGGTGCAGCGCAGGTGGCGAGGAAGAGTTCACGGGCCTGCCCGTGTACGTGGTGACGCCGGTCGACGGCAAAGGCGGCCTCGTCGCGGCATTCAGGAAAATCTGCGACCACTACAAGCTCGGCACCATCGACGACAAGGACGTCACGACGGAGACGCTAGACAAATACATCAAGGGTAAGGCTGCTGCTTCCTCCTTCTTCATCAAATTTCTGTTTTCCTGGCACAGTCTCTCTCTCTCTCACTCACAGCAGTCACGTGCAGCACCACCGCACAACAGTGTTTCCATAAGTCCTCTTTGCTAAGCTCGTTTCTCAAAAGTCCTGGCGATGGGCGACAGTTAATTGTAGCCTATCTAATAATAATGACAGTTTGCAGACTAGATACTAATGACCGCAGTGTGCTTGCGCTTATCGAATCTGCCTAGCAGGAGGTGTCCGGTATGTTTTTTTTTTTTTTTCGCAACGCAGCTGCGTTAATCCACACGTGGTATGTGCATGGTGCATCCCGTATACCGTTCAAGGAAGTTTGTGATTAGCGAAAGTTACGAGCAGACCTCGTATGCCGTGAATTTGTCATGACTCGAAGTTTAGTCTGGACGAACACAAAGAAGAAGAAAGAGACGACATAAACGTAGTCTCATTGTGTCATCTTTTTTTTTTTTTTGTGCGTGCTGCCCCCCTCAGTACTCAGTGTGTTCCGCATATGTTTATTGTTAAGCGATCAATGCACATGAACAAGATGAATGAGCAAGTGCTCTTTCAGTTTATTTGTGATTAAAGAACTTCGCCGCAGTTGCATTAGATAGCGAGCTGGCTGTTGCGTTAAGGCAGCGCAGTTGCACTCAAGTGCACACATGCGGCACAATCGCAAGTTGCTAGACGAAGCGGAAGAGTTCCATTAAGGAGGACCACCGATACTGGCGAAGTGGGCGTTTATATACATATATTCCCCACCTGCGGCAAGTTGTTTTTTCATCCAGTGTAATTTCCATTAATTTATCATCATTTGTCTTTTATTGACTTCGTAAGTACAAGTAACACACACACACACACACACACACACACACACACACACACACACACACACACACACACACATATATATATATATATATATATATATATATATATATATATATATATATATATACAATATTTACACTGTGGCAGCGAGTGGCACCACAGCAACAAAGGTGGTGGGCCGGGGCACAGATCGTCCTCTTTCTCGTCTGCTATGCAACAACTTCATTTTCGTCCGCTGGATAGGTGGCTCATAACATTACCCTCCGGCAGTAACAATATAATGTGTTGAAATTGCGTTTTTCAACACTTTTCCCCGTGCAGCTATTTACAGCGAAGCTTTACGGTCGTTTCTGGGCGGTGGTTTCAAATGCTAATCAAAGAACAGACAGAGTCCCGCATTTTTGCTTTGAAACGTATATGTATATCAATGATTATAAAACAAAGGTTGTCTTGCGTATAACCTCACCCAAATAGATAACTTTCGCGTTTTTCTTCTTTTTACGCGTTTTGCTTCTTTTTCTAAGCGTAGCGCGTTTTCTTCTTTTTTTAATTTCCTTTCCTTTCTTTCTTTTTTTCTTTTTTGTTAAGCTAGTAATTCGAAATTTTTGTTCCTAACGTGGCGTTTTACCGGCTCTGTGTTGGAAGTCAGCTTGGAGTTTGTGTACGGCTACGGCAGTGATATTCTTTCTTTTTGTTGATAGTCTCTTTCAGCTTATTGTTTCGCCATTTTTCTTTTTCGGTCTTTTTTTCGTCCCGCAGCCGAATACAGGGGAATGCCGGAGCCGCAGCTTGCCATGCGTTTCGGAGGATGGGGCTCCGTTCTGGGCTACCCGGCGTGGCACATCAACTACAGCGAAATACTGTGAGTGCACCGCGGCGTCAAAGTTCGTCGCTGCAGCTTTGCTAAGGCAAAGTTACGACGAAAGAATCCTCCTGTACAGGCTGTGCGCACTCATCTTTTAACAGTGTATAGCGTGTCGCGGTTTACGTTAAACCGCCGCTGTCATTGGGTTATCGCTCGAGCGCATGAGGCGCTTTTTTCTGTGCCCAAAACTTCGATAACGTTATCGCGATTTCGATGACAAGAAGGCGTGCTTAATCAGAGTGCACATGTGACAAGTACAGTGTTGTGCATTCTCGAATCGACGTGGCGGGTACTATAGCGATTGCTCGCGTGAATTAATTTACCAGATCGATTTATTTATTTATTTACAATACCTACAGCGCCCGCGTGGTGCATTAGTGTATGGGGGAATATTAACTTTCTTTTTTTTTTCGAAAGCTCGCCTAACGGCATAAACTATTACATATACAAATATAGGCAAACACAAATACATAACAAAGTGCAGGTTAGTAACGTGTAATTTGGAATTGTCTACAGAACAAAACAAGGGGTCAATAAGAGCCAAGCACAAATGACTAGTAAGAAGAAAAGGAAAAGATAAACAATAACGTTCAGCTGTGCCCAGGCTGACACGAAATAAAACTTGGAAGCACAAGTGGGAAATTTATTTATTTACAATATTTATTAGAACCGAGAGATCAGATTCGACGACCGGGCTGGCCGCTATCCTTAGTATTTGACTGTTGCTTCCCTTTCTGGGCACAAGTTCGTCCAGTGGAGAGCTAGATTCGTAATTCACACTTCTAGCAGTAGCCGCGTTTACATGAATCAATGCGACAAGTGACGCATCGCATCGCATCCATGTATACGGCGGCAATGCGCTATAAAGGCGAATTAGCATTAATGCGCCAGGAGAAGACACATATCGAGGCGGATAAGTCGACTCATGCGGGGCATGTAAACGTTGGCGTGTCGCATCGAGGGAGAGAGTTGAAAGTGAGACGGCTACCGGCGCGAGCTCTCCTCCACTCCGACTGGCGAAACGCGCTCGTCGGAAACAAGTTGCTTCGGACGTAGGTGGATGCGCCACATATAAAAGCTGTCGCATAGTGTTACCGTATTACGCTAGCAAATTCGATACGCTACTGTCGCATTCATGTAAACGCGGCTAGTGGTACTGGTTCTTCACGTCGTCACTACAACGTTCCAATATCATGAGGGTCGCCACTTCGAGTATGTGCACGGAATCCCAACGCGACGAAGTTTCGAATAAGCATTAAGAAATAGTTATTGCGCATAGCTGCTCGTCCACTTCCTTCACTGGCATACTTGCCAACTCTCCCGAATTTCTCGTAAAGTTTGCGGATTTCAACGCGTTCTGCGATTTTACGATTGATGAGTCTTGTTTTACGAAAAATAAATTCTGTTAACTAAAATGCTTGAGCGATGTTAAAAGGTGGGTTGAAAGAGTAAAAAAAACAAAAAAGAAAAACGTATGCGTAAAACTAATTGTGATCAAACGTGTGCCTCCTTATAGCAGCACAAGACGCCATATATATATATGCCAGAGGGGTACTTGCTTCGAGGACGTTTTATTCGGTGTACTTCCTGAAGCAGGTAAAATCCGCGAAAGCAATGGTCGCTGGATAAAGGTCACAGTGCGAGTCTGAAAACAATGTACTGCATGCGAGTATCTGCTGCTCCAATTATGTGTGCTGCGTCTAAATTCAAGTCATTGCTAACAAAGTGCGCATCTACGCCACAAACAAATGTGTGCTCAGAGCAAGGTTTTCAAAAATCATGCTATCCCTCTCGTCCCTCCAGAGCTTGGGGATTTACACAAATTTTAAAGTTCCCGGGTAGGTTGAAATACTTTATGCAAGATTTCCTTTGTCTCGACGCGACTACCCTGACACAAATCTTGTGCCGGCTCATTTTTCTTTTCTTTACCCTTTCCTGCTCTCGACACAGGGACCTGGGTAGCCACAGGAATGTGCTGCTGTCCGAATTCATTGAAGCCCTGGAAACGTACAACAAAATAGAGAAGCGTTTTGGCAAGTGAACGAGCGTTGTCGTCTCCTGGCCACAGAGTTAACGTCCAGCGCATTCCGTCATGTTTTTTTCTAATGACTCCAAGAGGCAGCGCGACGCAATTAGCCGGCGGTGAATGTTGTCATACGTGTCCAGGAAACGGCCCTTGATGCACCGACACTTGAAACGTCAACACCAAGAAGACGATGCATCCACCTGCCAACACTGCGTCATGTTATTGCATCACATCTGACCACATCGTCGATCATTGCTGCAGCTGGAAGCTGAGGTGTTTGACAAAAAAAAAAAAAAAAAAGACAATAAACGAACAAGGTGGAGGACAAGTGCTGCCACCTGCAATTCTTTCTATAATTTAGCAGAAGTTACCAACGTAAGGATTAACCTTTATTTTTTTTTTTTCGTTCGTTTCGTTATTCTTTCGCACCTTCATCACTTAATAATCTACATAAACTGATTACTTTCAGCAGTGCGTTGGTTGTTAGCGTATAAGTGCAAGCCGACGTTGACAGTGACTTTAACCCCTTAACGTCCATTATCATGAATTCGCAACATACCGAATAATCGTCGGTCTCACATTTAGGGACAGAAATTACGGGCTTGTTTCGGTATTTGTGTTCTCCATAGACGCGGCGCCTTCGGTGAAAATTTCGGATCGCAATTTCCGGGCAATAATATGTACAAAAAGCGAGCGAGCGTCGAGACAACTACGCTCTAGTCGAGCACGTGCGATTGCACGTTTTCCCGTTGTTGTGTGCTGATATAGGAGATGAAACTGATAGTACAGTGAAATTGGTTTTTGTTCTCGCGCACCTCAGCATATATTCTTATCACGATAAACCTTTCCGGAACGCGGCTTTTCCCGCGGAATTCCTGAATTTGCTCCATGTAGCGAATTCGCGACACCGGGAATTTACGCCTTGTTTTGTACTCCCGTGGTTATGTGTAATGGACCGCGCGAGGAGTAAACAAATGTAACAAGGACCTGATTTAGCAGCACTTGTGAAGTGAGCTGAGAGCAGGCAGAACATTTACGTCCATTGTCGTGAGGGGCTTTGAATGCCCAATTTCATGGGTTATAGGCTGCAACGCAACACTGAGTGTGTGGCTGTGTCGTGCTGGCGTGCTTTGTTTACTTCTGAAAGCGGTTTCGTGGCTTGGAGAAAGGTTTTAACTAATTGCATGGCGATGTGCTTGTTTCGTGTGATGGATGCACTTTACTTCGATGGACCAAATCAGCTGAAGATATTTCTTTCACCGTAAGGCGATAGTGATGGCAGGTGTCTCAGCGTCGAAGATTACGAGGAATTTGCATACAAGACACGACGAGCGAGGAGTACTAGGAAGACGAAAACTGCAGTCGCTCCGAACGCGTGTCTCTCAGCGATAAAGAAGATGCAGTGGACGAAGATGTCATGCATTGAGAAATGTGAGGTGCCGCGGTGGAAAGTATCTACCCGAGAGTGAGATGGTAAAGACTCCGATTGAGTATTTGAGAGATTTAATTTTTTATGAAGCAGCATTATCGTAAACAGTAAAATGACGCCGCTCCAGAGGAGAGTAACAGGCAGTCATCGTCCATGAAACGCATCCTATAGCGGCGAAGAAGAGGGGTCTCGCGAAGCAGTTCCAAATTTCTACTTTCATAGACCTGGTTTATCCATAACTATATAACCTTTGCTCTTTTTGTACAGGATCAGAAACTATTGACTTTTTTTTTTCTTTCTTGCCACCGTTTCTCCTCTTTCCGCAAAATATTCATGTTTCCAACTGGTAGTCTGGCTTTAGCACTTACAACACCAAACATTTTTTTCCTTTGGTGTCTGCCAATTAGGCACAAGCCATAGGTCAACGATTACCGTCTGCACAAGTTCACTGAAGCGTCCGGAAGGTTACGCTGCTAGGGTACTGACCATCCATGGGACGCTCTATAGTATTTTTATTTTTGAAGCGAAGCTTTATAGGCTCACAAGTGTCGGCGGTGTTGGTGTTGGTGTCACGCTGAAAAGTGGGCCGATTCTGGTGATAGTGCAGAAAGGGTCCAAGCTCAATGGCACATAACCCTGTCATGTGGGCCGATCCTGGTGATAGTGTAGAAAGGGTCTAAGCTCAATAGCACATACCCCTGTGGGCACGGGGACCTGTAACGCACCCTCGAACTACCCTTGTCACACGTGGGACCCAAACAGACAAAATCACCAGCACTCCCCTATCGAGAAAATGGGGGGAAGCGAAACTTGTCCGATTCTCGCGTGAGGGCTTCCGAAGCCCAGGCGAAACGTCAGCGAAGAGCCGCCGACCTTTTTATGGCAAACGAAACGGAAGGTCTGCGACAGTGTCGTCTTGCCACAAGCTTCACTTACCCCCATTTCCTCGACAGGGGAAGGGCTCTGAATTTTTCCTAAGTTTATGTACAGACTGTATGTTTCACTGTCGTTGAAAAGAAAAGTGTACAATCATTGCATACTACCGGTGCTAACATATGGGGCAGAAACTTGGAGGTTAACAAAGAAGCTCGAGAACAAGTTAAGGACCGCACAAAGAGCGATGGAACGAAAAATCCTAGGAGTAACGTTAAGAGACAGGAAGAGATCTAGCGGTGTGGATCAGAGAACAAACGGGGGTAGACGATATTCTAGTTGACATTAAGCGGAAGAAATGGAGCTGGGAAGGCCATGTAATGCGTAGGATGGATAACCGATGGACCATTAGGGTTACAGAATGGATACCAAGAGAAGGGAAGCGCAGTCGAGGACGGCAGAAAGTCAGGTGGGATGATGAGGTTAGGAAATTCGCAGGTGCAAGTTGGAATACGCTAGCGCAAGACAGGGGTAATTGGAGATCGCAGGGAGAGGCCTTCGTCCTGCAGTGGACATAAATATAGGCTGATGATGATGATGATGATGATGATGTACAGACCCTCTCAAATTTTGTGTTATCATTTAGTTACCTAAAGCTTCGTTCTGAGTGTTTGCCTTTACAACTGTTGGTATTTTCTTGGGTGTACCTTTCAATTAATCCAGTGTAACCGATCCCCTCGTGGGTACGAGTCATGTTTTGAGGCAACAACCCTGCGGCCGCTTGGCCAATCTCCCAGAGTGGATATGTTCCACTAACATCTGGGCTCTACGTGTACATACATTTACAACTGCGCGCGTCAGAATGACAGCACGGGGCAATGGCCGCTTGTAAAATACACGCGGCAGAGGTGAAAGGAAACTAAATGTAAAAAACGCGACGGTTTTCGTGCACTCCAAGCGCAATGTCCATCTCTTGCTCAATAAACACAAGAACGCCTTCAATTTCCATGAGCACTTGAGCCAGCGAGTGAGTGAGTGAGTGAAATAACTTTATTGAGGTCCAGAGAAGACGCAGGGGACACCCCGCGCCACCCGGCTAGTCCCACGTAGGGACCGGCAAGCCGAGCTTGACGGCCCGATCGCGGGCACTCTGGACGGCCAGGGTTTGGTCGTTGAGTTCGGAGCTGCCCAAAAGCGCAGCCCACCTATCCTCGCTGAAGGCGGAGCCGATGGCTTCACACTCCCACAACACATGGTTAAATGTTGCCGTTAGTCCACAGGCAGGGCAGTCCGCACTGGGATACCTTTCAGGGTATATAGCGTGAAGAACCGCAAGGTTAGGATACGCACGAGCTTGTAAAAGTCGAAGGGTCACCGCCCGCGCCCTGCATAAGGCAGGGTGCGGGAGGGGGAATACCCGTCTTGACAGATAATAATGCTTAGTGATTTCATTATACGTCATCAATGGTTCCCCGCGGGGTTGGGGGACTGCGGAGGCGGCGCGGTCAGTGAGTCCTCGCGCGGCCTCGTGCGCGCTCTCGTTAGGGTTAGAGGGAGAGCCTTCAATCGACCCCAAGTGAGCGGGAAACCAAATGAGAGAATGCGGAGAGATACTTTTCAAGCTTTGGAGAATGCGAAGGGCCTGAGGGGATACCATCCCGGTTTGGTAGGCCTTAATGGCCGCCTTAGAATCGCTATATATTACCTCTCTGCGACCATCGAGCACAGCCAGCGCGATTGCAACCTGTTCGGCTACAAATGGCTTCGAAGTGCATACTGTAGCGCAGCAAGTGATCTTGGAATTAGAGTCGACGATGGAGACGGCGAACGCCTCTTGTTGGACATAGGCCGCGGCATCCACGAAGCTTGCCTCAATGTGGTTGTTACGTACATGTTCGAGTAGAGCTCTACCCCTGGCCCGACGTCTGCCGACGTTGTGTGCGGGGTGCATATTGCGGGGAATGGGCGCGATGTGTAGTTGAGATCTGATGTCGCTGGGAATGCGCACGGCGTCGGGGCAATGGTCGACAGGGTAGAGGTCCATCTCATCGAGTATCTTGCGGCCCGCCGGGGTGCCTGATAGCCTGAGCAGCTGTGAACGCTCTTGCGCCTCTATTATTTCTTCGAGCGTGTTGTGCACTCCGAGCTTTAACAGGTATTCGGTGTGAGTGCTCACAGGTAAGCCGAGGGCAAGCTTGAAGACCTTTCTGATGAGGGAATTTAACTTGTTCCTCTCTGCAACATGCCAATTATGCATGGCTGCCGAGTATGAAAGGTGGCAGAGCACAAAAGCATGTATAATGCGGATGAGATTGTCCTCTTTGATTCCCCGGTGCCTGTTGGCGATCCTCCGGATGAGGCCGAGAGCACTCTCCGTCTTGGCGATGATCCTTCTGAGTGCGGCACCATTGGCACCGTTAGACTCGATATACATCCCCAATATTCGGAGCGAGTCCACTCTGGGCACCGGGGACCCGTCACCAGTGAAAAGCCGTATTTCGCTTTCGGACGCTGGTTTCCAATCACGATGGCCACCACCTCTGGGTCTTTTCTTGTAGAGAAGTAGCTCAGACTTGGATGGAGAACATCTGAGCCCAGTGGGGCGTAGGAAGCGCTCGGTTGCATCGATGGCGCTCTGCATGGCGTCCTCAACTTGGCCGTCACTCCCGCCAGCGCACCAGATGGTGATGTCATCTGCGTAGATGGTATGGTTGATTACCTTGAATCTTGGCGAGCTCCTTGGAAAGCCCGATCATTGCGATGTTGAATAATGTTGGCGAGATGACTGAGCCCTGAGGCGTGCCGCGTGAACCGAGGGTGATTTCTTGCGAGAGGTATCTTTCGATCTTGAGCTTGGCAGTTCTCTGGCTAAGGAATGATCGGACGAAATCGTAGACCCTCTTTCCAAGCCCGAGGCCGGTAATAGTCTGGAGAATGAATTCGTGTGAGATATTGTCGAAAGCCTTCTCCAGGTCTATTCCAAGGATTGCTCTGGTATCTCTCGTGCTCCGGTCGATGATCTGATGCTTTATCAGCTTCATGGCGTCCTGTGTCGAGAGGCCGGCTCTGAAACCAATCATATTGTGGGTGTATATGTCATTAGTCTCGAGGTGCACCGTGAGCCGGCTGAGCAGGGCATGCTCTGCGACTTTACCTACACAGGACGTCAAGGAAATTGGTCTCAGATTGTCGATTCCTGGTGCTTTACCGGGTTTGGGGATGAGGACCGTGCAAGCCGTCTTCCACTGTGTGGGGACATGTCCACTGCGCCAGACTTCATTAATCCTTTCGGTGAGGAAGTCGATCGACTCATCATCGAGATTCTTGAGCATCTTATTAGTGACGCCATCTGGGCCAGGGGCGGATTTGCTGTTCAGGGAGAAGAGGACCTGTCGGATCTCAACCGCAGTGAAATCTTGGTCCAACTCCGGCACATCACACCCCGTGTAGTCTGGGAACTGGGTGGGGGCAGAGCTATCGGCGACTGGTAGATACTTCTTTATGAGCCTGTCGACAATCAACTCGTCCGGGGTAGAGTCTGAAACGAGGTGGATGGCTTGCGCAAGGGATCGTCTCTGGCTGGACCTGGTGCTGCCCTCATCGAGAAGGTGTTTGAGCAGACCCCAGCTCTTGCCAGATCTGAGCTGGCCCTCGACGGATTCGCAGAGCTCCTCCCATTGTTGTTTACACAGGTTCTTGCAGTGCTCTTCGATCTCCCTGTTGACCTCGGAAACCTTCTTGCGGAGCCTCCTGTTATGCTTCTGTCCCTTCCATCTCGTAAGGAGGGCTTGCTTGGCTTCCAGCAGGTGGGCCAACCTGTTATCCATCTTGTCAACGTCGAGGTCAGTGACGACCTCCTTGGTCGCCGCTGCGGCATCATCCCTGATCCCTTTGCACCAACTTTCTAAATCTGTCACGGCCGTCGGTGCACGCTCCGCTCTGATCTTGCGGAAAACGTCCCAGTCGATCATCTTGAATTTCCGCGTCCTACAGCGGGCAACCGTGAAGGAGACCTCGATGACGTAGTGGTCACTTCCGAGGTCTAGAGCCGTGTTTACCCACTTCACTTCCCCGACGTTCTTGACAAAAGAGAGGTCTGGGGTAGTGTCCCGGCATGTGGAGTTGCCTCTCCTTGTGGGGAAATCCTTATCGGTGATGAGTGTCAAGTCCGCTTCCATCGCAGTCTGCCACAGGTCGCGTCCCTTGGGCGTGTCATAGGTGTACCCCCACACCCTGTGTGGGGCGTTGAAATCCCCGACTACGACAAGGGGGTGCCCACCGGCCAGGCTGACGGCCCTCTTGAGGAGAAACTCCGCTCTCGCTCTGCGGTAGCTGGGACTGCAGTATACGTTAAGGATAAAGAGGCTGTTTCTTCTGAGGCCCCTTCTGGGTGGGTCCATGAGGATTTCGGTCATGACATACTCGATACCATCACTAACTGTGCCGAGGTCGCGCGAGAGGCAATTGTACCTTTTGTTGACGAGGGTAGCAACTCCCCTACCTCCTGAATGTGATGACAATACCAGATAACCCGCGAGTTTGATGGGTGTACTAGATACAACTTCCTGAATAGCGATGATTTTGGGTTTACTTGCGAGGGTTCGTAAATATTGCTGCAGAAGTGGCTTCTTGTTGGGAAACCCTCCGCAGTTCCATTGCCAGATGCTAAAGTTCTCGTCCGGACTATCCATGTTTAGGCTGAGGGGAGGGTTGAGCGGATAACGCTGCCCTCAGAATCGCGCCTTCCGTTGGTGGTGCTAGAACATTGCGTTGTACTGCAACCTGCGAAGGAGCCGGCCTGGCATCGACCTCTTCCAATTTGCTGATGCGCTCACTGAGTGCACCTAATCCCATTTTGGGGTGCGCTATAGCTGCCTGGACCTTTTCTAAGCTAGCCTGCATGCTGGCGACGGCATTATTGAGTTCCGAGAGTAATTTTATAGTCTCATCTTCCTGTCTGTTCTCTACCGCTCGACGCTTGGGCGCGCTAGACCCGTGGGATGCCTCGGACGTATCCATGGCGACCGGGACAGGGACGGAGGCGGGTTGCGCCGGGGAGGGTGAAAGCGCGAGCTTCCTAATCTCCGCCATCTCCGCAGCTAGCCTGCTCATTTCTTGCTTAACCCGCGCGTTTTCTTTCCTCAACTGCTCGTTATCTCGGCGCAACTTCTCGAGCTCGTTCGCGTGGTGCGAATCGCGACGCAGGTCGTCGCCTCTGGGGGCTTCACGTCCCCCTCGGGCCATGTCCGCCCAGGAGAGCGATGGCTTCTTGCTTCTAAGGGAGGTGGGCGTGCGGGACCGGGACCTGATCCGCCCCGACGTGTCGTGCCCCGGCTTGGAGCTGGATCGATGCCGAGAACCGGAGCGTCCCCGGGAACAGGGGCGTCCTCTGGACCTGGAGCGGGAGCCAGAACGTCCACTGGAGGTGGAGCGGCCCCTAGATCCGGAACGGCCTCTCGAGCGGCTCCTGGAACGGGAGCGTCCTCTACGCTGAGCACCCAGGGTGGACGAAGCCTGGAACTCGTCCGCGGTGTCGGCACCGGCCATCTTAGCGCGCTCACTGCGACGACGACGCACGACGTATGGGATCTTGAACCTTTGAGCACATTCCTTACCAGCCGTGAGATGTTGGCCACCACAGAGTTTACACTGAGGGGTACACTGATGCTGCTCATCGGGGCTAGGGGCACCACAGCCACGGCAAATCGCGTCACCGGGAGTGGGACACACGTCGGCGCGATGACCGAGGCGGCCGCACGTATAGCACACGTCGATTTGCTTGCGGTAGAGCGAGCACTGCATGAGCAACGGTCCATACCTGACAAAGTTCGGTACATGATGTCCATCGAACGCTACGATGACCGTGCTGGTTTGGGCTATTCTCTTGGCAGCTAAGGCGAGTGGATTATTGGTGTTGACAATCTTGGCATCGATGACGTCAGGGCCATCTTGAAGGGGGATGTTGCGGATCACCCCCTTGCACGTGGAGTGCGGGGTTGTCTCGTAGGCACTGAGCTCATGTACCTTGCCTGAGATGAGTATCTGCCTCATCCGGACGTAGCGGCTTGCATTCTCACGCTTGGGAGTACTGGCAACCATAATATTTTGCTGCAGATTTGGGCATAGAGTATCTTGACATAGATCTTCCTGGCTGATGCCAGCGGCGGCGAGTATTGCGTCAGCTACCGTAACCGCGCCAATCTTGGAGATATCCAGTCCACCTCGCGGCCTAATCACAATCTTGATATCATTTCGAGGAAGTGAAGGCATCCTTCCCGCTCGTAACACCTTGGATTTTAGCGCAGCACCACCCGATTTGCCACGGCGCGCTCCCGGCTGCAGCGATGGCGCATTAGAGTCAGCCGTGCGCGTTTTGGCGCCAACTCTTCTAACCCCCGCGGACCGCCAACCTTGATCTTGAGTAACATCTTCCGGGGATATATCCTCCCCATCCACGTAATAGGGCATCTTGAGTAAGAAATTAAGCGTTCCGGGCCTCCAAAGGGCCGGCCGCAGGCAAAGGTAAGCCTAGCGTAAGCACGGTCTCCCGAGCCACCCGCTAGGGTTAGCGAGAGCACCGCCCCTCAGGCGGAGGAAATGTCCATAAATAGGCGGATAATCACTCACTGTGGTCAAATATGGTATCGATAGAATCCTGATGTCTTCACGGATCCAAAGCGAACAACAGTTCGTGAGCACTCGGTGAAAAACACTAGAAAAATTGGCGGAAAGCGAGAGCCGATGCGAGCGGGACCATGGCTCGAGCGTCGTCTTCCTCTTTTTTTTTTTTTTTGAGCCAGCGAGGACGAATTCAAAAGTTTTCATAAAATAAAGAGCGTTTAAGAAGACGAAACCACAGCCATAACCACTGGACAAATAAATATTCTTAAGTGAGTACTTAGCTTCGTAAATGTTCAGCACTGGCTGAAGGACGAAATGCCCAGTGTTGTGAATTATAGCCGTGCAAATTATGAGAAATACAGTAGCGCAATGACTATTTAATTTTTCAGCATAGCTCTTTTATATATATATATATATATATATATATATATATATATATATATATATATATATATATATAGGGGCAAAAGCCAAATAAGATACAAAGTTTGAAATTGTTTGACCAAGTCCAAAACAAATCGGGCCTCATGGAGATTTCTCGCGAAATAAGGACTCAAAATTCTGAGTGAAAATAAAGTGTGTCCGCGAAATTCCACCTTGGCCAATCCGGCTGAGCCACTATTACCGATTTCATACCGGACACATTGGTGCGCCTTTTTCAGTCCGGTTATCACCTGTCTTCGCCCTTTCTTTTACGCCTTTCTTCCTGCAGGGGCAAACAGGTTCGCAGTTTTAACCATTTCGTATCGCGCCAGGTTCCTTGCTCCAAACTGCTGAGATTAGGTCCGCGTATGCCACAACCGCGCTGTCTGAGCTCAAAGCTGCTCAGAACGAACGAATATGGCGTCGATCAGGTGTTGTTACTTGGAAATTACTTCCTCCACATAGACGCTCGTTGCATATACCATAGTCACCTGTCGTCTACCTGCCCCTCTTCCTGCCTCCCATTTCCCCTTACGCCTGTGAGGAGTAGCAAGACTAGAGCAACGCTCTCCAGGCCGACCTGTAGTCCTTTCTCATATAACTAAAACCGCCTCCTTCCTTCACGCGCTCATTACCGCCGACCTCTTCTTCACTATCATCGTCATTATCCAGACGTGCGCTGTTGTCGATACGGAGCTCGAGCACCTTCCACATTGGCAGAGGAATCTGTTGTGCTCAAGGACAGGCATATATTCTCCTCGAAACTGAAGTTACTGCACGAGGTGAGTGGCTAAGAGTTGTGCGAAATGAATCATGTTCAATGCTGCAAGGCTCACTGCTGCAAGTATAGAGGTAAGTGAGACGTCTCTTCCGTAAAAGGTGAAGCCTTGTCTTTCTTTTTTTCCCCGCCTCCCCTTACTCAGCAATCGTTCGCTCAATAAGAGGAGCCGCCGCCGTCATAAAGGTTTGATAAAGCTTCTATAGAACAGGCGTCGACCTGAATGCCTCATCTTTGAAATGGCTGCCTGAACGAACTATAAGTAACACAACAGTTATCCGCACAGTGAGAGGCATTGATGGCATAGTTGGTCTTACAGTGAGTGTCATTAATCACGTTAAATGAGGTAGAAATGAGCATATGCAACGGCACAAACACAAAGAACGCGCACCACACGATGGTTCTCCTTTCAGTAGCGCCGTATCAGCCTATACTGAATATGAACCAGCTAGCTTTCGCCAAGATGCTTTACAAGAACACCTGGTCGACAATATTTGTAGCGTCGTAGCATATGTATAGTAAATCAGCTATAGTATTCAGCATGGAGGGACGGTACCCTTCCTCGATGCCGAAAACTGTAATCCAGGGTTCTAAGATGATTTTGACCGTAAATAATGGTGGTATGCGTGATATCGCGCCGCCACAGTTGAACCTGTAAGCGGCTTCGCCTTGATGTCGTTCCTCGATGGACGAAGACAGTTCGGCGACGGCATGGCTTCCGAGTTACGAGAATGTGGCAGTCAGTTCGGACACGCCGGCGACGATTGCCTTGTGCACCGTGAAGAGGAGGCTCATGGCCGCCTGCACCCTGGGCGGTCTGCTGCTGTCGCTGGCGCTGCTCGTCATACCCGCCGTGCTGTTCCTGGCGCCCTATGCCAGAGCAGCGCGAGGCGACCGAGACGAGGAGGCCGACGCCGAGGCTCGCCGCGACGTCGACCGCGAGCAGTTCTGCGAACAGCCCGTTCCGCGAATTCCCCTTCTCAGCGCCGACGTAAGCCGCCTAGTTGCATGTGCATAGTTCGCATAATAGTGAGAAAAAAAGGCGCTCAAGGTCCGGGAATGTAACTATACCTTGATCTAAATCATGTATACGGACCGGGCATTCCGCGATAAGGCCGATCTTCTTCTTCTGCGCCAATGTATGTAACTTGAGATTGGGACTGCAGTTCGAACTTGGCATTGTGAACTTTCCAGTGCACTCAGAGTGAATTTCAGTTTATGAGTTTGAATAACGAATTAATTCCGTATTTTTGGCGAGCCTGTAGGTCCGTATACTTCTGCTCGCGGGGACAAGGAGAGAGCTCCACGGATAACAGAAACTAACGTCAACTGATATTCGATATCAAGATATTATTATTATTATTATTATTATTATTATTATTATTATTATTATTATTATTATTATTATTATTATTATTATTATTATTATTATTATTTTAAGATAAAGAAAAACAAGACTAGAGGAAGGGATAGAAAAATGCAGACATAAATTGAGATGCATTTCTTACGACCCTGTCCGCCAGCGTTAATGTTTTGCCTTTTGATGCGAACTGCACAACTATAAAACGGCCAAGTCAACCTACACCAAAGAGATGCATGTCATGGCTAGACGCGCTGCTTCGTAGCCCAACAAAGGACATGTATAGCAACAAGGTGACGCAAACAAGTCGACACGCGATATTATGCCTTGTGTATAGAGTGTGCTGTAGAACATATTATTATTACACTCAGTCTTGTGTCACCTTGTTACTTCGTCGTAGCATTACTATAGGCTTAAAGCTCGCGTTATACCGAAGTGTTTCACGCTCTTTTCAGAGCCAACGCCACAACACCGCCGATTTACGACGACAAGTTGCTTCTGCAGAGACCGGTGATCTGTGTCCTGCAGAACAAGCACTTCAGGCAGCAATTCTTCTACCAGGCCGCGTTCACGCCGTTCGAGTACTGCACCTACGTCGTCCTCCAGTTCTTCCACGTGACGAAGACCAACCCCTCGTACCGCACGTCGCACGACGCCGACTTCCTGCGCAGCATCGTCAGCGCATCACGTAAACGGTGCGCATGCAGCTGCGTTGACGAGGCGCATGCAGAGCGAAGCCTTAATTGAGCATGCTTGAGCACGGCTTCGCTGGCGCGCTGCTGTCACTCAACGACGCTTGCTGGCCATAACACCAGTTGGGAATGTTACGGCACGCTGTTGAACACGCACGCTCTGTCATGCGCGGCGGCCATGCGTGTTCGAGTGCAACGATCGCACGGAAACACAGCAACCGCTACATTTTGATCGCGTGTTAGCTGAGGTGAGGTTAGCGTCGTATTGGACGGCACGACGTGGAATGCAGATAAATAACTCTTTCGAAACGGTCACGAGAGAATGAGAGTCGGCGCCTCTTTTCTGCCTGAATCTGCCTGAAATTCGTCCTTATGGCTTGAAACAACTTTACCAAAATTCGATCACTTTCAACAGGCACCGTATTTATTCGTGTAAGACCTGCACCCCCATTTCAGAGTGCGAACATTTGGAGAAAAAAAAAGTTTCACTAAGCGTCACGCGGATACTTGCGTGCTGGTTCATTCCTGCAAGTCGCTACAAGATGGCACTAGTCCGTGTCAGAAAAATCATTCGGCAACTGTAAATGTGTTCATAGACGACCGCCAGTGGTTGCATTGATTTGTATAGCAGTGTGAGCACAATTCGAGGCTTCAGTGAGCTAGAAAGGGCCGCACCCGGTAAAAATTCAAAGCGCAAGAAAAAGCGGTATTGTACGAGTAAATACGGTATTGCGTTATGAATGCAACAATTCGCAACTGATTACGCATGTGCGCATAGAGTACTGCATGTGCACAGTGAGTACTGAGTGCAAGCCAGTGTCCACGTGCACTGGCTTGCCGTGTTGAGACAACTACGATTTCTTAGATGCTTACAAATACGAGATGTAAACAAATAATGCCACAAGAACGTGAGCACGAATATTACAGACGAATCCTACCAGTGGTAGCTGAGCGACCGAGGCACCTAGCAGTTTTTGTCGGAAACTACACATGGCATATATTCAACATGATCGCCCCAAAACAACGAAGTTCCAAACTGTGCGCAGCCGAATCGTTCGAAGTGCGCGATGATGACGCGGCGCGGCCACCATTTTCCCCAAAGATGTATCGTATGCAGACAGTTTACTGCACTGCCTCAACAATGTGACTGCCGAGACACGCGAAGCAGAATAGGCATATGTAGCAAATGGTTAAAAAAAATAAAAAGAGCGGCGCTGATAGGCGCAATTCTCGGGCTGTTTTACTGATTCAATCGAATGCCCGCAGACCTCGGTTAACATAGCACCCTTCTGTCTAACGACGAACCCAGGTTTTGGAATTAAATTTTGGACAAAATCGTTTGGGTCCCTCTGAGCCCAAGTAAGTGTTTGCGGATAAAGGTGTCTTACAAGGAAAGTATATTCACGCTTCCGTACCGTCCCAGCCCTCCACTCCACCAACTTTCTATTCTGGCTTAATAAATTTAGTTGGAACTTGGGGACCCGCCGTGGTGGTGTAGTGGCCTCGCCGTTGCGCTACTATAAGCCCCAGGGCGCGGGATCAAATCCCGACCGCGGCGACCGCACCATGTTCAATGCGGGCGAAATGCAATAAAGTCCGTGAACCTGCACGTTATAAAACCCCAGTTGGACAAACTTAATCCGGAGCCCCCCCACTTAGGTGTGCCTCATAATCATATCGTGTTTGTGGCATGTAAAGCAACAGAACTTAATTTGGAACTTGCGAATGCGTATTGATTTGTGCCCCGTGTCCTGCGTCTATATAATGCGCCTTTTTAGAACTTGTTCGGCGAGTTAGTGCATACTAGCAAACATTGTTAACTGCGCGAACAAACGACCACAGAGAGAGCATGAAACAAGGACAGGCGCACTCCTTGCTTCATGCTCTTGTTCGCGCAGTTAAAGTCCAGTTTCGACCGAAAGGCGAAGCATCGATTGCGATAGCAAATTAGTGGACAGCTATACGAAGTAAGGCTAGTAGCTTTATCGGCCGCTATAAACTTGTAAACATAGGCATACTAACCAAATTAACAAGCATGGTTTCACGCGCGCACAAACAAACATGAACGCATCTCACTCGATGACCGCGGCAACTCGCTGTCAGAACGCTGGAGTGAGGAAGCACGGCAGCCGCAGCAAGCGAATTGACCTTCGGGCTGCCGCTCCCATCAAAATGAACTAATCCGCGATAACATAGCGCAGGGTGGACTGCAACCGCCGGAGATGGCTTTCAAGATACAGCAGCCCAGGCGGGCGCGCGCGGCGTAGAACCTGCCCCCCCCCCCCTTACCTACCCTCCCCCTGGAGTCTTGCGGCGCCCGCAGTAAAATGCCCCCCCCCCCCTCCCCTCTCGACCCTCCCTCCGGAGCGTTGCGCGCGACTGCAAGACGGCGCGCTTCCTTCCCGCTCCCCTCCGTTGCGTGCGCGAGATTGAGCCGCGATCGCCGCTCACCCTCGCACGCTTTCACTCGCAGTTACAGCATACGGCGCGCGGCGACGATTTCATCACCGCTGGACTTATACGGAACCTCACGGCGACGGTGACGCCGACGGCAGAAATCCGCTTGGAGTATCCATATAATTGCTATCGCAATAAATTTTTACTGCGCCGTTACGTCAAGTAAATCCCCGCTTTGTCACAAATGTCCAAGCGTGGCTTTGCGCCGCAGCACCAAGAAGCTGCGTGGACAGTCGGACGGCGTGCCCATTCTGCTGGGTCTGGGTGTCGACGAGTCGGACAGCAGCCGCTTCCATCACATGGTGGTCGCCGACACGGTGGAGGTGTTCGTCAGAGCCGCCATGGTGCATGTCGACATGGACCGCCTGAGCGGCGTGCACGTCAACTGGCTCTATCCAGGTCCGTTGGTTGCGGACACGGGCGCGCGCCTGCTTCCAGACGAAGACGCATGTGTTTCGCTTGCGCGCGATCGTTCTGAGGGGATTGTGTAACTGTCATGGTCGTCTACAACCATACGTACCAAACAATGAAACTAGGGAAAGCACCGAGGGATTAACTGTTTTATATTTAGTTGAAATGTAGAAATAATAAGGAAAGGGGTAATAAACGTGGACGAAAAGACTACTTGCGCGCGGCGCATTACCATTAACCAACCGCTGCAGCCGTCGCTTATTAGTTAACATTCTCCTCTGTATGTGCACACGCTAGCCTTGTACCAGGTTTATATATCGAAATTATATCAAGACTTGAAATTTTTTCATCCTGCTAAGGACGAGAAAATATTAAACCTTGATACTTTTCCTTTACTCGCATTATTCGGATGTGATTATCGGCTCTGAATTGATTGGGCGGTATCCCGTGCCCCGACTACTGACTTGCAAAACAAGGTGCCCCCGATGTAGGACAAGGGGCGGAGCAATCACCGGCCTCATCGTATAAAACCGTGGCCTCCGAGATCCCACCCGCGCAGCACCGGTTCGGTGGCCACGATAAAACTTCGGCGCATATGGGTCACGTTCTACATTTGTTCAACTCTGAGTCGTTACACGTATCCATTCCTGTACCTTTTGTATTGCTTCACATTAGTGGTGGTTATGATGAGTAAACCACGGGAGAAGAAATGCCATATTTCTCAAACTGATAACGCATATGTTCAGGTCACTCCGCCAACGCGACATCGCCGTTATAACCGGATGCTCCAAGGTAGCACGTATAGTTCCAGCGGAGTGCTTTTTTTTTTGGCGAGAGAAACCCGAAAACCACGATGACGCTCCTCTTTTACCGCGCCTTCATTACGGAAATTAAAAAGCTATGCACGTTGACCTAATAATAATAAAAAAAGCTTCACGCACGGAAACTTCGTGCGCACGTGTGCAACGACTCTACACGAACGTATTACTATAGTATTACGCACGGCGCATGTACGCGATACACGATCTATTAGGCTACTGTCGTACTACCCAAATCGTGTTACGGTCACTGCCATTTCGAGTCGAACATCAGTATAAATCGACTTGTTTCCGGCACACTGCAGGCGGTCGGTGCGGAGACGCTGCAGACAAAACAGGCCTTCTGGACCTCCTCCAGAAGTTCCGGTCCGTCCTTCCGTTGCCGGCCTACACGCTCACAGTGGCAGTTAGCACCCAGTCGGCGTCTAAGAACTACGACCTGCAAGGCATGCTGGACGTAGTCGATTACATCGTGGTGCACGCTCCGGACTCGTACAGCACCATCGCGTGCCACTTCAATCGTACAGCAGTGACTGCTGCGATGTACAGATTTGCTAGAACAACGGGCCTGTCACGCAAGGTGACGTCCGCTAACTCTCTTATTACTTCCATGTTTCACGATGCCTTGAACTCTTCTTTGACCCCACAGCAGTAAATGCCAGTTGTGACGGCGAAAAGCGCGCGGTTATGTTATTAGCTAAGGCAGCGAATGACACAGGAATTCAGATTTATAGCGTTTTCCGGACGTTGGTTCAGCCCAGTTATACAGTATCACGGAAGCACGTAGTCATCACTGCGTTCACATAAAAGAAACGAAAAGAAATCATGAGCCATTCCACTCTGTGGAGGTGGATGAGCAGCGAAGCTGTTTAGCACACGACACAGACATGACACAGAATTTTGAACAAAGGTACGAACACATTTATTGTCTTGATCGGTGGACAATTGGTGTCTGCGGCCCACCGACTTGTGCTTCATGCATAAAGCGACGTTTTCTTAAGAAAGTAACTGGAACGCCAATGCATTTCTCCGCAAAGTTCAGGAATTAATATCTCGAAACTGGTGTCATGCCCAGAATTCGTTCCAAGTGGATCCACCTCGCGAACTCCACGGCTACAATTTATAAATTGCAATATGGGCCATCAGGTAATTAGTTGAAATATAATTAGTGAATTTTGTTAATTATTAAATTAAGCATTTCAATTTCTTGAGCAAGTAATGTCCGCCTTTCGAGTAGACCAGCTCATTGGGCTATCTGCCACAGGCAACCTTTAAGAATTTTTGAAGGTTTTCGCTGAAACACCCTGTATATATAACATGCAGTTCTGCTATGCAATGAGGCTCTCCGCCACCACCTTCCTTGTGCATGCACCGGAATTGGGAGCCCGCGCCCACGGCCGAGGTCCTGAACTGCGCGCAAGCAACGCTGCAGGCAAGGCAGCCCGGTTCGAACTCTGCGATGCCTCGTGGACGGTGGACAGGGCTGGCAGCACACCCGAATGCACGCTGGTCGCCAAGGTAGGCACGGTACGCGGAGCACATTTTAGCGCTTTTACTTTGTCAACCAGGCGCTGTACACAGAAACGTGACTGAGAGATTTGTAATTTTTCTGCAATGTTAAACGTTGGTGTGCATAATTCCGAACCGTGCCATCAACCAGGTCTATTTTTATTAGCCGCTCCGTGCATGACGTCATTTCCAAAGCTAATTTGGACAGAGTCTGCAGGAATCGTGGTGGCAGTCTTATTGCCACAAGCAATTTGTCCAGTTTATCTGCGGGTGTAAACATTTTGGAAGCAATGCAACCTTCATAACGTAACCTGTTTTATCTTTCCCGCCAAGAAAAGCCATGCAGCGCAGTAATGTTTAGGGATTGTTGTAGCTGAACACATTGTCTCAAGATGTCTCCACCAGTGCTCTTGTTCCGGTGCATGCCTGCTATAAGGACACCATTGACGTCACGAGCAGTAGCTCTTCGGGTTGCCTTCTGTGGCCATGCAGGGTTTCATGCTTAACATTCCTGCGTTCCCAAAACTTCCCATTCAAACTAAACAATCTTACGAATGGCAGCAGACACAAATCTAAAACCACTCCTCTGATATATCGCCAAAATATTGCTAGAGCTGACCTTGCAGAAAAACATTCTCTGAGCTTTCCTCGGCTTCAATCAGCAATTACGTTTCCATGTTGTTTACCTAATTCAGACCCTCATACGCTTTATTGCAATTTGCTGCTCTATATGGCACTTGACACGAAATGAGAGAATGAACCAAGCCTCCCTTTCTGTTCCAGAGGGAACCTGTGGAAGGAAAAGCACTGATTGCAACATACGAAACTGTTCAGAACCTCCAGCAGCGGTTTGACCTGGGCTATGCAGATGGAATTGGTGGTCAGTGTGTGGCAGTCTACGACCTCGAACTCGACGACTACTTAGGCAGATGCATGCAAGGCTTTTCACCCCATCTCAGAGTCATTGCTGTGGAAGGCACTGAACAGCCTAGTGCCAACGTTTATTCAGAGATTCCATGAAGGAACCATTCGTTACTCAACGGGGTCCAGCTGACTAGAGCCCTAGATGCACCTGCCGCCGAATTTCAGATAACCGTACATACGCAATTACTTTATAATGGAAAGATAGTAACTATATAATAATATTGCATTAATGCCATTTTTTCATAACAAAATCGCCCTGAAACAATAAATTTAAGTAAACCACTGCTCAACACATCTTAATACATTATGATCTAAAAATGTACTAGACCCTTTGAGGCGCACATTTCTTTTCGGGAAAGCCTCCCCCACGGTCACTTTTTGTTGCAGATTTAGATTCTTCAAAGAGACTTCGAGAAAAAACAAGCAAATAATTTTTAGGTGATAATAAGGCAACTCATTTTTTTTTGTCTAATATGTGCGTAGGTTTATACACACATGGTTTATTGCGGAATACATAGAAAAACTAACATTATTTTTTTTAGATGTAATAAAATTTACAAAATTTATGTTCTAAATAGGTTTTGCCGTTACCGACTGATAATTCAGACTCGACGGTGACCACCGACAAATCCGCATAATCGAGAAGTCCGAAATACCGGATTTGCCAGAAAATAAGTGACTTTATTCTACAAGTGGCCAAGAAAGCTGTGTGGTATTGTCGGATCGTCACTTTCAGGGATATCTTCAATTTATAGCGTGACTAGCGCAAGACGCATTGGTGTCTACGAACCACGGCATTCTTGGCACAGTGCTAAGCATGGAGGAAGGAAGGGAAAAAGAAGGAGGGAGCCTACCGAAATGCGATTGACGCCGTCTGTGGTGGCGCAACACGTGGTGAAAACGTCAGAGCACGGAGGATACGTCAGAGTTCGCGGTAGGTTTTAGTACACCCGTTTTTTTTTTTTTTTTTGAATACCCATTCGAAACCATTTGAAGCTCTTGAAATAAACATAAACAAGGAAGAAAAACAAAAGCAGGAAAAAATATTTTTTCTTCCTGCATGTGAGCAGCTGCCGGCCGAGCGCGCACCGAATAAAAACTACCTGTAACCAAACGCCGCGGCAAATCTCGATTCTCCGTTATCACGACGCAAGAGGTCACGTGTTGGGCCACCACTGCTGGTTACACAAAGCGTTCACTGGACAAGGCTGGCTGCGTGACGTAATGCTCCCTCCTATATTTTTCCTTCCTCCATGGTGCTAAGCACGTATCACAGTGCCGGAAATGCTGCCACCGGTTGATTGGTGCATCCGGTGCTAACCAAGCGAAAAATCGCGAAAGTATCTCAGCCCGAGTTATGAACGGGATCAGCCGGCCGGGAACGGTCGATAAGAGTGACATAGAATCGAGCGGAAGACATTGCTACAATGTTGCGGCCCGTATCTCGACCATTGTCATACTGTCGCTACAGAGACGAAAGTACAGCTAATGCATCCACCAAATAATCCCCTGACAGCATTACAAAAGTTGACCACGCTGTTACCGCAACGCTGCGACAGCCTAATGATCGCGTATTTCTTCGCTAGCATTGTCTGGCCGCCACTTCCCTCGCCGCCCTCGTCGGCCCAGACATCGAGGGTTGAGTTTGCAACGCTTTAAACTACTTGAAGTCATCCGATACCATGTCGCTATTGGACATGTAAATTAATAAACGCTGGATGCGCGGAACGGAGCTCGCACTGTCCTGAGGTTTGGGCGCGGTCGGTGTCTACTATAGATCCACTAGGCTTCGCTCGTTTTGATTTCGAGGAGGCACCGGAGAAGTACCGAAACCAAAATATAGATATTTCTTCTCAACTCGGAGTCGGAGTTATCGCACGGCGTAATGTAAGGTGTCCGAAACTTCAGTCATCCTTGGCGGTGCTGCGGAGCTGTCCCATTAACAGTGAAGCATGTTCGAATTATCAGTCGGCGTCTCACCACTAGGAACTAGGGCCTATATTTTGAAACGTTCCATTTTCCCCTTGTATCACGTGTCGTTCCGAGGGTGGAACTTGGCAAGGACGGCTGTGCGGTGACCTCCGAGCAACGTCCGAATCAAGGACGAAAGGCCAGAAGTATGGAAAATTAGGTGGATCGTTAGAGAATACGGCCCCAGGACATGCGGCGAAAGCGAGACATGGCGTGTAAGCACCCGCAAGCAAACGCATGTAGTGGAGCGTACTCATCAGAAAAAAAGTCGCAGTTTCGCTCAAAAGGCGAAGCATCGATTGCAATAGCAAACTAGTGGACAGCTATACGAAGTAAGGATACTAGTTTTATCGTCTGTATAAACTTATAAACATAGACATACTATAACTAAATTAACAAGGATAGTTTCACCCGCGCACAAGCAAACATGAACGCATCTCACTGGATGACCGCGGAAACTCGCTGTCAAAACGCTGTAGTGAGTGAGCGCGGCAGCATCAGCGAGCGAATCGACCTTCGTCCCGCCGCTCGCATCAACGCGAACTAAGTCACGAAAACACAGCGCAGGGAGGAAGGACTCTGCCCCCGCCGCAAACGGCTTTCAAGGTACAGGCGCCCGGGCGGAAGCGCGCGGCGTGATACGCGGCCTCCCTACCTCCCCACGGAGCCTTGCAGCCCGGCAGGCGCGCGCGGTCGCTCGGGCGGCGCGAAGTAAAACGTGGCCCCCCACCAACCTTTCCCTCCGGATCGTTGCGCGCGACTGGAGGACGAACGCTTTCTTCCCGCTTCGCGCTCTTGCGTGCGCGAGCTTGAGCCGCGATCGCCGGCTCACCATTGCATGCTTTCACTCGCACATACAGCATACGGCGACGGCAGAACTGCCTGTAAATGATGTAATTCCGACGGGAGAGCCATGCGAGCGAGCATATCGGGGAAACGCCTTTGACGTGGTATAAAACGAGAGAGAAATCACTTTTCCCGATGCCCGGAACACCAAACGCGCGAGAATGCCAAGTGCGCAAGCGCGGGCGTGAATACGCAGCAGTAACTAGGCGAAGTAGGAATACAAAACTACCGCGGTGGCAGCCACCACAAAGCGAGGTGAAAAATAAATTTGGCGGGAGCCGCGGGGCGGCAGCACAATAAGCACTTTTATTGCGACAGCAATTATACGGACACTCCAGGCGCATTTCTGCCATCACCGTCGTCATGAGTGCACGGGCGATAAAATCGTCGCCGCGCGCCGTATGTGCGAGTGAAAGCTTGCGACGGTGAGCCGGCAATCGCGGCTCGTGCACGCAAGGGCGGGAAGCAAGCGCAGAGTCTTCCAGTCGCACGCAACGGTCCGGAGGGAGGGTAGGGAGATGGAGGGACCGCGCGCTCCCGCACGGTCGGTAGACTTCGGGGAGAGGGTGGGCAGGTGGAGGGGCTGCGGCGCCTCCGCGGGGAGGGTGGGGGGCGTTCTGCACCGCGAGAGCCTAGGAAGGCTCGATATCCTCCTCCCCCCGCTCAGGGGAGGAGGACATCAAGGCTCCCTACGAGCGGCCGCCCGCGCGGCTGTATCTCGGAAGCCATCTGCAGCGGCTCCCTGTGTTTTCGCGGCTAAGATCGTGTTGATGCGAGTGCCGGCACGAAGCTAAATTCGCTCACTGCTGCTGCCGCGCCGACTCACTCCAGCGTTTTCACAGCGAGTTTCCGCGGTCATCCAGTGAGATGCGTTCATGTTTGCTTTTGCGCACGTGAAACTATCCTTGTTAATTTAGTTATGGTATGCCTGTTTACAAGTTTATACGGCCGATAAAACTACTATCCTTACTTTGCATAGCTGTCCACTAATTTGATATCGCAATCGATGCTTCGCCTTTTGGGCAAAACTGCGACATTTTATTTCTAGAAGTCGCGGAAGAGAGCAACACCTCCAGTGCTATGCTAGGCGGCGTTTCGTTCCTAAAAGGCGCGCTTTTCTAAACGTTCCGTCGGCGCTGCACATGCACGATCGTGACCACAACAGATTTGTTTCGGTCGCCGTACACGTACGACGATAACCCTGAAAAGGTTCAGGGCAAAGCATTGGCAGCACCAGAAAGGTTCATCGTAACGCTCAAACGTCTCGGACGGTGTTGTAACTATACGCGAGTACGACATGTTTGGTAGAAGGACATGCAAGGTTACTCTTGCTGAGCAGAAGGAACAGTGCTCTGGCAGCTACCAGGCACTTAACGCCGACGTGATGAGAAGCATCACCAGTGGCGTTGTAGGTGTCGCACCTCGATTGTTCACAAGATGAGACAGACTGGAAGCCGTTGGTGTTATTTAGCACCCAGTGAAATATGAATGAATGAATGAATGAATGAATGAATGAATGAACTTTATTGTATGAAGAGTGGTGTGGTTAATCTCGGGTGGAGCCCTCTTGTAGAGCCCCACTCGCCACGGCGGCTCGCCGGGCCTGGTCCAGGGTCACCAGTTGGCTTCCCAGTGCCAGCTCAGAAAGCCGTGCCTCCCAAGACCACGTTGTGAGTGCCTGTGATGAGCTCACCAACCTGAATACTGCCTGGGCTGGGCACTGCTCCGTACACTGGTAAGTAATGTGTGTCAGTGTGTGTGGTCGTTGCACAAGGGGCATACCCTGGTTGTGCGAGTGAAATATTAGATTGATGTTTACTGTCCATTCCTCGCAGATCCATGCATACAAAGAGTAGATCATTCTTTCTAGGCCAAAACCAGTTCCGATTATGAGGCACGCCGTAGTGGAGGGCTCCGCATTAATTTCGACTACCTGGGGTTCTTTACGTGCACTACAACGCAAGCACATGGGCGTTTTTACATTTCGCCTCCATCGAAATGCGGCCGTGGCGGCCGGGATTCGATCTCGCAACCTCGTGCTCAGCAGCGCAACGCCTAACTGAGCCACCGCGTCAGGTAACAGTAGCTCAACAGAAATGCTAGTGTGCATATGCACAACGCTTATGCAGCAGCGGAAGGTAGAATGCTGCTTTGGCACTGCTGAAGCAATTGAGTGTAGCACTGACAGTGCCTTCACTTCACTTCGTCGTTTTTGCAGCCAAACACTCCGTTTCCCTGGAAACCCTGGCTCTAAATTTCCACAGCTTGTGCCGTCGAGCGGTTATGCATAACGGCAGTGGTACCAACGGCATGAATGTGCCTCGAGTGTCCAGTATAACTGCTACCGCAATAGTGGAAGAATCGCCACCTCACAGTATACCTGCAAATGTTTTCACAGCACACCTTATAGTGCAGTACATTGTGATATATACAAGAAAGAGCTGCAACACCCAAATGAAATGTGGCTGTGCAGGGTTGACTCAGTTGCTGGGAGGCCGGCATCCAAATAAGGTGCAAATTTATCTTGCCAATTGCACACCACTGGGACTAGCAATGTCCTTTTTTATATCAGTTCAATGTTCTTTAAGCAAGCTACTTCATTTCACTTGTCTATTCCTTCTTCAAGCTTGCAAGACTTTCACTGAGTACCCAAAGTCTTAAATAAAATTTCAATTCCAATTCACATTAGTGTAGGAATGCCCTTACAGGCGTCCCCTGACATTCACCTTTCTCAAATACAAAATTACATCTCCTGATGTCCAACTTCCCCGCATGACATATACGCAACAGCTGGAGCAAATGTTGCAGCAGCATAGTTATGATAGATTGTATGAGCGCTTCACTGTCCCTCCTGACAGCAGGGGTTGCTCAGGCACAAGGGGGAGTTGCTTCCTCTCTTTCGCAGCGAAACGTTGAAGCACGGGGACCGACCGTGCTCTCATCGGTGTGTTTCTGGGAACCATTCCCCAGAAGACTTCCCTTTAGCATTGCAGCACATCGCCATGGGCGAATACGAGTACATGGAAGCTAACTCATGGATGATCTAGGCCTTGGAATTCGGCAAGACTGGACATACCCAATTCCTTAGCGCACTCTCATCAAAGGAATTATTCTTGTTGATCACCTAATTGACATTGTATCCAAAGCAAACTAAGAGCGTTTATTGTGCTGCATGTTTGCACTACTGCGTTGATGTTTTCTTTTTGTTCCAAAGAGCATGAGCACCACTGTGTGCACGTGACCACAAGTTCGGGTTGGTAGTTTGCAAGGCAAGCGTTTGCTTACTGCACAAGCTAATCAACCAACTCCGTAACACCTACATAGCAGACAATTGAAAAAAAAAAAAAAATCTTTAATGCTCATCTCAAAAAGCAGTGCCAGTGTGGTATCACCGCATAACAGGTTAAAATGAACAAGCTTTCATACTCTTAAAAAACAAAACAGGGTATAAAGTCCAAACGAAACAATATTGACTGACCCTGAATGCTGCAATGTTAGACATAGGAATGCAGGTACTTTGAGACTTGAAGGCAGAATGCCTCAAGCAAGGCTATTGATTAAGCACACTGTTTGCCTTACACCTAGAGCTCAAGAAAAGACAATACTAAAATAGCAATACCTTGCCGACATAAAATGGTGTTCAGTGAGCAGATATTGGCAGCATGATGCCTGAAGCAAGTAAAAGTCCTTGTTCAGACAACATGGCACTTGGCACAAGCAGACCAGCTGCTACTGAGTAAAATCTGTTGAGAACTCTTCATTCACAAGCTTTTCTTGCCTGGAAAGAAATCTAAGACATCAGTCCCAACTGGACTGTAAAAGGCAGCTGTCAAGTAGCTTTCAGCAGTCCGCAGTACTAGTAGTGTAACCACAGATAACAATGGCCCTTGCTGACCTCACTTTCGTTAAGAGAAAAGCCTATGAGATTTACATAACGCATGAGCGTCACAAGAGTAATAACATGTTAAGGTGTAAAATCTGCTCCCTCCTCCACTAGGACAGCTAGCAATCAGACTTAGCAATGATTCACTTCCTCATTAGCCAACACTGGAATGTTCAAGAACTTGAATCACGTGATCACTTCGTCATGGTTATGGTGGCTCTTTGCAGCAGCATCCTCCACTGCTTCATCAGTATCAACAAGCAGTGACTTGCTTTCAACATCCTGAAATAGAAAAGATACATTAGTGTCCCAATAAAAGCTGTAATGAAGCTAAAGACTGCACATTAAGCAATGGCAACGAATATGACAAACATGATATTGAGAAAAAGATGCCAGTATGAATGAAACTAATATAATTCTCTGCAATGTTACCTTTGGGTAAAGTAGCCTTGAAACAGCCTTGCCCACAATGCAGGCGACCATAACCAAGAAGAGGAGGACACCCAAGGACAGCAGGAGGTAAGCAAGAAGCATGCTGTAGAACATCGGATTTTCCAATGTGCCTTTCAGGTAATCAGCTAAAGACTTGTCCAGCTCAATGTGCTGTAATATAATTAGAGAGCAATGTAGTATACCACATTCTTTTCGCACAGGTCAAAATTGCACTGAACATTAATGACCATTCGTAACAGAGAGAGAGGGGGGAGGGAGAGAGAGAGAAAGCCTTGGTGTCTCACTCAGTGTTCAATACAACAAAAGGATGTTTCAACCAGAGGTAGTAAGCTTACTAGAATGTGAAGGAAGATCTTGTTCATTAATATGCCTGTCACTGCTGACTGTACATGATTTCGAATCGAAGTACAGTTAAACCTGGATAAAACGAAATTGACAAAGTCCCGAAAAACTTCGTTATAAAGAGGATTTTGTTATATGCAGGTTCGGCACGAAAATTCGAAAGAGAAACGCTTACAGTATTTACTCAATTCTTACCGCTTACTGATGGTGTCGTAGCGTCATACAAGGCCCGTTTATAGTTCGACGTTATTGGTGCGCGGGCCAGCGTCGTTTACGGCCAGTCATGCTACACCTGTTGCGCTGCGCCAGCCGAAACACCATCTGTTATCTTCAGAGCATGCACAAAATGATCCCAAGCCCGCGCGCCGCTTTGAACGGCTCTCTGCGAGCGTCGGCAAAGCTGCGTGGGTGCCTTTATTTGTTCGCGCGAAATGGCATTGTGGGTTGGCGCAGTCGGCGCGGCCAACGCGTGAATGGGTCAGAAGCCAATTCGGCACCGGGCCCGTCGGGGTGCGTCTGAAGCCGCTGGTTACGTTGGTCGTTTTCGCCAACGTGACGTAGCGTGCGCGTGCTCCCGTTACGTCGGACTTTAAACTAAAGTGACTTTACTGTAAATGGCCCTATAGTGTCACCTAGTGTCAGGTTAGTGAAGCGCAGAGACTTGCGCAGTAACCAAAGAGTGGGGCTGCCAGCACGTTGAAAAAAAAAAAAAAACTTTTTTCTTGGGCAACATCAACTGGAAAAGGAGAGTGCCGGCTTGGCGGGCTAGGCCAGCTGCAGCAAGCGGCGGGATCAGGTTTGAATGAAGGGGGGGGGGGGGGGGAAGTCTCGTCCGCGGCCGCAATATCACAGAGTCGAGGGATGCAGGCCCGCCTCGTGTACGCTCGCACATGTGCGCTCGCTCTAGCCTCGCAGTCGCCGTGAATTCAAGCGCGCCAAGCGTGATGCCGCCGCTTCGCATTCCGTCGCAGTGGAGAAGGTGCTTCCGGTTGCTGCTCGCGCAAAAATGACAAAATTGGGGGCGAAATATCTAGTTTGTCGGCGTGAAAAATTCGTTATTTCGAGGGGGTCTTCCGCTGCCACTTCGTTAGGTAGAGGTCTCAAATACATGTGCTTCTAGGAGTAATGATGGGGAATTGAAAAACTTCATTATATCCAGGGATTCGTTATATGGAAGTTCGTTATAAGCAGATTTAACTGTACTATTTAATGATAAACTGCTAGAGTGTGGTCTGTGCTCCACAATGTGGCATTGCTTGCAACATGCAACACACCTTTGCTTGACCACTGCATACTGAAAGACTAGATTGCATGTATTGTTTTTTGATACCACACACGCTGTTTGTCATCTACCCACACAATTATTTTCAAACAATTATTTTAAGACATCGTACCAGTGACTGGTACAGATTTGTGATGTGGAACATCACAAATAACTAGTAACACATATTATGCTTACAATTTCTTGCCACAGGACAGGATACATTAATTCCGGTATATTGTCCAGTCCCCTATATGAAGAGAAAAACATTGTAAGGCAAAAAAGAATAAAGACATTCTAAAGGAACTAAAAGAACACATCTCACTCAAGACCAGCACATTACTCTTAAATTAGTTCACCGTACAGTCAAAATATTGCAAATCAACACCAAATATTCCTTTTTGGTCATTTTCCTGCAAAACACTGGGGGCAACGCGATTCCAGATTGTGTATATTTACAGCATATTCACATGGTGTGCAGCTGAAATTTCTAAAATGTTACATCTTGCATCGGGTTAACACTAGGGTTAAAATTCTTTATTTTCTGTTGCAATATTTTACCTGCTTTCATTACTCCATGGCATTCTACTACCTAGATCTGAAAAGGCAACAAAGTGGTGAGGGAACTTGAAGAAGGTGGGGCGACCAATCTTTTATGCTACTTTTTTACTTGCACTGGTTTGTTTGTGGAAAAAATGTTCATTGTTGCATGAGGGTAAAGCAGCGACTTAATGCCTCCGTTCAGCGCTCTTAGGGAAAGAACTAATGTACAGCCGACTCTCGAATGTCTAGTTGGCCTCCTGTTGCATTCACTTTTGAAAGCAAACTGTCATTATCAAACTCCAGAAGTTCAATGGCCGCAACATGACACAGCTAGGACTTGGCAACATATATGCTCCTAGTGGCTTTGTTCTTCCACAGCCTTTGTCCAAAGGAATGAACTTCAAGGCAAACTATAATGCTTACTTGATGGCAGAGTTCTTCTTGAGGATCATGTTCAGCTGGATTCGTCCTCTGAGACTGACAGTAAGACCCAACTTCTGTAGAAGAGGAAAGAACAAGATGGGAGCGTTTAGCTCTTGCTTCCGCTATTAAATTAAACACAAGGGTTTTCTGTATTAATTTTGAACACCTGGGGGTTCTTTAATGTGCAACCAATGCACAGTACACAGGTGTTATTGCATTCCATCCTCTTCGAAATGTGGCCGCTATGGCCAGGATTTTATCGCTTGGTCTTAGCAGCCCAATGCCAAAGCCAGTGTACTGCCACTATTAGCCAATCTGGGACACTACAGAAGAGTTTCTCAGTTGCAATTTCAATGCCAAGCATTGTTACTACAGTCAACTTCCGTTAATTCGACCTTGACGGGATCAAAAACATTCGTCAAATTATTCAGCGAGTCAAATTAAACATGCAGAAAAACACCAAAAGACACCACTGATTAATTTGCCAGTATTTGCCGCAATTTGAACATGTCCCCGAATCAAATGTGCACCCACTTGTAATCGGTTCAAAGCAGAAGACGAACGCAATAATGAAGCTCCTAAACAAAGTAGAAATAGAATGCACGCCCAATCTTTTAGTATGAAAAACGTAGCATGCCTCTGATTCTGGCAATAAGAAAAAGACAACGCCAGCGAACTTTAATTTTACAGAATGGAAATTTATTTAATTTCAATCATCATCACTCCCAGACAGCACTTTATCACTATCAATAAAGAGCCACAACACGTCGTCCTCAGTATGGTACATAGCTCATTTCATATTCTGCATTTATCAAATGACTCTGCAAGAATCGTAAACAGGATGGTGGCCCACGCCTAGGCTAACCACTATGCTAGTCCGTCTTGTGATGCAAGCAATCCTCCGGGATGCTAAGAACATGTGATGCGACTTATTCGCGCGAGCTTAGAATGCTGAAAGCAGCACATTGTCGTCATTGTCACGCTATACGAGGACTCATTTCATGGTTATCCATGGTCGCCATCTTTTGATGGCAATGGCACTAGACAGGCTCGTTCTGATGGTAGCCTGTTGCGAATGCAGTTTGTTTCATGTCAGACAGCACCGCCCAAGCAATTCCCGGACAAATTGTTTGGGCAAAAATGGAGAGTGTTAAAATCTGGTAAATACTGTAATAACTCATTGTAAGCTACTGCTCTTGCTTTAAAATCTTCCTAGGGCCAGCCGAAATAGGCATTTTCAACGAGTGATGACGTGTTTGATGGTGAAGGCTAATCTTGGTGAAGGCTAATTTCAGGATTGAAATAACGAAACATTGGTCCCATGGAAAAGCATGGGCGCCGACCGGGGCCCTTGGTCAGGATCGAACTAACCAAAAAAATCAAATTACCCGGAGTCAAATATCAACTGAAGCACAAAGGGCAAATCAAGTGGCACCTTGGGAGCAAAACCAAGTGCCCCCAGCACAGTGGCATGCCCCAACCAAATGATGCTAAGTGTTTCCACACTTAAAACTGTCATAATGCAGGAACTACAATAAGGAAACATAAAATTAAGCGTTGATAAAAAAGCCTAGTGCACCTGTTGTAATAAATGATTTTGCATTGCAGATTGAGAACATAGGGACACAAAGGCAAGCTGGTAGTGCACACAAATTGTTAACTTCCAATATATTTTCAACTGAAAGACTAATCAACTGACCAATCAATAAATTAAGCCCCAAAGCAACACAAGGGCTATGACAGACACTGTGAAGGATGGCTCTGAATTAATTTTGACAACCTGGTGTTCATTACAATGCACGCAAAGGGTGGTACACAAGCGTTTTTGCATCCCATCTCAATCAGAATGCTGCGGCAGCAGCTAGATATCTAATCTATGATGTGCTATGCAGCAGAGTGCCATCGCCACAGAGCCATCATAGCAGGTCCACATATTGTAGAGATGACATTCGTCATCAGCTTATATTTATGTCCACTGCAGGACAAAGGCCTCTCCCTGCAATCTCCAATTACCCCTGTCTTGTGTTAGCTGATTCCAACTTGCACCTGCCAATTTCCCAACTTCACCCCACCTAGTTTTCTGCCGTACTTGACTGCACTTCCCTTCTCTTGGTATCCATTCTGTAACTCTAATAGTCCACTGGTTATTGATCCTATGCATTACATGGCCTGCCCAGCTCCATTTCTTTCTCTTAATGTCAACTAGAAAATCCAGCTATCCCCGTTTGCTCTCCGATACACACCGCTCTCTTCCTGTCCCTTAGCATTGTGTCACCTTTATTCAAACATCGCATGTCTCGCCACTAAAGCCTCTCATACCGTATGTATCCTTTATGCCACAGACAGAAAAGAGAACACTATACCGGGACAATAAGAGGCAAACTAACAAAAAAATATGCGATTCATATCAACAGACAATTTGAGCATCCCGTTCTTAATCTGACATCCAGTTCTTGATCTGACAACACAACAAATGCTTTCACTCACATAGTGCTTTTTAATGCTGCAACACACTTAGCTTTAAAGACTCCATTTCCAAGCTAACGCTAAAAATCTTTTCATTTCCAAAACAAATTTATTAAAGCCAACGCACCATGTTGCAGTTTTACTTGCATCCGTGTGTGTAATATACAGTATAGACCACTTATAACGTAACCGCTTATTGTGCAGGACCGGATATAGTGCGGTCTTTTCAGACTCCCGTTAATTTTCCCATAACACTCCATGTATACACGTATCGCTTATAGTGCAGTTGCGGGAGGGAAACGAAATACCGGTGACAGTGCGGCTGCCTGGGAGTACAGAAGTCAGCGGAGACGGCGAACGCTTCCCTCAAACGGGCGCCCCAAGGAGTGCTCGAGGAAGAAAGAGACGAAGTGGAGGAGAAGGGCACGTGGTGCGAACGAACAGCCAGTGAGGCTGAAACCAGAATCTTGAGTGCGAGTCGTGAAATATCACGGTGCGCATAGCGAACGAGCGCCACGAAAGTGCCAACGCTCGCTTCATGATAACGGCAGTAAACGAAACTTCAGGGAGCGGGCGGCGCCGGCACATCACGGCGAAGGGCGCACGCGGAGACCGTGGAATAGGAGGGAGGAGGGCGGCAGGGAAGTGGATTTCGCCTCGGCAACTCCGCCGCTTCGGTGGCTCCCCTCGCGCTCCTCATAGCTCCCTCACTTTCGACTGTGACCGTGGGCGCCCGCCGCCGTGCACACGCCGCCGCTCCAGCCGGCCTGGCGCCAGCTCGCCGAAGTTTCGTTTTCTGCCGTTATTGGGAAGCGGGCATTTGCCAGCGTGAGCAGTTCCGTTGGCCGGCCTGGGACAGCGCTGCAGCTTCCCTCGGCGCCGTAGCTGCAGTGTGCAAGGAAGCATAAAGGAGAAAGAAGGGTTCACTGCCATTTTCTACACGTGGCTACGGTAGCGTGGCTGAGACGTCAGCACGTACACACATGTTCCGGCGCAACGCAGAATCGGCGAACTTGCCATTTGAGAGAGGGTGAAATTTCCGCCGCGTTTTTTTCTTCCTTTTTTTTTTTTTTTGTTTCGTTCACGCGCAACATTGAGGGGTCTCTCCTAAGCTTTTACTATACGGCGGTGCCGGGGCAATGCCAGTCGGAGGCGCCGCCGCGTGATTTGGTTCGAATTAACGAGATTCGACTGTACATTGAATGCAAACGTTCTAGCCGCATTCCTCGACTGTCGCATATGCGTGGCGGCTCGGTGCACATGTTTTGCATATGTGCTGGCCTTGAAAATTGTTGCTTTGGTTATAGTGCGGTACCGCTTATAGTGCGGATATTCGCGACTCCGGCGACTAACGTTATAAGCGGTCTACACTGTACGAACTCACTCAGTATTTCCCACAAGACTTTTCAGAATGCAATGGCTAAAAAAGATTAATTTTCTCCTTTAAGAAATGCAGAAATGCACTGTTGTTCAATGTAAACCTTCCCACAAATCTAATGCATCATGAGTGGCAAGTAGCAGCTTAACAAGTAAAATGCTTATCATGAAAAGCTTGCAGAAATGCATTACAAGTATGTATCTGCACGCATTATTCTTTTTTCCAATTTGCCTAAGTTTTTGGCTGCAATTTCGTATACAGCACCAGGACACATGCTAACCTTAACATACCTTATTTCTTTTTTTATGCCTCTGACTGTTGGCATTCGAAACACAAAGCACTAAACACACAACAAACTTCACAGCGAGTGCTATCTTATACTAGTGGTGGTACAGTTTATCCATGAAAATGTGGTATCCAATATAAATATAAATTCAAATATCAATTAAATAACTCAGTTTAATTTATGTTTAATAAATATGCAATTTCCATACACTGTGGGAATCCATGTTATTGAAAGCATTTTGCAGATAGAGGTTTATGTGGCCTCATTTATGGTTCTACAAAGTCTTACCAGATGTCGCAACGTATATGTGCAAGGCAAGTAATTGGGTGTGTGGCATGAGTGCACATGTGACGTGATGACATGATGACAACGGTGACGGCTTCATAACAGTGACAATGATGTCAAGACATCAATAGCAATGATTATGCCATGACTGCGAAGATGAAATGTTACAATGTTGAAATGTTAGATTATGAGACTCTAAAGGAGGAGGAGGAGGAAAACAAGAGGAGAAAGGCAGAGAGGTTAACCAGATAAAGTGTGCGGTTGGCTACTCTGCACAGGGGGATGGGGTAAGGGCAGAAAAGATTAGAAAAGAAGAGAAGGTTAAATATATATATATATATATATATATATATATATATATATATATATATATATATAAACAAAGAAAAAGGAATGCATCAGTTCACACATCCTATAGTTTTTCAATAAGTCCCGTTTCTTTTAAAAAGAACACTAGCGCTTTTAGCAGTTCGTGCCAATGTCAGCTGAGATTCTAAAGGAACTCGTAAAAGCAAGTGAGGAGAATCACACAATATTCTAATGGACACATGGCCACTGCAATATCCCTGGGAATGTTGCAATGGACGAGGTAGCTGGACAAGCGCATGTTAACGTCACAGCTTAACTTCCTCAAACACCAAGGCAAAATGCGGCAAATACTAAGAAAGATCTCAGCCCGTGGTTGTAGAGTGACATGGTTTGATCAGAATCCATAATCTTCATATTTATTTTGCTAATACAGTTAAACCTGCTTATAACGAACCTCCATATAACGAATTCCTGGATATAACGAAGTTTTTCAAATCCCTGCCGTTACTCCATTGAAGCACATGTATTTGAGAACTCTACGTAACAATGTGGCAGCGGGAGACCCCCTCGAAATAACGAATTTTCCCCGCCGACAACCTAGAGATTTCGCCCCAAATTTTCTCATTTTTGCACGAGCAGCAACCGGAAGCACCTTCTCCGCCACGAAGCAATGCGAAGCAAGCGCACGTGTGCGTGCGTGCGAGCATATGCGAGGCGGGCCTGACCTTTCCCCCTCCCTTCATTCAAACCTGATCCTGCCACTTGCATGCAGCTGGCCTAGTCCGCCAACCGGCACCCTCCTTTTCCAGTTGATGTTGCCGACGCGCTGGCAGACGCTGTGACACATCACACTCAATGAGCGCGGACACACGCTGTCAAACGCTGACGGCGTGTGGAAGCGCCACTGCAGAAGTGAACGAAGTGACCTTCGTTATGTTGTCTATCGCTTCAACACAAACTTAGCACCGAGAACACACAGCACGCACAAAGCTACGAGCCGCCGACGCACTTACACTGCCTAGACTCTGCCCCAACTGCAGATCGCTTTCAAGATACGGCCCGTGCAACCCGCCGCGCACTACACAGTTGATGCCAGAGTACAGTACAACGCCGCACGCTATACCTCCCCCCTCGCTGGTGCCTCGAGCGCAATGGAAGAAGGCGCGCTTCCTCCCTGCTTTTCTTTCTTGCGCGCGAGAGATTTTAGACGCTGTCGTCGGCTCCGCTCGCACGTTTTTACCGTTTTCACTTGCACATACAGCATACAGTGCACGGCGACTGCATTATGGCCCTTGGACTTTATACGGAACATCTATAAGCCAAAACCAATTTTAGGGCCACAACGCGTCAGACACCATCTTTAGATAGCAAATACGGATCTCAAGGGCCATACTTTTTCTGGCGGAAACTCAAAATATGTCATAGTTGTTGCCCCCAGCACTTAGGGCGGCCAATGCCATCGTCAAGCCACCAAGCCAAGCGACATGAAAAGTCAAAATGACCACTCGGGCCGGCGCGGGGTGGCAGTTCGCAACGTATGATGCAGGAACGGTCCCTCAGTTGCGACACAACAGCGGGGTTACCAACGCATTGGGTTCTATGGGAGCTGTGCCGGGACCGGCCGAAAACGACGTAACAGCCAGGAAAACACAGCCCCCGGGAACGTAACAGCAGGGTTCTACTGTAACACTATACGACGCTACGACGCCATCGTGACGCTCACTCTTCGTTTCTGATGCCTCGCTCTTGTGCGAAACGACACGCGACCACGCATCCAGTAGCTGGTGTGACATTCCAAGGATGAGTGCTTCGAAGAAAACGGAAAACGGGTGCGCGTTACAATCGAGGGCGTGTTAGAATTGAGCAAATAGGGTAAGCGTTTCTTTTTCGAATTTTCGTGCCGAACCTGCATACAGTCGAGCCCGACTATATCGAACCCGTTTATATCAAATTATCCCGTATATCGAACGATCTTTAAACACGGTAAATTTACATTGAGAATATACAGCAAAAGTTACTGTTACATCGAACGAAAATAGCAACGACCGATATATCAAACTCCATGTGCCTCAAAAGTGCCCCAGCAAGTTGGCTTTCCCTCGCGGTGGTGGGGAAAACTGCCGGCGCCACCCTATAAAAAGTGGTTTAGACCCGGCTGTGCACGGGCGAACACCCCCTGCAAAAAATGATCCTGGCCTGCTCGCAGCGCTTACAGCCAATCGGAGGCCGTCGTGCTTTCTCCGAGGCGCGGAGGCGGTACAAGTGAGCACCATTTTTTCTTTCTTTATGCTTGTGTGCCTGCTGCTGCCTTTTTTCCTCGAGTCCTCATTCAGCGTGGTCCGTGCTAGTGGTGTTGCCTGTTGGCGCTCTGTGAACTTTCTTGGCACGCTGTCGTCATGGCTTGTGCAAAGAGGCAGAATTTGCTGTTCGCCGCGAAACTCGAAATCATAAATCGAGTCGAGCGCGGTAAGAAGAAGTCCGACGTCGCCGCCGCGTACAAGATTCCAAGGAGCACCTTGAGTACTATCCTGAAGAACAAGGCAGACATCAGGGCCAAGTCAGACAAAAGGCCAGGTGCCCGTGGTGCCCGACATGTGCGCACTGCTACCTACTGAGCAAACTCAAAAGCGTGGATTACCGGGGAGCTTTTCAGCAGGTGGCTATCGTCGTGGAACAATGATTTGGTAGGCGAAAATCGCAAGGTATGCCTGCTCGTGGACAATTGTTCCTCGCACCACTGCAGTACGACCTTCAGCAACATCGAGCTGCGTTTTTTGCCCCCAAACACTTAATTATGCCATATATCGCCATATCGAATTATGCCATATATCGAACTAATAAACGTTTTTTGGCGAGTTCGATATACCCGGGTTCGACTGTATAACGAAATCCTCTTTATAACGAAGTTTTTCGGGAATTTGTCAATTTCGTTATATCCAGGTTTAACTGTACACTGCGACTGTGCCGAGAGGCCAAAACTGAGGCAAGAAAAAGAAAAATTCACATTAAAGATTCTGAATACTCATGCTTGCCAAGTATTGGCACCACTACATGAGACATGTGACTCACAGGTTCCAAGGTCAGTTGGAAACGATGTAGACTGCCATTTGGTTGCAGTCCCTCCACTTGCTCCAAATAGTGAGGATCAGCCATGTAGAAATGTGGGAAAGATAATGCCACAGGTAAATCTAGAAATAGAGGCGTAATAAAGAAACCTAGCATTTGAAACACGAAGCACTTAGGATACAACACAACATATGTCGACAAAGGTCACAATGAGTGCTACCCAACATACAACTGAGACAAACTTCAGCCAAGTTTTAGCTCTTACTTTTCCAATTCAAATAAATACGAAACATAGAAATGTGCTCCTTAAGTAACTGCTCAGTCAATTCAAATAACACTTGATGCAATTAAGAGACATCAAATTTTGGTGAATATTTGGAGCAGATGATTTTTATTTAGGCCCCAAGCTTAATTCACAAAAAATGAATAAATCAATGGAGAAAATGAACACTTGGAAAACAACTGAAGCATCAAGGTCCGCAAGAAAAATGCATCACATTTCTCTGAACAGCATCTGTTCGTCCCTTTAAAACAATCATTGTTGTGTTGCTGATTCATCATCAGCCTATTTTCATGTTCACTGCATGCAGGATGAAGGCCTCTCCCTGCGATCTCCAATTGCCCCTGTCTTGCGCTAGCCGACTCCAACTTGCGCCTGCAAATTTCCTAACTTCATCACCCCACCTAGCTTTCTGCCGTCCTCAACTGCCTTTCCTTGTCTTGGTACCCATTCTATAACCCTAAAGGTCCACCGGTTATCCATTCTATGCATTACATGGCCTGCCCAGCTCCATTTTTTTTCCCTCTTAATGTCCATTAGAGTATCGGCTATCCCAGTTCGTTCTCTAATCCAGACCGCTCTCTTCCTGTCTCTTAATGTTAGGCGTAACATTTTCCGTTCCATCGCTCTTTGTGCGGCCCTTAACTTGTTATCGAGCTTCTTTGTTAACCTCCAAGTTTATGGCACATATGTTAGCACCGGTAGAATGCAATGATGGTACACTTTTCTTTTCCACAACAGTGGTAAGCTCCCAGTCAGCATTTGGCAATGCCTGCCGTATGCACTCCCACCCAATTTTATTCTTCTGTAAGTTTCCTTCTCATGATCAGGGTCCGCTGTGAGTAATTGACCTAGATAAACATACTCCTTTACAGACTCTAGAGGCTGACTGGCGATCCTGAATTTTTGTTCCCTTGCCAGGCTATTGAACATTATCTTTGTCTTCTGCATATTAATCTTCACCCCCACTCTTACACTTTATCGGTTAAGGTCCTCAATCATTTGTTGCAATTCGTCCCCATTGTTGTTGAACAAGACAATGTCATCTGCAAAGCGAAGGTTGACGAGATATTCGCCATTGATCCTCACTCCTAAGCCTTCCCAGTCTAAGAGCTTGAATACTTCTTCTAAGCATGCAGTGAATAGCACCAATACATAAATTTTTGCATAAATAACAAATACGATAATATTTAACTGATTCGTCTTGAAAGATTCAGTGTGAAAAGTAAGGGTACATTATACATTACAAACAGGTCAAGCATCTCGTGCCGGTTTCATTGCGCTGAATCTTTCACGATGAGCACATACTAAGCTGCACATACAGAACGCACGAAATTGTAGAAGCGTATGCGATACATAGGAGGGGCCCCTCTTGCGTAAGGGCGCCATCACTAAGTTTAATTACCAAAGAGCTAAATTATCTGAACAGTTTGATCGTCTGAACGTGTGACATGCCTGTGCGCCCAGGTTGATCGATGCGTTGACCATTTGGCATCGCAGTGAACGGATTTTAACTATTTGTGAATTGTCTGTTATTACATGTTCCTTCAAATAAAAACTGGTTGTTAGTCTGCGCCCTTTCATTGTCTTTCCTTGTCCCATTGCTTAGGGCTCCTCCAAAGAAGTTTCAAAATGTAACAAGCTCAATTTCCAACCCCTTACATACTAAGCGCTTAAATATAGGTACTGCTGTTTAGGCCACTACAATAACAAACATAATCAACTTTTACACTTAGAAGGTTCAGAGATTAAGATGAGCAGTTGATCTATTGGATCAATTGTTTGCTATGACCTGAGCTATATTTGGTAACACTGTTTAAAATTTTATTCTTTTCTTAAATAAATTATAGCTGCAGTGCAGTGATGCGAGCTAATAATAATGGGCAAAAAGAATTGCAAGAATCGCTACAAAATCTGAAGCCTGGCTGTGTTGCTCCAAACTTTTAGGAAGATCTAGAGAAAATGTTCAAGCTAAAATATGGATCATAATAGTGTTATTTCTGGAGGTTGGGAAATGTGGCACGTTTGTTATAGCAGAGTGCTTACCATGCTGGCAGGGGCCAAGGTCCATCACTCCAGAGCGCAGCTCGCGCTTTGTGTCAAAGCAGGCGTTTGCCGAGTAGTTTTCACCATTTTGGAAAGTGGTCTCAGGAGCAACAAACTGCTCCAGGGGTATCCCAAACTTTGATGTACGCCCATCATACTGCATCCTAAATGACCTGAAAGTGGAAACAGCTGTATCAAAGCAAGTTCCCCATACCCCTTGAAAGACGCTTTTGACAGATTGACAGTAACAAAGGTCATGCTGCTTGATACAACAAAGATACCATGGATTGTAACTTCGCACTGATAACGTTCATAAGTGCTAGATTCAAAGTTGCACATTTGGCTGCGCTATTGCTTTATTCGTTGGATATAGTCATTCAAATTTTGCACGATCTGTAAGTAGAAAAACAGCTTTATTACAAAGAACTTGGCACCCAATGTCATAATCTTTTGACTTCACCTAAAAAGAATGTTTCAGTAGTGGTGGTGGGTGGTTCTAGTTGTGTTTTGACAATTACAGCAACACGAATACATCTTTTGCCCTTTATAGCTGAAGGCATGTGCGCGAGACCTTTATAAATATATTAAATACAGTAGGATAGACCTCTACAGCAAAGAAATCCACATTGAATAGCAGGTTTACAAAAATGCTGCTAGGGATATTCAGGCCACAGATTGATTTTGATTGAACTAAATATGTAAACCAGAAATTTTTGAAAAAATTTGAGAAAATATTTGATAAAAAAAAACTTTAATGATGAACTCACGTAAAAGACATTTTAAAGCTTTCTTACAATGCAAGCTTAATTTTAACCACACACATGAGCAAATTCAGATAAATAGCACACACTACAGGCTCATTCCATCAACAACCTTCAAAGGGAGAGGTGGGTCAAAAAACGGCGATTTTCATTAAAGAAATAGGTTTTGTGTTTTTAGTTGTTTCAGCAACATTTATCTCTCCTATTTCACATATGAAGAAATCAGAGCCAGATATGATAGGGAAAAGTATAATAAACTCGGTTAAAGCACTCGACGGTGGCAAGAAAAGGCACAGATATGACACATTTCTAAGCGCGCGATGCGTCAAACCGCGGTGTCGCACGCCATTGGGCTCGTGCAAGGTGGTAGGCTTAAGTTTTTCTCTCCAAGGTTAGCTTTGCCGCATCACAATCTCCCCGGGAAATAATAATAATAATTAACAGAAGTAAACAACTTTTATAACTTTCAATCGCATTTTTCTCAACTTCATATTTGGAGCAAAACAAGGCGTTTGTGTACAACATTTTATGTACTTATTGTGGTCCAATCAAGACCACATTTGATGGGCGTAATTTTTAGGATATGTAGAATGCACTTATCTAGGATTTAATGCAATCACTTTATTTTTTTATGTATGAAAATTTTTAATCTACTCAGGCACCAGCCACTGAATATGAAGCACAAGATACGAAATTCTCTTAAAATGTTGCCTGTAAAAGGAATAACATTATCTTGCTTATTAGCACTCAGTGGAGTGTTAGGGATAAGAAAAATAATTTTGCACTGCTCTATCATGCTAACTGCTAAGTCCAGCAGCTGCACAAACATGCACTGCCTCTCACTTATGCATGGCACTTAGGACATGAAAGCATCGAGATATCCTAAAACTAAAAGTACATTTCGGATGAAGAGATCAAGCTCTATAAGTGGTAGAATTTTCATTCGCGCAGCATCAATATTTAAAAAGAAATGTTTCTGAGGAGCATCTCCCCTTAAGCCACACGAGAAACGTTTACCTGCATTTCCATCTCGCATGTTACAGTAACCAAATGTTTTGCGAAAGCAATAAAACCTCTCTCGTACATTCATTACCAGTAGACATTTTTGGTAATGCACCTTAAGCCCAATCCCCATGATGCCAACTGCACGTTCAACATTTCAACATTTTCCTGGGCATTACATTTTATTCCTGTGGGCCCATAAAAATGCATCAGAATAGTTCACTGTGTTCAGGTTCAGCCATTCATGACTGCAAGGAATGATTTTTTTTTTTTTTTTTGGAAACACTCTGTGACGAAAGATTTCAGACCAAGGTATTTGAATTAGCAATGTCAAAATGTATCAGAAACACAGCGAGTCTACCAGCTTCAATATTTGCTTTAATTAAACAAGTGCATAGGACACTGTAGTTTTCAATAACACTAGCAAAATGTACAGCTTTCTTTTGTATGAAATAAATCCACACTTAGTTTGAACAGTGTACTGTTACAGTTATCGTCCATAAACTAGACCACTAATGTGCGATTCATACCTGCAGAAGTCAGGATTGAAAACTTCAACAAAGTCCTGTCCAGGTTTCAGTGGAGGCATGAGCTCACCATCTAAACAGTGCAGAGGAAGTGTCATTGTTCTTTGAGCACCAAGTGTGGCTGCACACTTCACAAAAACATTTTGAAGGGCCTCTCAACCACTCTGAGCTTGAAAATTTTTTATATAGTGGCAGCTGTGTACCAGTCTACAAAGAACATATCACCAGAAGTAATTTTTCTTTTAGTGATGCTGTAATAGCAAAGTCATGGGGATTTTGTGAGTGACTAAGCAGCCACTGCGGTTCCTAGCTTGCCTTCACTACTTTACCCACGGGTCCTCTCCTTGTCGCATACCGTCATTAACTTTATACATGCAGCAAAAGCGATAGGTCACCATCAACACACCAGAAGAAAGGATCCTCTACTGTCCATCCCTAACAGTCCTTCGCACAGTGCCAACTGGATGGAAGCTTCATAAAAGGATCAGTGGCACACATTGGTTGAGCCTGTTTCCTTCCGAGAACACACCACCGTCTCCTGTAACATTGATACTATATCGTCCCTTGTTGGCCAGCCAATCGACAGCATTTACCCTTGTGACTTCATGCACAGGACTCTGCCGACATCACAATGTGCAAAGGAACTGAAAAAGCTTGTAGAGGAGCATGGGATTGTTTTTAAGTTTGTGGCTTCCTCACAGCGTACCACGCTACCATGTTTGCAAGAGATGCTAGTCACTGTATACGGTATGCAATGCACGTTTATTTAAAATATCTAAAATGTCAGAGGAGGTTTAGGGGCCCGTTACGACTTGAAATATACAAGGTCATCTGTAACCATGCTTATACAGCAAAACCTCAATATAACGAACCTCAATTTAACAAAATTCGCGATGGAACAAACTATTTTTATTTCCCGATCTTAGATGCATTGACTATTTTTTGCGCGATCAAATGAAGTAATTTCGTGACACGGTTTTGATTTTACCAAGATTTCGGCCATTTAAAGCATGTACGGTTGCTAGATTTACTAGCCTGTATAGCTAGAAAATCTAGCAAAAATGAGAAACGACCCTAATCCTTGACTTAGGTGTCTGCTAGTGGCACTCGCACCTCAGCGCTGGTGTACCCTGGTGTAGGGTGGGAAACTGAACTCGGAGGAGCGAGCGTACGTAACTGGGGGGAAACCACCACACGTAGCCCCCTAGCGGACGCTGCACTAAGCGCATCTTATGCGCCCCTCCGCAGCTGACGTGAGAGCATGTAATGAGCGCTGGCGCGAAACTGGTGCGTGCGAGTGAGCGATGGTGCAGATGCACGCCGGGAGAGAAGTGAGAGAGGAGGCAGTGATGTCCCCCCTCCGCTGCGTTAGGCAGGCGTTCACTCTGTGTCAGGTGGTGTGTAGCTCCAATTAGCTTGTTTTTATTTTAATTTTTAATGAAGAGGTACCCCTCGTTTTAAGTGTGACGTCACTAATGATAGCACTTCTGGTCTTGGGAGTTTCACGGGAACCTGTACTGAAACGGTGGGTATTTAATGTGTACGGCAATTAGACTTTCCTTAAAGGGGCCCTGAACCACTTTTTATCGAAGTGGAGAAAGACATTTGAAGTGAAAATAGGCTATTTCAGAATCACTTTGCCGCAAAAGGTACTTCAATGCGTTTAGCAGAAGCGGAGTTCAGCAGAAGCGGCAATCAAACATGGCCTCTATTGTGCTCCCCTACCTCCTTCAATGCCTTGCACTGCGAAGGCTATGGCGGAGTGGGACGGGGCCACAATGCTCCGCCTCCGAGACATCACCGTAGCGCGCAGTTCAAAGTTCACTTTGGACTTCCGATTTTGGTGCCTACGAAGCGCTAAACGTAAGCCAAACGTGGCTGTCCTCAGCGAGCCGCAGTGCGCTTAGCCAGTGGATTCGTGGCGGCACCTCGCAGGCGGCCGCGGTGTAGCCGACCGCAGCGACCAATAGCAGCAGCGTATTGGAGTGTGCTTTATTATGAAATAAAGCACACAGAAAAGAGCGAGGATCACGGGCTTTTTGAAATGAGAGCGTTTGAGAGAAAGGTGACTTCACGCTCCGCTTGCGAGCTCCACAAACCGAGTACGACAGCAGAACTCGGCTGAGATGTTCACAACAGCGTATGCTACCCACGGACTATGTTATTTCACCAAGTCCGAGGGGTGGTTCAGGGCCCCTTTAATTGTTTCTAATTATTCCTGACATTCAATTAGCTCTTTACAGTACTAAACCTGTGCTCTGATGTCATATCTATCACCAACCATACGTAGAACCATCGACATCTACCTGCTTTAATTTTTTTATGGTTTACTTTTAATTTTGTCCCACCTCTGTGACAAACCGGAAGTTGTTGCGCAATAAACAAGAGAGTCACTCGGTGCTCGTGCCACTAAAGAAACTATAAAAACGTCAGCTGAGGCAAACGTTATTTCAAGCATCCTTCTGTATGAAAATTTGAGTGGCAAAACCATCGTCAAAGTGCGCATGCCATGACATGGTAGGCAGGAACACTGCTGCGCCATTGTCGCGTTGCTAAACTTGCGGAGGTAGCGGGGTGTGCAGCAGCTCGCAGTGCTCGAAGAAACGAGCGCTGACGGTTCCCTCTGTGCAAGGGGGGACGAGGAGCGAGTGAACGTATGGACGAGATCAAGCACGCGCTGGGGGAGAGGAACGCATGCCTATCTGCCTTCTCCTACCCGCACGTGTCCGTGGGTGGCCCACGCGATCTATCTTGGAGGTAATCTCTTCGCGGCAAATGCAACAGGCTAGCCAAAATGGTTGGTGCCTTCCCGCGTATTTTTGTTGCTCCTGCCCGTATAGTGTTAGCGGTCGGTCAGGTAATCTCAAGTTTCCAAGACACGGTCCGAAGCTCTTGCTTGCGCTGCGACTGCGAGTTCGTGGTCATGAGTGGGATCTGTTAAAGTTTGCCTAAGCGTGTGTGACGCCGATAAAACTACGTACCTTACTTCGTGAAGTTGCATCTTGGCTATCGCCATCAATGCTCTGCCTTTCTGGTGAAACTGCGACTTTACTTTTTTTTTTTTTAAGGATGAATATCTGATCTTTTTACACTTTCGTTTTTTTCTTGGGGGCGCCGGCCGCGGGCACTAAGTGTGGTCAGCTTTGGCTTCCACGATTTACGGCGCCGTGCGACGCAACACACTCAAATCTCCGATGCGGCGAGCCACTGTCGATGCATTGCTCTTGGCGTGATTGCACCGCACATGCTGGCGCGGTATACCGCGCTACTTGCAATTTGTTTACGAGTGCTTACTAAAAAGATGCTATCCACCAGGAATGCTCTGGGAATTCGTGAAGTTGTTTTAATTCTGAACCTTTAAAACCTCAAATTAACAAAATTAGCAATGTAACGAAGTTTTCCGCTACAAGTACAACTTCACTATATCGAGGTCCGACTGTATTATGAACGATTATGTATTATGCTATAGGGCATGGTGTAGCTTTTTTTTTTTTTTTTTTTTTTTTTTTTTTAAGGCAGAGGTTTCTTTCCCTCCAAGGAGGTGTAAAAAAAATCTTCTGGAGCGGTGATGTCTTGAAAGTGAAGCCATACTGCTGCCATCTTAGTAAAGAGACATCAGGAAATCGGGCACAATGGGAAGCGCTTTCCTTTTGCTTCCTTTGTGTTTAAGATAGCTATTTTTGCCATGCAGATCCTGCTGAATGTCTACATTTGTGTTACTGGTTTTAATGGGAAACCTGAATGCTGCGACACGTTTTCTGGGAGATCACAATATCAATACTCAGCCAAACATAATATTTTTACCTAGAAACAACAAGCTTTTATTTTCCAGTTACCCTAGTGTTTACATTAGCAAAACAAAAGCTCAAGTTATGAGTGGACTCCAGCTGGAGCGGCGGCACTCTTTCAGAGGTGAAGTCAGGGCAAGCGCTGGCTTCACCTCTGCTGGTAAATGTTGCAAGAGCTCCCACTCCAGAATTTTTTTTTAAGACCTCCTTGTTTCACTCTTCCCCCTACATTGCAGCTGCTGGCTCCTGTGTTGTCAAGTAGCACAAGCCCACTACCCAACAGCCAATAGTCTTGTTTCTATGCGATGCTAGAGCTTCACAGAATAGCGCCGCAATGCAGTCTAAGCTTACCACTGTTGCCTCCATTGCCTCGTGCCTCACTTTGCGAGTGATGGCTGTTTTGCCGTGCAGACACAAGCCCACTAGCCCCTATCACATTACACAATAATGTTCCGATTATTATACTATTGTGTGAAAGGAGTTGGCACTACCAGTATGGTGAAATTTTTGTCCATCTCCAAAAAAAAAAAGGGGGGGGGGGGGGAGCACTACCCACCAGACCATTGCCCACAAACCACTTTTGTCTTATGATACGCTACAGCACCCTAGTGGATGCCAAAAGGGGCACTAAAGTCAGGGGCTCTTGATTTCTTACAGCGTGGTGCGCACGCTGTTCGTTTGTGAAGATGATGAGCACCAAGGAGTGCACTGAACATATTGCACAGTGTGTCAAAATGAAGTAGCATCAATAAGCAGCAAAGGATGGCATGGAACAAGAGTGCACACTTGCTCGTCGACGCAAAGTACAGCAGCATTGATACACACCAATAACACAGCAGTGGGGCCCGACCGTGTAGTTTACAGATGCAATATTACTTTCAGAAGCACTTCGTATAGGATGAATTCAGTTTGATATGTGGTGTGTGCAATGGCCTATGGTTGGTCGCACCGCACAGCTAAATTGAGAGAGGTATTTCCTGATGAAAATATGTCCAACTTCGCCATGTCCAACTGATGAAAATATGTCCAACTTGCATGAGCGCATTTCTTGCCCTTATGAGTTCAGCCTGCTCACTCGGAATGCAGTGTAAACATTGCGAGTTACAATAAAGATTACTTTATCTGCTCAAGTTGTCTGGTCGGAAGAAAAAACCTGCAACTGTGTGCGCAGCTGCCTTAATGCTTTCAGCATGACACAAAAATGAACAAAAGCCTTGCAATATTGTGCACTGCTACAATTATAATGCTAGACCAATTATAGTGTACCGCATGCTGCCTTCATGTGAGCACTTGTAATGACCATAAAGTACAATTGAGATGCTACTAACATCACTGCTGCCTTTTCAGTTTGATATAAGGTCAACAAGCACAATTCTTAATGACACAGCAAATACAAACTGGGCCAAGAAGCTCCCTTAAGAGTTAACCACCACAACAGCTCAGTAGCTATGACACTCGGCTGCAGAGCATGAGCTATTGAGTTCAATTCCTGGTTATAGCTGCCAAATTCCTTGCTAAAGAAAAACAAGTTCCACAGCAGTTATTGCCTTTGGCCACATTTGGCAATAAAGGCTCTCAAGCAGAATTCTGACAGCCAAGAATTTCTTACTTTTATGTAACTGTAACACAACCATCAACTGAGCGAGTAATACTCACTTGTGCCATTTATCATGTTGCATGTTCCATTCCACCAGGTCATGTTCCTGTGCAGGAGCAAGTCACAAATGTAAATTGAAACATGCAGACTAGTACATGGCACTAGCAAGGACCGCAGCTAAATATGCAAGCACATCTAAACACTTTTGCGCAGCAGACAACCTATGCAGCCAAGTAGTAACACTGTCTGTAAACCTAGAGTTGCAAGCACTACTGTTCTACAAATCAGAATAACATGCTTTTCATAAAGGCTGCAAGCTAAGTTTTAAATTAAATTTGAATTTTAAGAAATGAACGTGAGTGAACAACTTACTGCAGGCCATTCCAACGAGTGATAACATTGTATTTGTCCATTTGGCCTTTGCCTGTGTACACAGTGAAAAGGCCATCATTGGAACCATTACGCTGAAAAACAAATACAGGAAAGATATGAATAATGGACACCTAGTCCAGAGGTGCGCATAATATAGAATGTTAATTTAGAATGTGAAACACTAACTGAAGGTGCAAGCTAGCTTGCTGGAGCCTGCTTGCAGCCATATCTCTGTTCTTGGGTGTTATAATTGCTTCAGTAGTAATACAGCCAGTTGCTCCTCACTACAGCTGCATTCACACTGAAAGTTGGACTCCTGGAACTGCTGCTATGAGTCATGACTTACAAACTGCAATTTACAGGGCAGTTGAAGGAAGTGCAAGTATTTGATAGGCAGGCCTTGGAAAGCATCAAATTTATTCTAAAGACTTCAAAGGAATAACTGATGCCTGGCAATGCAGCAGTCAAACAGCCAGACTCGGCTAAGTGAGCAAGCGCAGTCCTTTGATAAAAGCATTCCCACAAGTATGCAATGTATGTGTAGGGAAGGCTTTAGGTTCAAAGCTTAAAGAGCAATGAAATGGCAAGGCAAATCAATCCAAATGATCAAAGCTCCACTGAGAGAGTGCACAAATCCAGAGTGAAGTGTGTTGTGTAATGCTGACTCAATTGCAGTTATCAAAATGCTAGCTGTTGTAGAAATTCAAATAGTAATAGCATTTAGCAGATAAGAGAAAGCTAAATCACGAATCTAGTAATGCATTTCTTGCACTACTTATCCTTACAATCCTGCTGGTCACTAACCTGGATCATCCAGCCAAACTTCCCATTTGTGGACGGCAGCGTTGGGTCAATGCGGCGGCTGGCTATGACAAGTGGATCTACATAGCCATCAAACAGGAGCTCGCCCACTGTATGTCGTGAAACGGGCTGCTCTTTAAGTAGGTTAATAAGAAATGCGATTGCTGCATGCTTGATGGGGTTCTTAACCTTATCCAGAAGGACACCAGCTGACTGGAAAAAAAGCAGAATTAAGCCAATCTAACAAGAACAAGCAATGTCACTCATTGTCAAACACAATAGGTAACCTAGACCCATAAAATTGTGAAAGCCTGCAGTTTGCACAATGAATCACAACAGATGTGTACTGACAAATTGGGTGTTTCATGGGGCAAAGGCTATTTCAACCATAATGTGTGCAACACTGGTTGTTGAAGCTAACAAGAGCTGATACAAAGGTCTGGTTTTATTGGCAGTTGTGGACATCATCGAAGAAGACACTTCATAGCCATATGACAAAATGCTGTTGAATAGTATTTGTGCAAAACACTTATGGAACACAATTGATTTATTTCTGTCACAACAGACAACACATAGTTGTACACTTTTCTGTTAGTTGCTTTTACTATGAGACGCTGGCAATATTAAACACACAGACCACAAAAAATGAATCTGCACGAGTACCTGTGGAAAGACTCATAACTGCAAAAAAACAATCGGCCATTAAACCAAAGATAGCAACAGACATAACATCAATCAACAGAGTTACACATTAGCCTTGTCTAGCCACAAACAAAAAGTAATGCTGCAAGTGTTTCCACACTCATCTGGCATACCACTGGCCTTCATGCTTTTGAGGAATCCAAGCTCAACCTACCACAAGAGGAGCGTTGATAGTTGTGATGTAGTCCTTTTGAGTACCAACAGATGCATTTCTGTCAAAAACATATGTCTTGACTTCTCTGTAGGAAATGGTGCCATTGGAATTCCAGGTGATGTTTTTCTTCACCCATGTTACCCTGTAAACATTGTTGAAAACTGTTCAAAATTGTGGTTCATGCAATCTGGCAAATGATGAATGAGAAAGTCTAGTTTAAAACTAATTCACAAGTATAATTTAACTTGGTTCATGGTAGGACACCAGTATAGCACATTTTAAAACCTATGATGTGAGCATTCCAAAGTGATGTTCTAGCAAGAATATTCAACAAAGAAGCAATACCCCTATGACAACAAAACAAATGACTACAGGACAAGAGTCACCAGGTACTGCTGTATCAATGCTAGGGTGCGATTGCGCAAACAGCTCGCTTTCCGCACGTTCGGTTTGACTGCTACGTCACAAAGTGGGAAAGCTGCGGTACCGCCCCGCTGTCTCTGACGGCCGCTGACAGCAATCACAATTCTGACCGATCACGAGAAGGCAAGCAAAGGAACGGAAAACCGAGCTGTTTGCGCGATCGCACACCTGTCCTATAAGTTGTCCAGCAACAAGTGTAAATAAAACAAAAGTCACCCTGGGCAAATAATTTAAGTAACCTAAGGTTTGTTTCAGTGCATCATATGGCAAAGAAGAGCTGAAATTCGATGTGACATGGTAATAACATGCAAGTGAGATGGTGGCCACAATTATCTACAGCATATTGAAAATGCTCTTCACTTAGTGTTGGAAGATTAGTGCTGCAAATACTCCAAGCAAAAGAAATAAAGAAACGCAGCAATCTATGTTGCTTCAGTGATTTACATTCATCTAATGAAGTATTCAATATCGCCTAAATCCATGAATACCATCCCGATTAAGCAGTTGCAAGCATAGAAGATTACAACATAGAACAGTGCAACATGCCTGCTGCGTAAAAAACAGAGGTAACACACCTGTAAGAATAAGGTCCAACCTCCTCAAATTTTGGCTTCTCTTCTTTTGCAAGGAACTGCTCTGGATTGGTCAAGTTGAAGAAGTAGAAATTTCTGTAGATGGGTAGAGGAATGTCTCGCCACAGATTAAATGCATCAGAGTTATTAACCAGAGGAAGTTTCTGAAAATCAGAAAAATGAAGGCAAGAAATGTTAGCTGTATGTCCCGATTTCTTATTTCATAATAAAAAATAAAATAAAGCGATAAATAAAATAATCATGCACATAATTTCACACCAACTTCCTTCACAATATTCAGTGCTACAAAAAATGTCTGCAGTAAAACTATCAGATAGCAAAAAAAAAAAAATTAGACACTAAACTGAAAAGCAATACAAGTCAGCTAATGATGTGCATTTCACCTTACGCACAAAGTTCAAACTACGAGTCTTAAATGTCAACTGCAATGAAAGTTGACTTAAAGGGATACTAAAGAGAAACACTAAATCAGTTTGGACTAAAAGTATTCTTTGAAAACAATTTTAGTTAATTTTGCGATAAGAGATCAATCATTACAAGAGAAAATGAAGGTCAAAGTTAAATTTCTTGAATTCCGTGCCTAAACCCCAGCGTTGGTACATAAGTACGATCTTCATGGATTACCAAGTATTTTTCATATTCGGGCCACGCTTGCTCAGTAAAATTAACGAAATTTGCTATGTTCAATCTTAGGCTCCTTTATGGCAAATTCCATTGGGAGAACAGGAGCACTCAAAAGCACGCTGAAAGTGCTCATTCCAGAGGCGCCGTGTTTCAGTGGTCGAACAGGAGTGGGAGAGCCGTCATCCAGTGGTAGAACAAGTGCAGTGTCGCTGCGCCGAGAGCAGCCGGGAGCAGTCCGAACTGCTCTCGCCTGAAAAGCGGAATACGGAATAAGTCACGTGACTTAAACCGTCATATCCTCCTCATTTCTTTTTATTTTGCTTCAGCCGGTGCGCGCGGCGGCAATGGCGGCAGCCAAGCGTAGTTGGTGTTTTGGTACCGCGGTTTTTTGACGTCGGCGATACGAGCGAGCTTCGCAGCGATTTAGCGACACATCCTGGCATTTCTAGCCCGCCTTGCTTCTCGTTGGATGCGCGGGGGACAGCGGCAGCAAAGCGTCATCGCCTTGCTAAAGTGCTTGAGACGCTCGACGGTGACAGCAGCGAAAGCTGCTGGAGCTCAACTTCAGATTCAAGTTGCAGTTTCAGATGATCTTCGCAGGCGGACACTTTGTGGGATGCATCGGCGCTGCACAAAAGTATGTAGTACGTGGCCGCAAACGGTGACAGCCTTACGCCCGACAGATTACAGGACGATCACGGGTGTTTTGCCGCTCTCCTGCAGAGAATGGTGGGACGTCCATTGCTTTAGTCACATGGTACATTTCTCCTCACATGTCCCCCTCCCACCTGCTCTCCGAATGCACGCCGTATTCCAGTGGCGGGTCGAGTGTGCCTGTTCTCACTGTGCTGTCGCCTGACTTCGCACTGCGCGGTGCCCTGCTCCTGTTCTCCCAATGGAATTCGCCATTAGAACACATTTTTCGGTCCATTTTTAACGAGAAACCATTAAGTGAACCCTAGCATACATCGTCAAAATTCATGACGCCCCAACGAGTCTAAATCACAATTTAAAATGTACACTCGGGACCATATCGTGCTGCTGACATGCAAGTGTTCTCATACCACCAAATGACAAGTTTAGGACTACTATGCAGATACTGAATGATACAATTTGTTTCGCGGTGCACGTGAGTGCAAACTTAGTTCTAATGAAAAGAACCGTGAAAAAATTTTCATGTTAATAGCCGAGACATTGCCGGGTGTGGTAGTACAAACTAAAATGGTACATAAGACAGTTTCTGAAACTGCCGTTTATAAATCCTATTAGTTTTTATCAACACGCTCAGCGACACTTTGAATGCCGTTAATATTAACATTTACTGTGTCCAGCATTTCTAGCGTGTGAGGTAGCAGACGGTGAAGTCAATTACATTGCGCCAGTGACGTTGGGACCGCCGAAAATTTGTCACTTGTATAGTTCGGCACAATGAATGTGGCCCTCAGCAGTACGGCGATGTGCTGTTGCCACAGTGCATGCGCACAAGCAGTGCTGGGCAGTATCGAAGATACATGTATCTTAAATACTATCTTGGATATTCTTTGGGTATCTTGTATCTGTATCATGATACATCTGGCAAGACGTTTACCAGTATCTGTATTTTCGATACATGATAGAATGTATCACGAATCTTAAGATACAAGATACTGCTATCGCAACATCACTGTATGAAACTCTAAACGTTGGCTGAACTCCGCTTCTCAAGCTGATACTGCTGCCACTAAGCCACCTGAATGAAACTAAAAGCAGAGACCATCCTTTTATCTTTCCGCCAGAGCCCTCCAGCGAGGACAGGCGATGAGGTCTGTGCGTCCCTATTGGTGAAGCAGAGTCACGTGGTGGCGCTCTTGCCGTCTCGACAAAAACAAGTGCACGAACATCTGCGCGCAGCCGAGCTTTTGTTTTCTTGATTTGTTTTTAGTTGCATCGGTGCCACGACACTTGCTTGTAGCCACACAACTGTGCTGCATACGCCAATGCATGAGGTGTTTTTCATGCAATTCTGATGCCTATCGTGTCATTATCGAAGTTTCTCTTGCTTGATGCTTTGTTATGAAGTCTGAAGAATGCAAGAATGGGGTTGACTTGCATCTAGTGACTTTCACACATCACCGATTTGAAGGATCTCTTGGATGTAAGACTGCGCCATCGTGCAGAGGCTTCTTATTGAAGTTCTTGTAATTAGATGGCGACCCACTAGCTTGTCGACAAGCAGAGCAGCATTCATTCATTCATTCATTATGGGGTTTTACGTGCCAAAACCACGATCTGATTATGAGGCACGCCGTAGTGGGGGACTCCGGAAATTTGGACCACCTGGGGTTCTTTAACGTGCACCTAAATCTAAGTACACGGGTGTTTTCGCATTTCGCCCCCATCAAAATGCGGCCGCCGTGGCCGGGATTCGATCCCACGACCTCGTGCTCAGCAGCCCAACACCATAGCCACTGAGCAACCACGGCGGGTAACAAGCAGAGCAGCGACTTCCATCAATTAGCTACAAGCAAAAAGCGCTGATAGCGCAGCGTATAGAGATCTTTCATGTCAAAGGGAGACTAAAGGCAAATATTAAGTCAAGATAAAGTGATAGATTAGCACTCGAGAATCTCTAAGGCGTCAATATTATCGTGCATAGAGCCTTAGTAATAGAGAAATTGAGGTATTAGAGACCCTGGGACATTCAAGTACTTGCCCAATGACGAAGACACTCCTCATTTAAGTTCTGTCACTAGTACTCAACCACTCGTTATAAAAACATCATTGTATTGCGTTATAAGATGAAAGAAAATGCTGCTTGTTCAGTTCTATTTCAATTTTAGAAAAAAGAACTCATTCACATTACCCTTGAAAACGACGCGTGCGGTTGAAAGGTTTCGTTTTCGCTCGACTCTGCACTGCCCATGCTTTTGCGTTTCAATAGTTTCATTATCGCATAGTGCTGAGCTGGTTTTGCTGGCTCGTGAAACTCGCACAAACTGCAAATAGCAGAGAATTCCACTTCCATGTGAAGTCGCGGGATGCCCGCATGGTCCACGCCACTTGACCAAAAAACAGCTGCAGCGTTGAACCATAGCTCTGTCTTGGCTCGGCTTAACCATGGCCATGCGTTTGCGCTATGTGCAAAAAACCCTAATGCCATATGTCGGGCGCCATTTTACTCACAAACGGCAGCAAAGGGCGGTGATAGCATATGCAACACATATTGCAGACACAGATATTTTTAATTTACTTAACTAAAAATTACCAATTGTGCATTACTGAGAATGTTGTTGCGATCACAAAATCAACCAATAGCGTCGGTTGGCCAGCCGCTTTTGATGTGATGGCATTGCGGAAGCAAGGGCAAGCAATTTTTCGCCGTGTTTGACACGAGATTGTGAATTCCTTGCTGCATGCAGTGCAGTAATGTTTCGCTCACACGTTTACAGCAGTCTCTACAACAGAAAGTGTTTCAGGGCCCCTTTCACTGTAGCAGAATGTTCTAACAACACGGTGTCCCAACGAGCAGCCCAATATGGCGGCGTCCAAGGGCTGCCAATGAAATTGTCAATGTGTGATGTAGGAAGCCCGAAAAGTGTAATAATAGGCAAAGTACAAGAATTACTTTACCGTATCTAAAAGACCAATGAATAACCTCGGCAGAAGGAGTACACCAACACCACCAAGAACAGCCAGAACAAATCCGACAATACCAAGCACAACTGGAAAAAAAAAAGTGTGAAAGAAGTTCAGTACCGACACCACAAATCTCTGGTGCTACATGTGTATTGCGTAATAAGTTATAATAATAATAACCTTGGAATATGAGTGAACAAAGGCTGCCTTCTCATGCCAATACCTAAAAGAGAAACAAAGCATCCCCTCAAGATATTTTAGTCTGGCTTGTAACTCTATTCTTTAAAATCAGCTTTAGTATCCCTACAAATATAAGCAGATCTGACAATTACAAAAGATGAAGATATGCCAATGCAAAATAAAAGATCAATTGATCAAGTTCACTCTCTTCAAGAAAATTAATGCCAAGTGCCACATGGTTAATTCTGCATTGTTAATACAATATCTAAAGACATGTGAAATACTGCCCGTTACCATAAACAAATGTAACTTCCATTCAGAGCGGGATTTCAGTTCATGAAATGAAAATTGCAAGCATGCAATTCAGAGCATGCATGCTAACAAACTAATTGGCAGTACAGTGCCATATGAAGAGGGAAGAAAATGAGAACAAAAATACAAAATTCATACGAAAACTCCTCTGGGAGCTGTCCAAGTATGCGTAAGCATTGTGCCACTTGCTCATCTCCACGCAGCCCAGTGTCATTATCAATGTTATGAAACTTGATCCCACCAGTATAAACCCCTAGCAACCCTCATAGGTCGTTATCAACCTCATTGAACATGATCCGACCCTTATCAACATGGATGTCCAGCGAAGCTGTTACAAAACCACCATTACAATTGCTGAGGGGGGTATGCAATGCTTTATTCATGGTTCGGATGCGTGTTTTGAGCTTGTTCTTTAATGAAACGTATGCTGTTCTGTGTGTTGTATGTGTGATTTCAATGATTGTATGCACTGTTCTCGCTTCACTTTGCTGAGCGCTTGTAGCCTCTGCCTTACGTGGGTATGAGCCAGTGCATTTTTTGCTTGCTTACAAGGGTAGAGCCATTGCTTACGAGGTATGAGCCATTGTTTAGGGAGGGTACAAGTCATTGCATTCGTCTTACGTGACGGCCAGACAGGTTTCCTCGTTGGGTAGGCATAGAAATACGCATTTAAAAACTCTGCACCAGATACAAGATGTTCCCTCACTTAAATAGGCCAGACAACAATACATCTTTAGGTCTTCAAAAACCAACAGAAATAACAAAGGTATGCTAAAATACTGAAGAAGCTATTGCAGATCTATGATCATAACATGCTTTTGAAAGCTAGACTAAGACGCCAAAGTACCTCAAACAAGGCAAGAAAAGCTGGCATTAGGTACCCCCTGTAGCACTCTATGCGGCTTCTGCTTAAATTCTGGGGTTTTACGTGCCAAAACCACAATACGATTATGACATAGTGGGGGACTCTGGATTCATTTTGACCACCTGGGGTTCTTTAATGTGCACACAAAAATCTACGTACATGAGTGTATTTGCATATTGCCCCCATCAAAATGTGGCCACCATGGTTGGGATCGAACCCGCAATCTTGTGCTCAGCAGCACAACGCCACAGCCATTGAGCTACCATGGCAGGTCATGTAGTTTCTACTGAAAGAGCAGGCACGACCAATACAAACAGGCAACGGAAGGGCAAATCACTAGTTGTGCAACCAACAAGGTGCATTATGAAGGAGCACAATCCACGAAAAGGAGAACAGGTTTCCGCATTGTCAGCCATGCAGACCAAAGTCAATTCACATAAGGCTCAGAATGTAAATGTGTTCAAAGAGAGGGGGCCAGCACACACGCAACTGCGTTTTGGCATTGAACAATGAGGCCAGGTAATGTCAACACAGGAGTGGTCGTCCATGTGTGCTTGCTACTGCATGAGGCTGCCAGAAATGAGCAAGTCCTGTACACCAGGTTACTCAAATTATGAAGTGACTAGAGACAACAGACATTGACAAAGGGGGAAAAAAAAAAAAAAAGATACCTATTTGCATGCTAATGCTTTACTTGGTTGTTAAAGACAATAGTTTTAGCATTTGTTACGAGATGATCACTCAGTAGTTCCTAAAAAAACTAAGAGGAAATAAAAATGAGTGAATAAAAAGAATTGAGCAGCTTAAATATGGCAAGACAGCAGTGTACCACAGCTTGAACACTTTAAAGATGAATGTACATGCAATTCCCTCCTGTCTCTTGCTTTTTGCACTGCTATATAATGCTAATAATCAGGCAACCGTCTTCAATATGAAGGAAAAGTGGAGGCACAGAGCCAGGTGAATTAAAATGCAAGCACTGCATTAGCAAGCAAAATCACTATATCCTAACACGGTAGCCAGCAGCAAAACCGGTTCTGTTAGTAAGCAAATGGCAAAGAAAATAAGGCAAATTTTGGGCAACGTCCAATAACATTCTTTACAGATCGCCCCCTTTCCTTGTTTGCATTTATTAACGTGATGTGGCGACTAAACTGATATGACACATCTGGCACTGTAAATATACACCAACAATGCTTACATACATAATGAGAGAAAACTTGCAGATTATTTTTGTTATTTTTATTCACGTGCAGACAATTAACGTCTGCTATCTGCACCGGACAACTGCAAACGAGGCCGCGAATGCCAATTGGCATACGCCACGCTAAATGATAAGTACTAACAGGATTTTGGCTCTAATTCCGTTATGTGCGGATACGAAAGCCAGACTGCAGATAAGCTTGGGGGTGCACGTCATGGCATTGCGCTTTGAGCCCTCCGTATACATAACAATGTTCTCTGGTATGAGCTAAGCAACTTCCGTAATTTCGCAGAGGCTTTCGACAACATAATTTAGAAATATCGGGTTTACGCTTAGCGCACCTTGGCACCGTTAACAAGTTTCGAACTCTGCTTGCTGCTTTTTTAATTTTTTTCATTCGGTTCAAGTACAACACGCTCGCTCGTGGCACGAACATGTCACTTTTTGAAGAAAAAAAAAAGTAAGCACGTGCTCTAGAAGTGCAAATAAATTAAAGTAATGCATGCGCGCGCCTCACATATCGGAACATTACTCACCGAGGACGCGACTCAAAGCCATACTTTCTTCTTGAGTCGTCACACCCACATGATGTCCCAGTTAGCGCTTTTTCCGAGAGCCTGAAAGCATAACAAACCGACGTCTTTTCACACGACCGCAACACAGCCAGCAAGTTTGGCCTAGATATCGCGATAAACGTAAAATCCAAGGTAGTCTGCAAGCACACTGAGCCACTGACTGAGCTATCGCAAAAACGGTGTCCTCGATTGCTTGTTGCGACTGCAGCAGTTTCGCCTGACAGCTCCCCATTAACTGCGCTAAAATGAACCGCCCAAATCAAAACAAGCTGTTGCCGACGTCACGTGCTTGTCTACATGTGCGAATACAAGTGTCCTAGCGCGCACGGACAAAAGTCGCCGAGCACGAGGTGAACTGTCCAGAGTGAAACAAAATCGTTTTACAAGCAACACCCCGAAACACTACAAACCCTACAGCACGGTGTGCACTCACGACAACTCAATCGCGCGGTATGCAGCTGCCTCGAGCTTTCGCTTACCTTTTCGAAACACGCACACACGCCACCAACTGCTGCCAGGGTGCCTTGCTAGAGTGTAGTGTAGCCGAACTGCTCAGTAGTCAACCATGAGTCAACTACACGAGTTGCGAGAGTTGCGCGTTGTCACGAGGAGGTTGGCGAGGGTCCCTAGAAATGCCGTAGCCATATGGTCCCTAGCAGTCCCTAGAATAGTTCTAGAAACTCATGTAGGGACCATGTCGTAACAAAAGTACCTAGACTATTTCGACTTCCCTAGATTGACTTCATACCGTCCGCGCCGCCGTATTTTCATTTTTGCGTTTTTTCCCAATGCAAAGGAGGCATTGGTTTTTCCTAAAGCGAGCTCAGCACAATTCATGGCGCCGACTGGGGAGAAGCCCTCTACACCCTCTTCATGCTCACTTTAGTTTTTCCTCATCGTGCCACGTGCTGTGCGGCTCTGTCGTATATTTATAGCCTTTTCTCGTCATTCGGCGAGGAGCGAGTTGGATAAATCTAGGGAGCGTTTAAGCTGAAGCGGCCTTGATGAGATTGCGCTGAATGTGTGTTGTCTGGGTGAGGCGCTCGAGGCACGTAGTTGTTAGCACGACGGGAAGACGTACGGCATATTCGCGTTCTTGTTAAATTTATAACCGCATTCACAAGCGCACAGAACACCACTAAGTGCGCGCGACTACGGATTTCAACAGTAATTTATAATTGATTACATGCAGTGTACGCAGGACAACGCAAATTCGGTAATGTGATTACTTCCCTTATTTATTATCTACCCTCACAAGCGCGAAAGATTTTATTCTAGTATATCTGGCAGCATCACTGCGATTACCCACTGCAGTAATCAACAGAATATACATTGGTTGCTGCATTCTTTTTCCACATTTTAAGTAAACAATTCAGTTGGCCAATCAGGTGTGCAGTGCCCTCTCTTCTCCCTAGTATTAAGAAAACAAGAACAATGTGATTTCCCTTTATGCAGCTTGGTCTTGGCTAATTGTGCAGTGCATGCCTTTGCACCCCTCTCTCTCTTTTGCTAATCATCTCCAACCTTGATTTCATTGCGTTTACACAAAACTTATGTATAGTTTATTTTATTGCTGAAATGCATTCCTCCTCCACAGTGTCTTCGATTCCTTTCGCTCACTCTCTGCACTTATCAAAAAGTATTTGTTGGAACATGAATGGTCAATGTGGTTTCCTGGATCAGCATGCCCTGCCACCAATTCCAAGTCAGAAATGTGATATCTGTCAAAGCTTTTGAAAGGACTTCAAAGCCATAGTGAAGCCTACAAAGTTTTTCTTTATTTATGTACTGGATGAGAGTGCTAATTTCAAGTAACACTATTAACAAAAATTAACTTAGCTTATTGATAGTATGCCATTCCAAAGTAGAAAATGCATGATATTTGCCTAGAACAGATGTTCAAGAAGAGGACAAATGTGAGAGAGGAGTGGAAGCACCATATTGGAAAGGCGCAATTGACAGTAGCCTCCTGCTGATGGAGACCTCTACACCACAGCCAGTATGTTACAGGGAATGACAACCAATTTTTAAGGACCTAGTTTTTTATGGTGCAACGAAAAGCTCACACTTTTAAGTGTGTGCACCTGCAGCGGTTACTTAAAAAAGCATGTGGATATTGTAAGCAGAATTTTTCGGTCTGAGCCAACGTTTTTAGATTACTGAACCTAATATAAAAACGCTGGTCTGAGCGGCCTCTAAAAAAGTAAGAGTCCCTCCTCCAGCAACGCTGAGAAGTGAGAGCGATGCCAATAGGCATAGAGTTAATATACCGACTGTTTATTAACTCTATGCCAATAGGCCGCCTCACAAATTGTGAAAGCCACCCATCGTTCTGCCTTCACAGGAGTGAGTGCAACTGTGGTTAACCACCTGCATTTTGATCTTTTCAACCACTTTTGAAAATAAAAAGCTGGTACAAGCAGTTTACAAGCAGTTTGCATTTTTGTACAGACCTTTCTTATATTTGTACTGCATTTTCCCCCAATTACATGCCTGCACCATGGCTGGCTGGCCGCTGTCATCGCTATTCTGTCGATAGACAAGCCAAGCCAACTCATTGAAAATGGAAGCGAAGGCAGTGCCACTTTTCTGCTCACTACAAACGAAGGCCTATATGCACGTTGTAAGTTAGAAAAAACTTATAACAGAAAAAAGTGTACTGAATTTCAATACTAATAAAAAGACCAGAAACCGCATACACTAGTAGAAGGTCACGTGATAGACCTCTTATGCATCTTCATGTTTTTGCCATGTGGGGCGCCAAAGGTCATTTTTGCAACTTTTAGTGAATAATTATAAATATAAATTCATGTTTAACGCGTAAAACATGGCTCATTTTAACCAGCAGGATAGGCAATCTTTCCATCAGCGGGGTTATCTTGATTCATGTTCTGAGCGGTTGCCTATCCCTTTAATACTGAAAAGGCAAATAATATTGCACTTTAGCATGAAAGAAAATGCAAGTTGAGCAATTTTATATTTTCCTGCAGAACTCACTATCTTTCTACAAGTCCAGGAGGCACTAAAGCAGTTTGGCTGAGTCCTACTAAAATATGCCGACGCCATCCAGTATGGTGGCTGCGAAAACTGTATGCTATTTTTTAATGATGACAGACCTACATCAATCAACACTAGCTAATGCTCGACCATCCAATGCGTCCAGCCAAGCTCTGTCCATGAACAGAGTGCATGTGCTCCTGCGTTCTAGCATGCCAGTGTGCACTCGGGTCAGACATTGGATACATGTGCCTCAAGATGAGCAATGAATCTGCCAACGCGAAATCGCAGCACCTCCTACCAAAAACCGTTTCCTCCAACTGCTAGGCTGCGTTACGGCACTGCTGTTGACATGCAAAATTTCAGCTCTAGTTGCCCATAGGTATACAACGTGCTCTGGCTGACCGCAGGTGGGAGAGCCTTTAGCAAAGCATAGCGTCTGACTGTCTCCCACACTGCAGGATTCCCATGTTAGGTGGCTCTCTCTGTTCCCAGGTTATTTGAATGAAAAAAGAGATGTGCTGTCATCTACCACAATTTTCTAAATGTCTGTCGCCTCTGCAGTGGCCGCAGGTGGAATAACACCATGCATGCCGTCTTCGATAAGAACAACCTAATGGAGAATTTTGAAGTTCTGAAGCACTGCTGCTTGCTCTTTTGGAACAACTCCTGTGATAGTAAAACTTGACATAAACTGGACACATCATTCTGGACTTGATTAGCGTATGGTAACAGAGTTTTACAGTAATAAGCAGTTTCATGCAACCATAGTAATCAGCTTGTGCACTGAAATACCTGTTGGTAGCATGTCTCAAGATGTTTATGGTACTGAAAACTTACCAGCTCCACCACACAACAGCACCTTTTGTAGTGATGTATGCAGCTTCTTGACCTAGTATTTTACTCACTTGGCAATTGTATTTAGTCATACATACTTCTGTGAAGCCATAAGCAACAAAGAAGTATACTTGTGGGAACACTGGTTTACAACATGAAAAGCATGATGTGGTGCAGGATTTTTATTTTTCTAGGTTCACGATTCACACTCTGCAAAACTTATGGACTATCACAGATGTAAAAACAGGAAATCCTAGAGGTTGCTTCTGGAATGTGGCTGAAGTATCAACAGAAACAACTCATCAATAATAAAAAAAAAAAAAACAGACCCAAATTATGAGCACTGCTGTATGGCTGCTTGTCTGTGAAAAAAAAAAAAGGACAGGACAGGGAAATGTATGTACATAACTCAGACAATTTCAACTTAAATAGTTGGTGAGTTTGTCAAGCCTGAGGTGTTTTAGCCCGTTTGTAGTGTACAGAACTCATTGTATGTGCAGAAGAGTTAAATAGCTTGACATCAGCCTTATTTCTACAGTTCCCTCATATATTTGTGCTTTAACTGAGTAAATTTCATGCTTACAAAGCATAATGCACTCAATTACATAATCCTGACAAGTTCATATAAAAAAGCTGAAAATATTACTAAGACTTGCAAGTCAGAAGAAACCACTATACATGGTAGGATCACAGAACCAGATGTACCGGACTACCTTTTAGACAGTCCTCTTTCCAAAATACAGTTTAATACATTCAAGTATCGCCACGAGACCCAGCATAAAGATCTAAGCATGTCAGAGGATTGTATAAATAGGCTGCAGATTGTAATTTGTACTTGAAGCAAGGCACAGATGTAAAGCCATATGACCCCTCGGCATATAAACAGTCTTCTCACACTTACATTTGGAGCACACATATTACTCTTTTATTAAAGAGGCATTTTCAGTTATGAAACCTGTGCCATATCATTTGACATACTTAAGAATGACATGATATGGGAACATCTAAGCAGTTATTCACATGCATTGTACAATACCTATATGCCCATGACCATCAAAATGGACTGCAAAGAAATGCAAATGTAAAAATGGCAGTTCCATTTGGTTCCCAAAGAGCATTGCTTGCTGTGCATGCAGAGTATACAAATATGGCATTTTTGTAACACTGCTGCAGCAGCATAACATCTGGCCTGAACTCTTACTTCTTGCTTTGGCAGCAGTCCAGTTCAAGGCACAGCACGGCACGCATAAAAGTTATTACAGGGTCTATAAAGTGTAGGAAGGAACTATGTACATAATTTGTCACAGTTTCAAGATGATTCACTGTGAAATCAATTAGGACATGGTACCTCTACGGCCCACTGAAGAGCGAGAGTATTATGTACAAGAAATATCTTGCAGTCTAAGAGTGACAGGCAGTCACGTCTTATAGATGTCAATATCGGCGGGCGCAGAGGGCTCGGAAGCCCTCCTGGTATTCTTGAGCTCATTGATGAAGTTGTTGCGCACTGCGGTGATCCCGAATGAGTTGGGGAGACGGTCAAGGCCGTTCTGCAGAATGCGCTCCACCTTGGTCGGAAACACGTCAGCGCAAGTAGCATCCCCAGGCTTCTTCACATCTATAGCAATGGGCTGCACTTTGGTGATCTCCCTCTTTGTTACCCGTGGCCTGGAAGAAAGAAACAAAAGAATTACTAAGGCAGATTAATTACTTGAAATGGTCATTATGATGAAAATTGACTTCATTAGAGAGGTAAACAAAATGCTAGTGCTGGTTCCTATCCCCTTATTGGGTTTCTACCTTCACACTAAGACACAGCAACAAATTCCTTCAATGGGGTAGGGTGGAAATACATGGCACCACAGCTGCAAAAAAAAAAAAAAAAAGTACACTGAAGGTTTGTTTTATATGATACTAAACCAACATACAGAATTTGGACTTCACAGTTCTATAAGAATGCTTTCAAGGATGCAGCGGAAGGCAACAGATTAACTCCCAGGTTTCCACAGATGTGAACATCAGTGACTGTCCGGTCTTTAGGGGCCTAGATTCACAAAATTAAGCTGTTTTTCACATGCAAGGCTAGCTCCTAATGAAAGGTGCTTTTCTAGCATAACAGCAAACAAGGGGCTAGCAAATGCACTTGTTTGTGAAGAATATATCCCTGGAGCGAAAAGCATTGTAAATACAGCCCCTGTGTAGGATCTGTTATTCCAATGGTGTGTAACATCCACATCACTTAAGTTCAGGAATACATAAACGACTACATTTTGTATTAAGTGATATCTCAGTATATCGCAGAGACAGTTGTGACAAAAATAATAAGCTTTATCAATGATGCATCCTATATGTGATCAAATTAGTGTTGCAAATGCTACAGAATAATGAAATTCAGTTTGTAGACATTGAACTCTTTCCTTATTATCATGCTCTTGGTGCTTCTTATGTTCTTTGTCTGTGTCACATTATTTTGCCCGTGGTACATCGAAGACATGAACAAGTTTGTTGAAAATGAGGACCATCTATCTCTGGCATAGAAAGAATTTGCAAACATCACTGTCTTTGTCGGCCCTTAAGCAGAATTAGCAATGAGCGAAGAACGTTAGGGCAATGCTTTACATTAGGTGAAATTCGCACCTGAACAGCAGGAACGTTGAAGCAGCCAGCAGCAGTGAGCTGATGATAATGAGGCCAACAGAGCCCCACTGAGAGTACTCAGGCAGTTGAACAATGGTCTTCAGCAGCTTCACTGTGCTATCCCTTGCTTCAACACGCTGAAAGCAGACAAGTGGTTGAAGTTTAGCTTCACCATCGGAAAAGCAAAAGCAAGTGGGCTTACCGTTTCTTGCCAAAAGAGTGGCAGCACACCTTCTGCGACTCGAGAAAAGGGTCTGTAATGAAGAGAAAATTTATTGCTATCGTAACATGTTTCTGGAAAGTCTAGTCATGAACCTGTCTTGAAATTCGTTCCTTGTTAATGCAGGGACTCTGGGACTCTTGAAAGGATTTCTTTCTGTTAATGCTTTTTTCTGATAACAATCAGGCTTGCACTGCAAGTCTTCATACTTTTGTGCAGGGACAGCTCCAGGATTTTTCTTTTTGGGGGCAGAGCAAGATTCTCAATTTTGGTAGGGGGTGCAGCAGGGAACTCCATCACTAATCAGCACTTCATGGTGGTATGAGGGGGGCGATTGGATGACAGGAAAAAATTTTGGGGGGTCGGATGCCCCACCCTTGCCCTCTTTATAGCCGCTCTGCTTTTATGCTGTCTGGTACAGTGCCATGGGTGTTGTCAGATTTTCGCACAGGATTGCACAGTATTTTGAAAGCCAGTACACACCATGTTCAACACTGTTCAATGCAGGGAAGTGTACAAGAGCTGAAGTAGGTTGAAGCATGAGACTTGCGCTTGGGATTGCCACAGTTTAAAATCCCGCACAATCATCATCACTATAGGCAGGTTTTGTAAAAGAGTATTTTTGTTCACTGCATCAGGTTGACTTATGCAGGTCCCATGGACATGGTTAAAGCAGCAATCTTAGCAGGCATTCTAGCACTTGGAAATAAACAAAAGAAATCTTTAACATACCCAAGACCAAACACTCGCTCCAAGACGACGCTCACTTGTATCCGACCTCGAACATTAACGGTCACGCCAAGTGTCTGCAGTGAGAATTAAGGTAAAACAATATTTGTTTTTACTGCATGAAATTTTATATCGCCAATACCATAACTTACAGGTTCAATGTTGAAGAAGAACTGATGTTTGTTGGGATCTGGGTTCATGCCATCAACATCAGCTCGATAGGATGAGTCAGCATACAAGAAATGAGGAAATGAAAGCACAAGTGGAGCACCTGCATAAAAAACACAGTGCCGTCAGTATGCAATAAAAGTATCTTCTGTGAACTGGAATGGCATAAATGCAACTTCTCTTACATTTCCTTCTGCTGCACAAGATGTCATTCGGATTTACAAGATGTTTTGGTAATATCTATCTTGTCTTTAAACACAAAAAACATTGTTGCTCCAGTCAGTCACGTTTTAACTTTCTTGAATTCAAAGAACTTGCCCATATGCCACTTGATTTGATAAAGTAGTAAATAAAAATATACCATATTTGCACAAACATAAAACGAGGTTGTTTTAAGGGTTGCCAGTCTGAAGAAGTACTTTGCAACATAATACATTATATATTTGCATCATGTTATTTCCATATGCACTCAATTATTTCAACTTATTTCTGCACATACCATTGCTGCATTTAATGCACCATCACATTAGAAACAATTAACAGAACTCTGACCAAAATGGTGTTGTCGAAGTGATTAGACGATGCACGTGTATAGTATGCTTAATGTTTCAGAGAGAAGGCACAAAGAATGGGCATTTAAAGTGCTGTACCAGTTGGGTGGCAATGAACAACTTAGGAGCAGAATAATTAAATGTCAAAGCAAGTTAATAAAGTCAAATACATGCCTTGCTTGCAAGGACCAAGGTTTGCTCCCCCATCAGGCAATGTTCTGCCAGCAGCGAAGCATTCATTCTCACTCCGCTAGTTGTCCACTGTCAAATGCTGTGGGCCCAGCTATGAAGCGCTTCACTTTCAAGCCCTTGAATGATTCGTAGCCTATATTTTCTGTTGGGATAGACCTGGAGATTCAAAACAAAATTTTCATAGTATGATTAGTGTTAAAAACATAATATATATAGACGTGTTAAAAAAATGAAAGGTAGAAACCTGCAAATGTCTGGGATGAAGACAACTTGCTCATTGCTCTTTGACAGGGGTGGCCGAATATGTCCAACTAGAAAATTTAAAAAAGGTAAAACACAATGCGTTATTAAGGCAATGTACACATTGAACATTCTATGTTACTGTTTATTTACCCTAGAGTTGTAGGCTTCAAGACCACATGCAGTGACACCATAACCTTATTCAATGCTGCTACACTAAACCAAATTGATCTACTGAGCGTGAAAGAAAAAAAAAGTAATTTTGTCTGAAGGGCAAATCACTGAATTGTGATAAAGTACCAGTGGCATAGCCAGAATTTTTTTTCGAGGGAGGGGGCATCTATACTTGGCTGTGGACGGGGCGGTAGATGAGGGGGAGGAGGGCGTGGGTAGTGTCGGGGAGGGGGGGGGGGGGACATGCACGTGCCCGGAGTTCTTCCCCCTGGTTACGCCACTGCAAAGTACTATTGGAATATTACACGAACAAAGGATCTTACAGTTTATGGGTAGTAAAAAATACAGTAAACATTAGCTCACTAACTCTCTGCCTCGAAAAAAAAAAAAAAAAAGGAGACGCTGCTAAAATTGGGCACAAAGAAAATTGTACTAAACACGCGTGGCACCACATGCCCGTAGATGAACATCAACAGAGTTCACCCGATCGGTCACAGCCCCGGCATCGGGGAGCGAGCGCGCGGGCTTGTCCTAAAGCGAATGTTCAGTGTTGACGTTCCCTTTACCATTTCACTGTGCCGCGACTCCGAAAATTCCGTAGATCACTGGGCGCGTGGATATACAGCGTGCATCAATATGCATCAAGGTACCAGCCTTCTCGGCTTGCCCTCACGTGCGTGCCCCCGCTCGCTCAACAGATCACGTCGTGACTTTCAACACACTACGCGTGGGCCTCGCAAGCGTTATCGTACGCAGGACAGCACGGCGACGGCGCAAACGCGCCTCAAACGTCCGTATAACTGCTATCGCAACAACATTTCCTCGCTTGAAACTTGCTGCATTACATACACAGACTTAAGTGTATATCATTGTGTCCTGTTATGCTCGGGGGGGGGGGGCACTGCAAAAATATTGCTCTATTCTTATACATATACGGGTCTGTTCACCTGTGTTTTAAGGGACAAGGGACACTCAATCGCATACATATCGGTGCATCGAAATTAATAATCAACAAAGAAAAAAAGAAGTCGCAGTTGTGCCCGGAAGGCGAACTTACATTGACAGCGACGTCAAATTTTGGACAACAACACGGAGTATAAGAAAATAACAGTGCTGTATGGACAATTAAGGACACAGACGAAAAAGAACACGACACTGGCGCTAGTGTCGTGTTCTTTAATTGCCTGTGTCCTTGTCCATCCAGCGCTGTTATTTTCCTAAACATGAATTCCCACCAACTCGCCCAAGTTTCTCTTCTAGTACAGAGTATAAGGTTCGTAGTTTTATTGGCCGTAGAACTTGCAGTGAATTAATATTCGCTTGCTAATTCAAATAACAAGCATTGTGTGTCACGCACGCACAGGCATGCATGAACATATCTCACTCGATGACCGCGAACGCTCGCTATCACGACGCTGGCATAATGCAGAGGGCAGGCAGTGGAGAGCGAACGCTTCGTGCTGCCTCTCGCTTCAACACGTCTCCGAAACTTGAGATTACACGACCTCCAACATTTTAGCCGCGCGGGAAGACAGCGCGCATGAAGTCACCAACCATCACCCAGATTACCTCCACGATAGAGTGCGCGGGCCGCGTATGCATTACACGTAAAGCACGTGTAAACCAGTGTACGATGAAAAGATCGACGTTCGAGGACGTCATATCAGCAAGTGCGGGGTAGGAGACAACTTGATGTTCATCGGATAGAACAGTGCTTTATGTCACAACCAAAACATGTTTTTTTAGCAAACAGCTGAATCTATCAACTATACTGTGGACACTATGAACGTGTTGAAGTATATACTTACGCGTTCCTCTTAACGTGTTGCATTCATCGTCCGGCCACACCTCCAGTTTCCTACATGATAAGAAATAAAAATATATAAATAAATGTTTGCAGCTCCGTCGCACTGTGCTCAAGCTCACAGCGCAGAGCCGCAGATCAAGAGAGGGAGAAATAAACAAGAAAAGGAGCGTTCTCACGCGAAACAAAAATATATTACCTGAGCTTGTTAAACTCGTATACTTTGTTCACTTTGGAGATGTCATCTTCACCGGTGAAGATTGTGTACTCCCCGTCAACAGTGTCGTTTTTCTGCAACAGAAACCGAGAGCGACGTACGTCGCGAAATCATGGTCGATAATTCACAAAAAACACAGGAAATTGAGGACTGACAAGAGTTGGGCGCACAGAGCGAGTAGTGATCGCAGAAACTTACACGGACCATGTATCCGAACTGTCCTTTGCGAAGCGTTAAGAGGAGAGTAGAAGCATGTTACCAAGCAGTCGTAAAAGAGAGGTGCACATCGCGGTGCATGCACCGCCACCGCGATGTGCACCTTTGTAAGCGGAGGATTTGAAGAGAAAAAGTCGCATGCATAAAGCAGCTGAAAGAGCGTACGTGAAGCAGATCCAGGAAGCTAATGAAAGTAGAGAAAATATTTACTATAACGCAACTCGGAAGAAGAGAAAAGACTGGGTATACAGTGCCCGTTGGGTCCCTCAATACAGGGTCGATACATTTGCCAGGTAGAAGCGATCGAGTTAGGCGAGTACTACAGCGGTAGGCAATGGCTTGGGAGAGGGTTAGGGTTAGTTTGAAGTTGTAAGTGGCTGAGCGGAACTTTCTTGTAAGCATCGTAAGCAGTGTATAGTGCGATGAACGCGATAACACCGCGTGTCCTTCGGATGTTGCCTCCTTGCGTAAAGCATTCGGTAAGTTTCATTACGCTGCGTGGTTCAACCTCGTGTAGCTACGGAAACGCCGATGGGTGTTTCGGATTAAGCAGATGCAGATTATTAAACAATTTTGACGGTAAATTTCGAGAGGGACTCTGTTGTTCAATAGCGCGAGCGAGGCTAGAATAACATGCAAGTCATGGCGTTCGCAATTTAAGCACTATGCACCTATAGATTGAATGCCGTCGTTTCTCAGCGCGCAGCAAATGTCCATGTCTCTGTATATAGCTATCTGTAAAACCTATCATCCTGCTGACATGTCATCCTTCGAAGAAGCGCCGAGTGTAACTACCTTCCTGGCTCCATCACTCCAATCCCGAATTTCAATAACTTTAAGGCTACCTTACACCAGGCCTATTATGCATTGTTCGGGCCTTGAGACCATTTAAAATAAATAAATAAATAAATAATGTTATGTTTACATACATGCATCCACTATTACGTAAGAGCGGGGCTCCTCTGTCCTGCATGCACGAGCCTCTCCTTAGGCCGGAGCGTCATTACCATAAAAATGTTTCGTTTTGTAATTGATCTAAAGCATACCTGCTGCTTCCGAACGAAAGCTTCGGCCAAGGAAGACAAAGAAAACTTCTTTAAAAAGAAGAAGTAAAAATAACGGCTTGGCGCATTATAGCGAGGACGGCGGGCGGCGCACTCACGTTGACCATGTAGCCGAACTTCCCGTTGGTTCCCTGGCGGTCGGGGTCGACCAGGGAGCCGAGCATGTCGATGACGGTGCGGTAACCATGGCTGAACACGTCACCGATGTTGAAGCCCGGCTGACCCGGCCGCGGCCGGCCGGAGTCGATGACCGAGCCCAGGAGCACCAAGATGTCGGGGTAGCCGCCGAACGTGAGCTGACCCACGGAGCGGGAGATGAAGATGCGCTGCCCGAGGCCCGACAGCGAGAGAGACGCGATGCCACGGACGATGAAGTTCTGTTCCTTCAGCAGCTGGGCCGTTGTCTGCGTCGAAGCACGGAGAACGTGCATGCCATGTCTTTCGAGTATACCAAGTGTATAGAGAAGACCAATTTGGTATGAAGAGAGTAGCGCCATCTTTTCAATTTTTTTTTCAGCCGCCAAAAGGAGCAGCCGATACTATTCTCTAATGCCAACATCTCCTTAAATATTTATGTCAGTAGAAATAAAAAAAAAAAAGAAAAGTACAATGAACGCGCATAGGGGGAGGGGGGGGGGAGCAATATTTCTCGGTAGGTCTCGTCCTTTAAAAAAAAAAATGACAAACAATGATTGCAAGGCATGCGGAAGTTATCTGTGTGCGGAAGCTAATTATTTTCACTCCTCCTTTTGACAAGAACAGTCGTTTAGCGTAACGTTCGGACATTTTGGAATATAAGTGGGGCATTTTTGTGCAAATGCGAAGAACACTCGCCCGTGTATATATGTAACATAAAGTGGAGGATTCATTACTGCTGTCCGGCTATGTGAGCGAATTCCTTCCTATAGCTTTTTCTTCCTTTTCTTTCTCTTTTCTTTTTTTCTTGCATTGAGCTCTTCGACAACTCTTGTAACCGAATTTGCTCGTTTCTGAACGCTTTATTAACATGAAATAAAGAAAGACAACGAACACAACGCTTCGTGCAAGTTCCTACTTTCAGAATTATGATCGCCCCGAGAAGACCAACCTGCTTCGTGTACCAATGAGCCGCAAATAGTGCCGTTTTCCCGTCTGACTTCTCTGTCAGCTGTCTGAATTCTCGCTCAACGCACGCTGATAGACGGGATAACATTATCTGCAGTCTCCAGGTGTTACTTGTACTCGGGTGCAATTGATAAGTTGCCTCCCGTTGTACGGGAGGTGTCCCCACCCACAGTCATTCTTTGCTAGAAACTTTTTGTCGCTGCCGTTGTAAGACGACCTTTTGTCATGGAAGGTCATTATCCTGCCTTCAACCGGAGGACCGCGGCCATGTCCGCGGAAACGCCTAACCTGCCCGCCTGGCGTCATTCTCCGGACAACATAATTGCGCTTCCGTCATCGTGTGCCTCTAATGCCTAGGGGAAAAGTTTCCAGGCGGTAACCTGCGGTCACTGACTGGAGAGCCAGTTGCAGCGAATGTGGAAGCCTACGACTTCCGCATATGGGATGGTGACTACGGCGCTATCTTTAAAAGCTGTCTCTTTCTAAAGCTCGTAAGGGGAAAAAAGCCGAAAAATCCCCCCCCCCCTTTTTTTTTTGTCTCAGAAAACTCTTGCCAAGGACTTGTTTGTTAGCTGCAATAAACTTTGAACACCGGGATTCTAAATGTGAGTTGTTCCAATAAAAATTGTGCTCCTTCCTCTGTCATATGCACTGAGCTTCCTTCGTATGCAATATGTATGTATCGGTTCCCGTTATTCCATAAGCGACTGTGCGGCTTACATACCGCATATCCAGTTGTATAGGACTGGCGGAGTGAAAGACCTCGTTCAATGTTCGCCTCTGCGATATGACAGTCATCGCTCCGTGGTATCGCAGTTTTACAGTATGTGGACAAACTGCATGTCCTACGGAAGTTCTCAGAGCAGATGCTCGCAAACGATGAAACAGAATTCAAATGGTTGTAATGACTTTTATCACACTAGGAATGGGTCACTTGCGGTGCTAATTTGCTTTCGGGAACACGCAGAAAACAAGGCATGCTAAAGAACGGAACAAACATTCAAAGTCCTCTCTGCGCTATTATAATCCAACCAAGTGTGAACCGATTACCCCAAGAGCAAATGCTATTCAAGTAAAAAGAAAGAAAAAGCCCGTGCAGATAGGCAATACAGCTAATGAACGTGAGCCGATCAAAAAATAAATTTCACGTGAGAGGTAACGTCACTGGCGTGTGGCTGGCTTGGACGAAAGCAATAAAGTTAAAAATTCAAATACTTTATTAGGGCTCACCACAAAAGGAACTCACCACGAAATTATACACTCACCACAAAAGGCACGTTGACGGTCATGATTTCGTCAGACTCTGGTCCCACAGAACTCTGTCTGTCGAAATAGTAGCGCTTGGTCTCTTTGTAGGACATTGTGCCATTGTCATGGAATGTTATGTTGTGTTTTACCCAGTCAGCCCTGTGGAAAGAAACCGGAACAGACCGTATACCGTGACGCTCAGCCTTACATGACTTACTTTACAGGCACAACTGCTTAAATGTGCACAAAGGAATGGAGCTAAAAAATAATTTAAAAAGAGAGGCGGCTTTAGGTTGTTTGATCTTCCTTTTTTTTAATTTATTTTTCAATGTCCCCTTCCTTGCTGCGAGGTCTCATGTAGTTCGCCTTAAAGTGAAAGATAAACGTTCGTTCGTTACTCCCACCACGCCGCTAACGCTACGCCTATATAAGATATTTTGGGCCAGCACTCATAAAACGCTTCTTGTGCAAGTGCCGTAGACGCCGTGGAGATGGTATCATTATCACTGTGATCATTATCGTGACTGGCGGGCGCCTGAACACTGGCTAGTAAAAAACAAACAAACAAAGAATGGTCTTACGTAAGATAATATTTCTGAACATGGATCTAAGTATACAATTTATTTTCCATTACTACAGACGACCACATTGACATAACGCCAACTAGAACACGCCCCACGTTAGTGCTGACAGTTACATCATCGGTAGTAATTAAAAGTGATAAGCGCTTGGTCTGTGTTTTTGTTGGAAGAAAGGAGGCTTCAGGCAGCGTCCTGCGTTAGTTATACCTATATAAAGGCATAACGCACGCACGCACGCACGCACGCACGCACACACGCACGCACACACGCACGCACACACACACACACACAGAGAGAGAGAGAGAGAGAGAGAGAGAGAAAGAGAACGTTATAGTACGATATAGATAACGTTATACTGGTATATACAATTCATTATACCTATATACAGGTTGGGCCGTTGTCATAGAGGTATAACGAGTTCCAATAAAACAATATCGCCACTGCAGTTACGATTGGCAGGAAAAAGAAGAACGTCATGAATACATGTTATAGGCGATCGCGTAACACATCTAGTACAGCTTAAGCTCGGAACGCTGGCCCCGGCCTAAGCCGTTCCTTTTCCTCTTTCTGGAATATTCCGAACTCAGTATACGGAGCGTGCATGGATGGAATGACCCACCTGTAGGTGTAGGGGCCGACTTCCTTGACGGACGGCTTCTCGCCGATGAGTACCCCGTTGGGATTGGTGACGTTGAAGAAGAAAAAGCGGATTTTGGTTTCGTGGTTTGTGTCCTTCCACATCGGGAAGGCCCGCGAGTGCTCCGACAGAGACACCTCCTGCAAGCGCGCCGCATGCATAATTCAGCGCGCATCGAAAGAAGGGCAGCCAGCATTAGAGTATAACGCGTTATGAAAATGCACATCGGAGTGGAACGATGTTTTACCACTTGCGACTGGAATAAATGTATTCCGTTAGCTTTATTATACGCACTGTTTCACTAGAAAACCTTACTTCAACCAACACGGTTGCTTCAATGAAGAATATATATTTAAAGTTAAAAAAAAAAAAAAGCAGTGGGAACAGTAACCCCCCCCCCCCCTGAGGCCGACTTAACACCCCTTTTCTTTCCTTGCGCATTTGAGTACTGTAACTAAGATGTAAGACGCGCAATCGTCTGCACACTCACAAAAAGCGCATTTTTTGACAATTTCCCGTGAAGAAATTGAAATTAGTGCTATTTAGATGGTATTGGCAAACTGTCAACCCTCTCCCCCCTGGCAGAGATCCTGGGTACGCTACTGCGTGTAACGTCTACAAGAGGCGCCGAAGCTTTTGCGCAGACCACTTCCCTTCAGTCCATTTCACTTTCCTTTAATATTGGCTTTCCAATTCTATTTCCAACTCTATACTTCACCCGCGCGTTCTTTACGGTAATTTACGTGCGCATCGAAGGGTGAGGAGTTGCGATGCCCGCAGACATATGACTTGTTTTCACCTTTGTTTTTATTTCTTCGTCGCATTTGAGACAGCTTCGGGACGTCGTTGGGTGACGGGTATAGTGCTAGTGAGCCCCTTGTCACATGGCGAGCGTGTCGCATCATTACTGTAGCGCATTGCACCCCTGTTTACGTGTTTACTCAATGCATGCCGACGCACTGTACGGCGTACATGCCGCGTGAATAGTGTGCCCTGAAACTGGAAGGCGTTGGCTCGACGCGCGGTTTGTTCTGTTTTGGCCAATAGTGATAGTGGTCAGTGATAAGCCAGGGCAGAAACTTGAAGAGCACGTGCTGGATAGCGAGGAAAGCGATGGCTGCTTACTTTGACGCTATGAAAAGCCGGTGCCAAAATAGCCACATATGTGCGCCTTTAAGCTACTATCGGTCCTGTATTGTATTAATCTTGAACGCCTCTGAATATGGCCACTGTTTCGTTATAGCAACGTAGTGCCTTGAGGCTGCTTTACAGAATCTAAGTCGCAAGCCACATTGTGCCATGTGACAACCCAGAATAATAATAAAGAAGAAAAAAAAATCGGTGAGCGAAACAAGTAGGCCCTGTTCGATCACGAGGCTTGTGGTTTAGAGCGTCCGCAATCACCTATAGCAAATACAAAGCCCATGAAATTCAGAATGGCGTACCGGTATACTATTTGACCTAGCAGTAGATTATGTAAACTCCATAATTTAAACATACTCTCACCTCGCTCAAGATAACCGACATGGGTTATACGTGATACAGCCAAGCACTGTGACAACTCATCCACATCCATAGATGACACTCACCTTGTTAAGAATGTACCTAAACACGTGGTCGAAGCCAAGGAGGACGCCCACGCCTAAGACGATGAGGAGCAGAGATACCACGGCGCACGCCGAGATACCTGCAACAGAACGGAAGACGACAGATTAAGCGGGATTCGTACCCAAATTATATTAACGCTTGAAGTTCAATATGTTCCACGCTGTAAGTAGCTGAAAGCACGAAGCATAAGAGCAAATACTATTATGATATAAGTAATAGACAAACAACAAGTGTTATGTAAAGAAAAAAAGTTGAGAAACGCTGCGACTTTTCATTTAGCGGTGCAAATTAGGAACCTCCTATGAAAACGTGTGTGGTGTCCTGGAAAATCACTGCAAAAATCGAGTAGGCATAAACATGACACATGAGGGATGGGCTTCCCTGCCTTTTTTAACAGCGGAGCTGTTTAAGGCCGAGGTTGAACCGTGCCAAGCGTTGATCATTTTTGCGAAGCGTGCGCCAGCCACAGTTGGTCGGAGAGTGGTGACGATGAGAATTAAAGCGCCTTCTTAGCGCGCGCCGAGTGACAGGTGCACTGTCGGCGCAGAGCATTCCGACGTTCGGCGACAAGTATCGCGACAACGAAGAAGCAACTGTCTCCGGAAGAAGAAGCGGCGCGGCAGGAAAGACGACGGGAAGCTGCTCGAGCGTGGGCCCAACGACAACGCGCCGACCCAGAGTTCCGAGCAAGGGGAGCCGAGGCTAAGCGACGGCGAAGATCCGAAGACCCCGAGTTTCGAGTGAGGCAGGCGGCGTCGCGAAAATGGTAGGAGGAGACTCATCGGGAAGACAGACGTTCGGCCGCCCAGCAACGAAAAGAATCCGACCTTGGCTTGCGAGTCTTGGAAAATTTCCGCCGCCGAGAGAGAGAGTGGCTACAGCCGGAGCCGACGGGCGGTTCAGGCGTGAGTTCCTTAACGTTGAGTTTGGCCATAGCTGTAAAGTTTGTGATTGGCTGTGGTTTAACACGAATTCGAGCAAGCTGAGTGGTGTGCGAAATGAAAATCAGCGAGCTAATGGCATTGAGGTTCTAGAGAAGGCATTTGCCGGAGTGCCAGATGTATAGCCGCGGGATGGACGTGTGCAGGACTTGTAAAGAAGCTTTGCTCTCTGGCAAGCTACCGCCATTGAGTGTGACGAATGGCTACCGATACCCACTAATACCATCGCATCTACCAAAGCTCAACGACGTGGAAGAGCGACTGATTGCACCTCGCCTCCCCTTCCTGAGCATTAGAAGATAGACTCATGGCAATGGACAATATGGGATACGAGGCCAGGTCGTGAATGTGCCCATCGAGCAAGCGACAGTCGACTGCCTGCCTAGGAGTGTGTCAGACGACGTTGCCATCGATGTTACATCAAGCGAAAACTGATGTGTAAACCCGTGTATAAGAGTGGACTAGTTAAAAAGAGTCATATAAAGGCGTGGTTGGAGTACTTGGTTGGAACACCGCTGTATAAATTCTATAACATTCAGGTTGATTGGAACAAGCTTGGGGAGATGCCTGAGGGCGATGAAGAGAATAAAGAAGAGGAGATTGAGTCAACTTAAAAGCTAAGAAAACGGTGGAGTTAAAGCTAAATAAAAGCCAAGTTGAAGCCACCAGCTCCGATGTTTCATCAGTTTTTGCAACGTTAAGTCAGTGAAGCTGCGCTCTTTTTTTTTTTTTTTTTTTTAAGATAATGTCCTTCTTGGCGAGTTACCCCCCCCCCCCCCCCCCTTTTTTTTTTTTCTGTACCGGGTATGCGTGTTTCTAGCTCCTTTCGTGGGTCGATCTCTGAGACAGTACAGTCTAAAATGTGGGCCGATCCTGAAGGTAGTGCAGTTTCAAGTCCGGTGCTCCTCCTACTCTCCTCTCGCGATAGAGTGCCGTGCACGGTGACTCCGCACCTTCAGCCCGTGGAGAAGCACCACATCGCGCTCGTGCTGGGGAAATTTCAGCATACACCGGGGGAGCTATAACGATCAGATCGAAACAGTAAGCTATAAACACTTGGTGTAATATTTTCTGAAAATATGCTTTGACGTGGAAAATGTTGCTGGAAGGATGGCGTGCACTATAGGCTTAATTTACCGCAATCAAGACATATTTCCAATAAAAACAAGAGTATTGATCTATAATTATTTACTTCTTTTGAACATACTTTGTTCTACTTTGTTTTCTCATATGGTGAAATACAATATGTTCAAATAATAATAAACTTACTCGGCTTAAAAAAAATCAATTATGGGGCTTTCAGTGCCAATAACATGATATGATTATGAGGCACGCCGTAGTGGGGGACTTTGGATTAATTTTGACTACCTGGGGTTCTTTAACGTGCGCCTATATCTAAGTACACGGGTGTTTTTGCATTTCGCCCCCATAGAAATGCGGCCTCGAAAGTAGAATACTCCGCATCATTTCCAATTTTCCAGCTGAACAAGGCTGTGGATACTTTGCTACAGAAGTGCTATTTAATCAGCTTGGTAAACCTTTTTGATTATCGCCTCTAAGAGGCTTTGAAAAATGAATTGAAGTATGAAAACGATAACTTATTAAAACTTGTTAATTTACGTGATAACATAGCCACTTATGTCACAAGACGTTGTGAACATTGAAATATGCAACTAAAACGATCAAACTTTGCAATGGCGATCAAATGTTACGCAGCGTAATCCCCCGGATCCTTAATGAAGCTCTGCGATCGTGACTTGGATTTTATTTACGTGTGTAATAATGATTTATTTGCATTATTGATGTAATAGTGTTCAAATCTCATACGTATTGTGTATTTACATGAGCTTCTAGTTTTGTCAGTGATTGTATTATTTTTCCTTCCTTTTTCATTTTTGTTTATTTTATTTTGCTATTACTTTTTATTTTATTTTGTTACTATTGATTCCACTGATATTAATTCACGAAAAAGTGCAGTTCTGCGTGTCTGCACTTCGTGTGATGCTCTTATTTTTATTGTGAAAGATCATGCGGTCCCCTCATGTTGTCTACCAAACATTAAATAAATTTCCAGAACGAGACGGGTGCTCGGATGGTTAGTTGGTTGTTTGGTTATGATGTTTATTACAGGCGGTGTTAGCCTGGCAGTCAGCGCCGACAATTGCTCCACCTGTTCGTCTTTTTCACCGTTCAGGAATCTTCTGCCACATGTCTGAGTTCAGTGTCGCGTATAGATATGCGAGTAAAAGGCGTGACATTTCCTTACGGACTATGCTCGGCAGCCCTTGGGGAACATTATCTGTTCCACGAACGCGTTTGGAAATCTTGTGTGCAGCTTGTCAAGTATAATCTTCCTTTCGATTTTGCACTCGCTCGCTACTCGCCTTTCGCAGCCCTGCCATGCTGCACCCGAAGAAATTGCCGACCAATGCTGACTTTGGAGATCAGGAGAAGAAACGTGCAGAGGCTGCCAGATGCCGGCTATGTGGCGAAGAAAGCTGCTGTAAAACTGCCGAGCACCTGGCAGCTCGACTCCAGACGATTAGGGACGCTCAACGTGCATGCGCGAATTGCTGAGACGCCCCAAGAGCGGTAAGCTCTGCTCCAGGAGAACAGGTTTGTTCGGAGAACAGCCGAGATACCGAAAGAGCGGGAAGCGCGGCTCAGTACGCAACATATGTTGGAAGGCGACTGAACTTCTATAGTTGACGTCGATCAGACGTTGTCGCTACAGCGTGGCTCTCACAGTAATTTATATTATATGGCTCATACACCCCATTCTCACCAACAACTCGCTCAGAAAGACATTGTCTTGGATCGACGTCAACTAGAGGTTAAATCACCTTCCACCTCTTTTATATATATATATATATATATATATATATATATATATATATACATACATACATACATACATACATACATACATACATACAAGAATATTCGAATCATTGCATGACTGGCAAGATAGAAGCCCTTGGGACGTTCGAAAACGTGCGAATATGTGCCGTACCGGTGTATGGGTATTCCCCGAGATATTATTTACGCCACCAAATGCATTCCACTGTTACTCGTTCGGGCTAGTATAAACGAGGAATTCAACAAGTAAGAATAGTACTTGTCGAAACTTCAATACAGGAGGGAGTGTGCGTTGAGAAATTGTCACACTTTCTGTAGCCGCCCACAACACGTTATCCTCCAACAAGAACATGAAGCAACTTTTTAAAATCGCCTAAACATGATCAACAATACAATACGCTTGGATAACATCTAACACGATGGAGAAGAAGGAAGTATTCAAAATTTTCTTGTCCTCGATAAATGCTAATATCGTTCCTTCCCAATTTGCTAGCCAGCCCTCGAGTGGTGTTCCTACATGCAGAACAACGACAGCTACATGTTGCAGTCGGTGTTCGTTGTATCGGCATGACGTCCGCGACTCACCATCGCTCATTGTCAACACAGGAAGACGCCGATATGCAACTTCGCCAACGACAAACAATTAACACCCTGCCGCGCGAACTTCACAAGGACGCCCAGCAAGACGTCGGCGACGGTGCATGCTCGGGTGGCACTGATTTCGGTGACGTGATTTTCAAAGTTAAAGCATCCTGTTACATCGAGACAAGCAACGAAAACACCGACATGCCAACTTCCGCCTTTGCGTGGCTCTTCCTGTGCCTGTTCAGGTCGTGGTGTCAGTTTAATGAGTCATTGCCAGTTCGAAAAGAGACTTCTGCGCGCCAACCACAATATTTTGAGGGTAGCTTTCGTTAGTTTGACTCTGCACATACAGTCATGCGCGAATCCAGGGGGTTGTCAGGATGTCCTGCCGACAACACGATCCGGAAACGCAAGACGTTCGTGTTGTTTTCCACGAACGGTTAAACGTTTGAAGGGATTCGCGAGCGGCGTACAAGGCAATCAGACTTTGTGCACAGCACAAAACTCGGATGTAAGAACACAAAACCAGTGGAGAGTCATCTACTCAAACAGCCAATTTGCTATACCACCAGTGGTATTCAAGGTAGCTAGGGATGAATCAGAGCTCAAATAGCCCCGCGACATTCCAGTGCCGCTGTCGATTATAAATCCAAAATATGGCTTGTGGATGGGAGTTTACTTTCTTTTCTTTTTTCTACCAAGCTTCCCAGGGCGCCCACATTACAGAATTGCGGAAAAACTTCAATATCTTCGTCATCTAATCTATACATCCATCTCCACCGCCCTCGGCAGCGTTTTCTACCCTCCCGTCACCCGCTGTGTTACTATAGTAAACCACCAGTTACCTGTTTTACGCATTTCTTAAACTGCTCACAGCTCCACTTCTTCGTCTAAATTTCGATTGAGATATCATCTACTCCTGTTGTACCAATAACCCATACTACGCCACGTGCTACACATCGCGCCACAAGGTGTCGTCCCCGAAGCAGCTGTTCCCGTGTTATCATCGTCTCCCGAAACTTTTCTGTCCTGCTACATCCGTAATTATATGCTGAAGGAAGCTCTCTGTTACCGGGGTGCAGTAAAGCTTGTTCTGGCATGCGTAGAACGGGGCGAGTATATAGAGACACATACACAAGCGCCGGCCACACATGCTTCTGCTCTTGGTGCTTGCCGAAGGGCCCCTGGAGCATGGTCTCTGGCCACGACTCTCCTCGGAGGGCGCCTCTACCTCGAACTGCTCGCAGCGAGGGGCCACGGTTGCTCCGGCTGGGGCACCTGCGAGACAAGAAGAAAGCGTCGACTGATACAGAAATCTGCCACCGCCAGCTGTGAACAGGACAGGATAAAGCACTACAGTCAGTGGCAAATCACTGAACACCAAATACATGGTAATTGCGTGGAGTACTAAATAACCAATTGTGTTGATAATTCATGCTGTGTGGGAATGCGATTGGTGAGGCGCTCCCGTATGTGCCCTTGTGTACCTCACTTGCACTCCGTGTCTTCAAGCACATTACCACACAATATGAATTATCAACTCGCCCAAGATGCAGCACTCTTAAATATCCAGCTATTTAAGGCATGGGAATGCAATGGTGAACACTGAAAAAAAGGAAAGGTAATTCAATGTTACGAATGCTATGAATGTTATGAATTCATTGTTACGAATGCAATGAACAGAAGTTCGATACTGCCTTTACAAACGCACTTACCAACCCGTTTTTCAGTAACTGTTCACGCCGCGGTTTCTATGAAAAAACACTGCGGTCGACACTGATCGATACTGTAGACACGCGCATGAAGTCGTGTGCCGCACCAGAGCGAAAATATTCGCCATTCGTTTTCTCCACACGTTTCCGATAAAAAAAAATACTTTAGGGCCGCAGTCTAAGTCTGTCAATCGTGCACGTATTGAGGACCAAACACACAGTACATGGTTCACAGTTTCAAGCAGACATGGATCGTCACTAAAATAGTACGTACCACCGTTGGCATTTAGCACAGTTGTGCCCGGCGGCTGTTCTCGTCAAATAATCCTGCACTGGCAAGCTTGCAGCGATGAAATGCCATTCATACCCCTTCGTCTTTGCATGGTCAGGGAGCTGGTGACTAGACCAGCGTCACCTGAGACTAATGGACATGTCATTATGTTTCTTATCTTCGGCTGTCCGACAGCTCAGAGCTGATGGGCGAGACGAATTCTGAGTCCTCGATCTCGTGCGTCGCTAAACGACTGGACGCTCTTTTCCGTCACGGTATGGACTGGGACAGTCAAGCAAAAGAGTTCACTTGAAACGACGACAACGCCGCCCTTCGTGGAAATGCTATTTAGCGTGGAGGCCCATCTATCTGTCAAGCGGGTCTTCATGAAAAGCCCCATCGTTCTTGCAAAGGGCCAACGGCAAGACTTTCCGTGGGGAACGGATAAAAGTTGAGGCCCCCAAGTCGTCAAGCGGTTGTCGTCCGTATGTGCATGGGGGCGGTTTCGCAACCTTGGAGAGTGCAACGTCAGGGGCGGGATTTTGCGAACGTTTCGGCGATTGTGGTTGGACGAGAACAACAGTGAATTCCCCTACGAGAGAAAGGGGGGAAAGGAAGGGCTTAAAAAGCGGACCTTCAGTGCTGTGAGAGTGCTCGTTCATGCTCGTACATTGAATCTCTCAAAATGTAAATGCTGTAAATAAACCTTTTTTTTTTCTTTTTTGCTCTTTTTGGGCGTCGCCCAGAACCTCTTGATCACCCGGCACCATGGTATCTCACCAGCTACGTAAACTCGTAATGACCGCTCGGGCTCGAGTGGCAACAACTGGTGGTTGACTGCGGTGAAATGGGACCGTCAGCCAACGCCAAACACCGTCTAAACGTCGTCTACTTCAAATGACGTACGAAAACGAGCGCGAGTCTCACGTTTATGTTAAAGTTGTATACTTATACGTGCCAAGAAATCATTTCCGGGATTGGAAGGTAATTGAATGACTGAATAATTGTTTGAGGATGTACTCAGTAAATGGCCTGTTGCAAATTTGTTCTAAGAAAGCAGCCCCTAACTATCTTTCACAAGCGTAACCGGGGGCACTTTTCAAATCGCTTGTGACGTTGCGTGTCTGTGTGTCTTTCTTTGTGGTTGGGCCCTGGCGATACATTATTTCATTAGGCAAGCACTGACTAGCCTAACAACGTCCCCCCTCCCCCTTCCAAGAGGATCCAGCTGTGAGTCGCCGTAGGGTGCGCGCTGTATGCCGTCGCAAGCAAGCGCTAGAAGACTCTGCAGCTCGAATGTCCAAGGAGGGCGGCACTGCAATGTTTCCACGCTTGTTTGCGACAGTTGAAAGACCTGCGCATTGTGCGGCCGAAAGGTGTTTGGTGTGCGGGCTAACCACTCGCGCCGAGGCTGAAACGAACCGGGTGCAAACGACGAAGGCAGTGTCAAGGAACGCGAGCTTTTTAATTACACGCTGTTATCGCGACCGCTTCACCAGTGAGCTCTCCATGAAGCAGAGAAACCGGCGTACATTAACCGAGCAAAGGTTTTGCTGCCTAACTCACGCCCGTTTAGTCAATAGTGACTGAACAGTCTGCACATTCCAAATAAAACTATGCCCACAAGCAGCCAGATAGGTAAGTCTTCGCTGACAGAGAACCTCTCGTCAGAAAGCAGTTGCATTTTGCTGAACAATGAACAGCATACAATGAAATTGCTACGGAAGTACATTATACTCTCATGTCCTGTTTATGAATAATAAAAAAGTCATCTACATCATCTGGGTTCATTTTGCCTCCGTGTTGTCAGAGTACTTTAATATTAAAGGACTCTGGTGTTATTAACGCTTCGGGTGAAAAGAGGAAAAAATATTCCAAGAACCACTAGCAGGCTCATGACTATGACTTGAAGGTGGCTTTCTTGCAAAGAAAAAGCACTCATTTACTGAGAATGTGGCGCCCACCTATTTTCTTCGCGGCAGCTGACTCGCAACTGAGGACGTTGACCCATAATCCGCACCTGCCTGGGGGCCTCTTTTAGAGTCGCACATTAGATTCAGAAAGGGTTTCCTTGATCTGGAGCACGTTTCAAGGTCTTCGCTTCCTCACTAATAATGCGCAGATGTTATAGTCAGCATAAGAGGCCGCTTATACCGCCGCGATGCCGGGACCACGTGGGCACTAAATTGCACGGTGGGGGAGTTCACGTGTGCTAAATCAAGGACGAAGCACGACACAGAGTGAAGGGCATGCACGATGCAGTCCTCACGGCGGACGAGCTGTTTCCGCGTGCGAAGGCCTCGTGCGCTTCCTGACTACGCGCATTAGCCCGCTTTTGGAAGTCGCGGGGCACGTCTCTTCTGCTTCCCTCTCCGCCGCTCTCACGCACGCCTTCGAAGAGGCGCACTTGTGCCCGCTGGAACGCAGAAGATAAGAAAAGAAAAGAATGCGAACGTAGCGCTTGCCCCACAGTGACACGAACGGAGCGTCGCAAATAAATAGAAGGAAGGAAGACGACATCTTTTTGCGTCACATTTTTCATTTGACAGAGGGCGAAATGCCGCCGCCGCTCTTTCTCTGGAAAGCGGTGCCATCGGCCATGTTGTTCGCATGACGTCAAGTGACGTCAATGCGCGCTTTAGCCGATAGAAACCCCGTACACTCGCGTGCGGTGCAGCATTGGCGAGTGCACTCGGGCTGTAGTCATGTAGCCTCCGCGGCGGTATTGTCAGCTGAGCGCGTGACTGGGATCAAATAGATGTTCTCTATGAAGCGACAGAGCGTGACATCTCAACTCATGCGGAAACGTGTGTATCGCACTGGCACGCATGGTGACAGACCAGGGCCGCGATTTCGTAGCGATGCCTAATGACTTATTCTGTACCAGTCTTATCATCCTATACTAGCCGCTGTTAATAACGTGAGAGGACCGTCGCTCTGACCACTGACAAAGCGCGAAAAGGCATTATTACCGGAAAGGCATCGCTACAAAATACCGGCCCAGAGTAAGACGTCAGCAACAATGTCGGCGTTTTACCAAAACCACGCAGGCTCTTCAAGCTGCAGCCGCCGCACAAGTCGTGCCCTTCCGACGGCGGACAAGCCGGGCAAACAACCCGGGTGGCCTTAGAGTAAACAAAATTATTTCAGAACAATTTTTCAGCACATCACATTCGTACGCTGCATGTTCGTAAAAAAAATGTGGTTGATCCCTCTTATATAGGAATCGGTATAGAACACGAAAGTGAAACGTGTCTTCACAGAAGTAGTGTAATGTTTATTGCACATTGATATATAATGTCTATTGGTGTTTTGTGGCTAAAGCGCCCTTAGGCGTTGATGCACCCACGCTGACGCCTGGTGGCACGTCTCCTCCATCACGACTACCAACGTCGATGACCATGAGCAACCGTCGTGCATATGGAAGCTGCACTACGCTGCACACGCTAGCACAACGCGAAAGACGAAGCACGTAACTGACACACTAATACAACGCGCAAGACAAAGCACGTAACTGAATCGTCACCGAGTCAAATCATCGCGTACAGCGCGTCGTAATTGCAGCCTCCGCGATCAACTTCAGAAACATTTTCAGAGCTAATTGCGGAGGCCACGTAGCTCCGCTGTGCTGAGTACGGTGAACGCCACCTAGGTGGCGTTGGTAGTGCTTCTTGATGCCAGCGTCCCTTCGAATGCTGGCATCGAGGCGTCGTAGTGCTGAGACCACCGAAGCGTTCACTGTCGGTGCGCGTTAGTGTCATAATGCAGTACTTCTCTTTTCTGCTCGTAGGCGGCGGCACCGCCCCGAGCAAGAGCGCGGGTACACGGAGGAGTGTTAGATATATAAGGCGCGTCTGTGTAGCTCTCTGCAAATGCGTTTGTGGCGCAATGGGTTAAACGCTCGGCGATCTATCGTCGCGGACCGAGAGGTCGTGGGTTCGATTTCCAAATTTTGCATGTTTGTGGAACTTTTTCTTCTGGTTTCTTTCTTTGTATTATGTTTCTGGTTTCTTTCTTTGTATCACGTATTTCCGTGACGGAAATACGTCAGTGAAGTCTTGGTGGACCCCGGCATAAAACACTTTCGTGTTAAAAAAAATCAAATTATCCACATTGACAAGGGTATGACTGACAAACAGATTTCAAACACACAGGCGTGATCAGCGTGTCTAATCGTAAATGGGTAAACAAGAAATGCAAAACCATCTACTGCACTGATAAAATATCTTAAAGGTATCCATTGTTTTCATAATGTATTCGATTCCACGAATATTCTTCAATATCATCTCTATTCGGTCAGTGTTCGATTCGGTGATGTCATTATTTCAACCACATTAAATTCGTATTACATTCGGTACAAAGCTTATACTATTCGTCATGCGTTTCCATCTTCGCAGCTCCTCATTGCTACGTCGCTGCCGAGTGGCCTCGAAAGGCAGCTCGCAAGTTCCTCGACAAAGATCCTCGTGAGGAACTCCACAAAGCGGAAGAACCTGCATGCAAGAGCGGGAAGCCAAGCGTACGCGCTACGGAAGCCGCAGAAGGAGATCGTGCCGTCTCGGTCGTTGCTGCCCGGTGCCCATTCGAGGCACTGAATGCAACGCCTGAACAGGCAGCGCTCGCCGCGGAAGCGGAGCCGCACCAAAGGACGCGCACTTAGAAGGATCAGCCGCGTTTCGCAGTGCTGCGAATTCTCTACGCGACGACAAGACTCGAATCTCTAGAATGCAAGAGGTATACGTAAAGCCATCGGATCGCGAGCCTCGTTTCCCGGGCGTAGATATATTTTGTTACCCTCCAGGCGCATTTCCGCCGCCGCCGCCGTCGTCGTCGTGATGTTCCATATAAAGTCCAAGTGCGATAACATCGTGACTGCGCGCCGTATGCTGAGTGTGCGAGTAAAAGCGTGCGAGGGTGAGCCTAGGATGGTGGCTCGATCCCGCGGGCGCAAGGGAGGAAGCGCGCCGTCTTCCATCGCGCGCACAAGGCACTGGGAGGCTTTTACTTCGGCTGCGGCAGTGTATGGCGCGGCTGAGCACGGCCGCCCGGGCCCAGCTTGGAAGTGATCTTCGACGGGTACCGAGTCTAGGTGCGCCGACGGCTCAAATCTTCGTGTGCGCTTTGTTCTCGCAGTTTAGTTCGCGCTGAAGCGAAATGCAGCGCGAAGGTCAACTCGCTCGCTGCTGCTGCCGCTCTTACTCCCGCCAGCGCTTTGACAGCGAGTGTCCGCGGTCATCGAGTGACACGTGTTTATGTTTGCCTGTGCGCGCGTGACACCATGCTTGTTATGTTAGTTAGTAAGCGAATGTCTACAAGTTTACATGGCCGATAAAAATGCTATCCATACTTCGCATACCTGTCTACCAATTTGCTATCGCAATCGATGCTTCGCCTTTCAGGCGAAATTGCGACATTAAAAAAAAAAAAAAGAAGCAACGATAGTTGAAGCACTGTGTAGCCAAGAGGTAAAAGGCATGACAGCTTATACTGGTACCTCCAGATATACACTGACGTCATATCTGCCACTGTATTTTGGCGCACAACAAATATTGTATTAAAATGTTGTAGTAAGTCGTCATCATCACCAAACTTTCTTTTTGTCCACTGCCGGGCGAAGGCCTCCCCCTGCGATATCCAATCATGTGTGTATTACGCAAGCACACTCCATGCTATGCCAGCAAAGTTTCTAATCGCATCACCACCACCAGCCCGGCCTCTGGCGTTCTCTACACTGCATGTTCCTTTTCTTTGTCCACAAGCTGTCAGTCCAACCGAACTCGGTTTATCGCTCATTGCGCGGATCCTAGCTTTTTCTCAGGCTTCTTTGATATCGTAAAAATTTCAGCTCAATAGGTTAGTAATTGTGGAATGGACTGATTGCATACTTATCTTTTCAATGATATTGGTAAATTGTTAGTCATGGCTTGGTAGCAAGCTTTCCGAGCACAGTATTCCCGCTATTTTTTATCAGATCGACAGTTATTCCAGTTTCTCCCAACGCTTGTTCCATTGTCATTTATTGTCCATCCGACCTCATCGATACAGGATTACAATACAGGAATACAACCCGGGACTTCCACTTCTCTGCAACAGCATCTAATCATGGTACGTGGATGTTATAGTACAGTTCGATTTTATTCGCTGGCCTTATATAATCGAAATAGCTAATGGCATTGTCCTGCTTATATTCGATTGCCTGCATATTGTTCCTGCCAATGCCGATTCACCTTGATTTCATGCTTACTCCGTTTTTTTATTGCTTGCTTAATAAATCAAAAGTTATAATTTCTAATGTCAGTTATTTGTCTATATTTGTGAGTTATGACAATTCAGTCGATCTGTTAGACCTGATCTCGGGTTGTGTACTGCATCACGCTCCGTCGCTTCTTTATTAGGTCCTTTGTTGCTCGGGGAGACCTTGCCTGTTTCCTCTCTTGGTTTACACCTTGTGGCAAGTGATGAAAGGATGATTCCACTCCCTCTGAGAGGACAGTGTAAGATGCTTATAGGCAATGACGACGCTCGTTAACTACACGCATAGTTCGAGACTTGGCAATGAAACCGCGGGCCAATGTTGACATATCGTGGCATATGCGTTGTCGCTGGTGTTCTCCTGTTTTCAGCGCCGCACCTATCATCATCATCATCATAGGCCTATATTTATCTCCACTGCAGGATGAAGGCCTCCCCTGCCATCTCCAATTACCCCTCTCTTGGGCTAGCTGATTCCAACTTGCGCCTGAAAATTTCCTACTTCATCACCCCAGTTAGTTTTCTGCCGTCCTCGAGTGTGCTTTCCTTCTCTTGGTATCTATTCTGTAACTCTGATGGTCCACCAGTTATCCATCCTACGCATTACATGTCCTGTCCAGCTCCATTTTTTCCTCTTAATGTCAACTAGAATATCGGCTATCCCCGTTTGTTCTCTGATCCACACCGCTCTCTTCCTGTCTCTTAACGTTAGGCTAACATTTTTCGTTCCTATATAGAAACTTTATAGGGTAGCGCAGGGTAGCCAGCCAGTAGTTACGCTGGCTAACCTCCTTGTCTTTCCTTCCCTTTCTGTCTCTCTCTCTCTATAGGGCTCGTACTGGAGCAGGCTGCTGTGATGCAAAAAAAAAAAAAAGAAAGAAAAAAAAAGCACAGGAAAAGCAATGAGGTCCCTGTGCGCATGCCACGAGCTTCCTCTCGCTGTTTGCATGTTGCGACACGAACGTGTGGCAAGACATCAACCGGATCTCCGAGCGGGCTCTGGACCGCGACAGCACGCGTAGCGAAACGGGAATATCGAGAGCGCATTACGCAGATCCTCGAAGGCAACCTGAAAGCGTAAGAAATTTCTCGCAAGACTGCAGCTCGAACGCCCTGACCTTTTACTATTTTGGTCGCAGATGCAGTGAAGCGATTTCACCACCAAGGTCGCGACTCAGCAGCGCTCGGCAGGCAGTGAGGCTGGTATGTAGAAGCCTGAAGACTGAAACCAGCATAGCATCAGTGTTATTTCGGATGCAAGTTTCGAAACAAATTATGCGCAACCACTAGGTGTAACGGCAATGGTAAACTAAAACACTGAGGAGAAGGAGGAGGGGCGTTGCTTGCTGCAGGCGGACCTAGTCTTGCAAAAGTTACCGGAAATTGCTCCGCCTGAACGCCACCTATCAACCACGATGTGGTCTGAAACACTTCGCAGTCTAGCTAACACCACCAGGTATATATATAAAAAAACATGACATGGACCTGAATACATTGCGCGTTTTCCAAACCACGACGACCCACACGGCTCACCATTCACTTTCCAACCATGTATCACGGAGGAACTTTAGGAGGAGCCGAAGCACCTGCCTCTTGAATATCGAATGTCGTCGCGGGAACAAAATATCACTGGCATTTGAGTGTGGTGCCGTCTTGCGCTTGAGTTCACCTTAATATCGTACGTTCTGCTTCAAATTCAAGACACCTTAATATATGTTCAATGTCACCAAGAGCTTTACAATGCACACACGACGATGACAGGCCAGTCCGGTCTTGCACCGCCAAGCTGGTGTTTGCGCTGGCCCTTACAGATGCGGCATAGGAGAGCGGCATCAGTTCTGTTAAATCCTATAAGTACACAAGGTTAATGCGGGGGAGACCACAACGAACGGAAGTGGCTCAAGATAGATTTCTTCATGTCTATTTTTGCGTTCTGGGGAGGCTTCTTCGTTGGCTTGAACTGGAGCGCTTTGTGCGTCAGACTGTCAGCGGCCGATATGGGAAGCTACCCACTGGAACACGATGGTAAATCCGGCTTTCTGCAATTCTTTAATGGCATGTAATGCACGCTGAATGCACTTGTAAAGGAAAAACCCGCGCAGTAATAGTTTCAGTGCAGCCTTGCTGTCTGAAAAGAGAACAACAGGCTGAGGCTGATAGGAATTCAGTTTCCGCAAAACTGCTGCAATGGCAACGCTTTCACATGCCATAGAAGACACGACGTGGTCAAGTCTGGCAGCCCATGAGACTTCGAGAGTTGGTATCACGTACGCTGCCGCACTAGCTCCATTCTCTTTGTCAACACGCGCTGCCGTATTCTACATGTTTAGCACGGATGCCGGAAAGCACGGCAAAAAATTCTCACTTGTGCAAGAGTGATTCCGTTTGCCAGTTCTGCAGTTTAGACGAGAAACGGTTGGACCCGACTGAAAGTGACTGAAATAGTGAAAGAATAATAATAATAATAAGATTCGGGAAAAGTATGGTTATGTGGTGGAGTAATAGTCATGACTGCTCCTCTACTGTGTATCGCAAGAGAAAGAAGAGTGGTCAAATAATTGAAATGGACATGTTGCCACTACATTACTGGTACTATTGGAATATTGAGGTTAGGAATTAAGAATGTAAGTTGGGGAAGAAAAAGATGTGAAAGAACGAAAAGGGCACAATGTCGGTGGTCGTTATGAGAGCAGCTACTCCCGCTTAACCGCAGTCTTTCAAGGCCAGTGTGTCACGGCATAAAAGAAAGAAAGAAAAAAAAAACAAGAAAAAGAATGAAAAATTCCCGAATAACGCGGTCAGACGGAAGCGTTGGCTCGGTGTGCGAGCAGAACACCACTTGACGAGGGCGTGTGTCCGTCGTGGTCACCTCCAAAATAGCCCGCAGCCCCCCGCATCGCCCTTTTCTCGGCAGTGCCATCAGCCCCTGATGCACGCCTTCAAGGTCGCTCCTGGGGCGCAGCAACCTTAAAAGAAGCCAGGGTCTCTCTCGTCTCGCTCGGCTTCCCTGGACGCGTGCAGCTGCAATCTGCTACGCGTTCCCTTCAAGGATAGAGAATATCTGATGCGAGAGTATAGTTCAGCGTTGAGGGTTGCTTGGATTGTCTGGCACTTCGGTTATGATAACACTTTCGCTATCCTATCTGGCTGACTTGTGGGAGAGAAGGGACCAAGCGGAATAGCCAGGCTGCTTTGACCTGAAGTGCTTCCACTGATGTCAGCGAGTGCCAGCCTTGTTGGTGAAATATACCAGCTTCGTGATGCACCGAACGCTTGTGTAATCCAGTACCCAACGGTGCATTGTCTTTCTCTTTAACGCTGCATTGTTCCGCGGCTACAAATGTGCTTTCGCGGAGCCTTTGTTTGTTACTTAAGCGGTAATGATCGACTCTCATGGCTGTTAGAAGCTTTGTATACATAAACTCGACGCGAGCGGATGAAGTCTGCAGCATGAGCTAACCCCAGCATGACCCGACCGAGCCCACACTTTGCGGACGGGTTGACTGAGCTGAACTTGACGCTCGCTCGGCGCGACTCACAAGCGTTTACATGAACCTGACGACCGGATCTCTGCCCGACAAGCCGACTCGACTTCATTGGGACAACGTCATGTAAACGTATCTGCCGTGTTCTTGACGTCTTTGTTCCAATGGCCCATTTGCAAAATTCGTAGCGACCTCTAGCGCCAGAACCTGGACCCTCGTGCCTCGCCACGAGGTTGGATGACAAGTGTTCCCGGCAGTAATAGGCAGTAAAAGCGTTAAACGACACCGAGACATGTGGCTGGACGGTGTGGTTTAATCGGGTTCGCTTGCCGGGTTACATGGCTTCTGTCGTCGATGATTGAGGAAGACTTAACTTATCACCATTAATTTTTTTTTTTTTTTTTTTTTTTGCAAACGAGATGGCTTAGGGCTTCTCGCAGTATTGCATATCGAGTAAAAACCACTCGCGCGAGTCCAAGTCGGCTGCCCTGTAAGGCTGTTTTTTAACAAGAACTCGTCCACCAACTACATTCCTTCCTCGAAAGTGTGGTCACAGCCCATCTTCCGGAGGAAGCGTGAGCGTTAAGGCTTTCCGAGAATTCCATCCGAAACCTTCATGGCCTCATAGTTCGTACACACTTTGCTACACATAGTTGCCATTCAATGACCCCGCAGAGTATACGGGTGTGCAGGGTTCGGCTATATTAAACGGAGCTGTTTAATGCCAAATATTTTTCGTTATACCACTTTGTCTTGTACAGTATTTTTGGGGTGGAAAAACACTTTTCTCGCGTATGCTCAGCAACATTATTGCAAATGGTCCCTTCTTTGTGATACATGTGCTCCTTCCATTCCTTTTCCTTTGGGGTATGCGAACGTCGGGCTTCTTACATCACTACAAAACGGTTGTGCTTGATTCCTGGAGTTAAAGTTTATCCTGCACATTGCTGCACGCCATTATGTCAAGTTGTTACGGCATGCTACTTATCGACTGCGAAGTCGCGTAGCAGTTGCTGCAGATGATCAGGCAATTCAGTTTGCTGTTGTTCGCTGAGTGCAAAGTAAGAGAGACGCCAGTCACTAAATCCATGGCTTTTCCCTTACAACAGTCTGGGCATTTGCACATGTTGACTTATGTCAACGCGTGCGCTTGCTTTCATTTTATTCTAGTCCCCCTCATGTGAAAGAAAAAGCCCTGCTGTTAGTAGGGCTAACCCCGTCGCTTTCTGTCGAAGTTTCTATCCCCATCAGTGCTGTAAGCAGAAAGCACGAGTCGCACTCGTTTCCTGCGAATTGGCACCGGCTTTCCGTGCCACTCCAGACACGCTTAACACCACATCGCTGAGTCATGCTGGGGTACCATTAACACAGCGAAAAGCTAATCCTATCCGCTTATTCCGGCTTAGTTCCAGCAGCTATGTGCAAGCCGCGAATGCTTCTCTAACGAAGGTTAGTGACGTGTGCTACTATCAAGTGCAGTTATCAGCTTTCTTTTTTGTTTTTTCTTCTTTCTTGTAAATGGCAGACGGATCCATATGTACTCGTGGTCTGCGCGTGTAGATAAAATTACTATTCACAGAGCAAACAGAAGCTCCTGATTCTATATCATGCAGATATGCAATTTTCGCCGGGGTTGCTGATAATCCAACGTGCTTTGTATGTGTGGCGGAAGAAATGGGACCAAAAAAAAAAAAAAAGAAAGAAAGAAATCCGCAGTAGCGTGTGTGGTATCACCATTGTCAGCTATACACTGCAGCTGATAGGAGTGGCAGCGCGATAACTATAAAACCTCATCTGCGCATGAGAAATCGTGGAATCAATATCACAATGAATTCATTACGCACTGTGTTGGCTATGGTATTTTGTTGCTAAGCACGAGGTCGCGCCTCCGATTCCCAGCCAAGACGGCTGCATTTCGGGGACGCAAAAAACTACTTACAAGCATGTACTTTATGCGTACGAGAAAAAAAATATATACATTAAAACAACCCGTATAACCCCCTAAGGCGTTTGTGATAACCAAGATGAGTCTGTTAAATTCCACCAAATTAAACGATTTCATTCTTTGTTCAAACACTAGAAAAATGCATGTGCCCATAACCTTCATGCCTATCAACTTCATGTAATATAGGGCACACTTTTTTTAATGAAGGTTCCCATAGCAGTATATAGGTTTACTGAGCATAGAGGGCATGGGACGGGTGTGTTCTCGCGGGGAACACACACCTCGTCCCAATAGTGCTGCCATCAAGCATGATCTGACACTTACGATGCAAACTTGACACACCACTTTCAACTGTTATAAACCATTTACGCCGGTCTTGTAGAGCCACTGCCACCTTCGCAATCAGGGCACCTCCAAAATGGAGAGAAATAGAGAGAGAATAAGCATCATTATTAGGTAAATGAAGCTTTGGCGAGGCGTCCTCATTCCAGAATGCCTTGAGCTCGGGCCGCGGACACAAACCCCCAAGTTTAGCGTAGTCGCGCCAATGAAAGCATAACTAAATTTTGAGTAAGAGCAACTGATATGCTATTTTTATAGGATGGCCCAAATACAGACAAAGAAAGGTCGCCCGCCAAGCTATGAAAGGAGCAAGGATCGTCGCGCAAGGCGTGTCACGACGCGGGAGCCATCAAGGAAAACGACGGTACGTGATGACCGATATTCGCCGCTGACCCGGCAACCCGAATGCATGAGATGAGCGCGGCCATGGCGGCCGGTCGCGTGCTTCTCAAAGGATTCTCTCGTATTCGCAGGCATGATACTCGAGGCTAGCTGGAAAGATGAAAATTCCATCTAACTGTCATTAATGGATCGACTTTTCTTTAAAGGAGTATAGGAATAAATTGGGCTAATCTTTGTTGAATATTCAAACAATCGCCCCACCTGAGCAACCGTCTGAAACAGAGAATTATCGTTTAGAACAATGAAGGCAAGGGGTGGTTGGCAGGAGTAAATAAGCAAATAATGAAAACTTTTTTTTTAATGTGCAATAATGGTGATTCGCGGAATTTGGAAAGTCGCCTGACAGATAAACGACACTCAGCAGTTACTGACATGTCAGAAACATTGATAAAATAGATGTTTGACACATAGCTATGCATACATCGCATGCACTGTTTGATAATGTGCACGTGAAAGTGTTCGAATGGACCGCACTTATAGCAGGATTAGCAGGAGTGTGCTAAACTGGGCAGGAACGAACAGCGCTTAAGAAACGATGGACAGGGCGTCAACCATAGCAGGTTACATTCGTCGCCTTTTATTCGTCGTCTGATATAAGGATGTAGTGTTGAACGATACATCGAGAGCAATAACCATAAAAAATAATTAAAAAATAAACCTCGCTGTGTGGAGCTGTAAATTTTTTCCCAATCAGAAACAAATAAACGTCTTCGTCATCGCGGACTCATCTCAAACCGCTGCCTCTGTGTAAATGAATTCGGCAACAAGCGAAGCAACCGCATTCTAAGGAATGTTCCAATGCCGTGTGTAGGCCTGTAGATTAGATTGGTGCGAGAAAGTGTGCGACATGCAATACATTGTGGATGAAGTTTCCTCTATATTTGGAGTCATAGTCACGTGAATTTTGAGTGAAAATCAAATAAATAACAAAAGTGGTGGAGTGGGAGCGCAGGGCGCGTGTATGTTAATGCGACGGTAGAGCAGTTTGCGTAGCGTCAGATAGTGATCGCTCCACTGTACCGACTGCGATGCGCGTGTGAAGTTGAAAGAAGATGCAACGTTCCATACCTGCGGGCACATTCTTCGCTAGTGTCGCTTCAGGGACTTCGCGTACAGTGAGACGGGAAAGTAACAGCAACGCGCAATGTCTGCGTATACCCCGTAGATGCCGAAGCGCAGTGGCTAACACCGTTCGGCGCAAACCGAGACTCGTCGCACACAGGCGGCGTCTGAGCGCCAATTTGATGCAGCACCGGAAGCGCGGAATTAATGTCGGCCTCATCTTGTGCAACGAGGTTGCACGGAAGCTGCAGATGCCGAAAGACGGCGTGCTGCGATTCCTGCCATTTATTTGCAGGCCTTGACATGTGACCGATGCGAATTGTAATCAGGTTACGGTGATTTCGACATGTCATTGTGAGTAGTGGCGTGACCAGGTGGCGAGAAACTATTGTAGAAGGCGTTGTATTCTGCGAAGAATCTACACAAGACGGTTGTTGTTACCACTCCACAAACTATCACTGCACTCCTGATTTGAAGACTTGTGCATAATCTAGACACGAATGATCGCTAGTTTCACTTTATCATGTTACCATGTTCAAGGGACGACCCTGGAGCTTGTCAGCGGGGACAAGCGTGCAGATAGTACGGGCATTGCTCCATCGGCATTCGCTTTTCTCAAGGTTGATAAGTGCCCTGAATATCGAGGACCCATTGCAGGCCGCAACACCTCATCACCAACATATCCACGTTGTTCCCCACGGGCCACACGGACGCTGTGACAAGTTTGCCACGCAAGAATACATGCGATAAGCTACTCACCGTTCGGTCAGCACCGGCCCTAGGCAAAATCCGAGCAGAGGGCACTTCCCGTCGACCGGTGGCCACGGTCTGTACTACTCGTCCTAGCACACAGCGGCCAAGCATGCACAGATCCGAATAGCTGCTGTATAGCACCCACGATGGTTATTCCCGGACGAGTACAAACGCAGGCCGAGCGCCGACACACACGTGCAGCAAAGCTCCTGTCATTATTCAAGGGCAAGGTAGAATCCGCATATCGATGGGTAAACACCACGAGAAACGCACTGCACCGGCCATGGTGCGGCCGGGGGCAGAATGAGAAGGGGCCAACATTTCGGCAACCAGCAAGGAGGGCGAGGAGGAAGGCGGGAGGGAACTGGGTTGTCTCGTTCAGCGGGCCACGGCTGAACGTACCACTTGGCAGGGACGGCGGCGGCAGTTTGGAAAATGGGTCGGTCGCTCGCTGCTGCCGAAGGAGCGAACGGAGGAACCGCGGCAGCGGTCGGGCCGACGGCGCACGCCTGGAAAGGGCTGGCGGAGCGCACCGTCGTGCTCTCCCTCTCATGGGAAGACCGTCGTCTTGAGGGGGAAAGACGTCACCGGCTCCGAAGAAGGCAGGGAGGAGAGCAGGGGGTGAAACAGCGGGACGAGAAGAAGGGGGGTTGCGCACGGGCTCTGCCAAAAGCCATTTCGGAACACATGGGGGCTGAACCGCAGGGGAGGGCGTGCGGGGTGGTTATTCGCAGATGCCGGGAGGAGGAAGTGAATGCGGCTGTCTGGGCGCCCGCTACACTGAGAGGTGGGAGGTAAAAAGACAACAGGGGCCAGTAGCCGCGGGCCGAAGCGAAAAGATCAGAAGATGGCGTCTTTTCTGGAAACTTAAAAAAAAAAAAAAAAGCTGCCCCGCGTGTAGCTGCGCCACTCGCCATTTTGTGCCGGTGCATTGTGCTTGTCGTTTACGCTGTCAGTGGCAACGACATGGTTTGAGGCATGCCAGCGGCTTTCATCCGTTAAACGAGGAGAGGCAATTATTTTCTTTAGACTCCCCTCGTGTCTTAGCATTCCTCGCGGCGTTATTTTGGTTCGCAGCCTCAACCGCGGTGCATTGTGCCAGATCCTGGTGGTCGACTTGTACCTCATAAACAAAGAACGACTTAGCATTAACGAGCACTACATAGATGAAAAGGATGCGGTAAGCACTATATTTCCGGGTTCGACATCTTTCAAGTTCAGGCAGCTGGTCACTGAGGTCGTGCGCTTATGCGGGACGAAAGCCCGAATAAGATACATAGTTTAGCGAGTTCGAGCAAAGCAACAAGGCTACAATGTCATGTCACTTTTTCCTTGCAAAGCATTCATGCAAGCTGCATGCTCATGCTTGATTAGTATCGTTAGTCTCTTCATAAACTATGTGCTAATTCATTTGTAAATCTTCCATTAGCAGCGGACATGGTGCGAGTCTTCGCTCACCTCGCGCTGCTTGGCTTACACTTTCCGCAGCCTTGGCCACACTGTGTAGCTTGTGAGACGGTGTATTAATTATAGAAAATTACTTGAAGATTACACTGTGTAATTGGCGAGACGGTGTATTTACCATAGAAGATGGGAGAAAAGGTGCACTGCTGACGAACGCCCTGCATCTCACTTCGATAGCGTACAGAAATACTAGAGGCTGAATTTTGCTTGTCATCTTGGAGGACCTGCGCAGTCGGACATAAGTGATTTATCAAGTAGATATGAGAAGCATATGTTTCCACATGAAGCTATATTTCTGAAGTGGTGATGGCGTGCTGTAACACTGTAAACATGGTAAAAACTCCTACTTCCCTTCTCCCTGCTGTTATCTTTATGTATGTACTTTCTCTTATTTTGTCCACAATTTACATCACTCACCTGCCGGCCGATGTTCAGGTATCAGCGGTTACGGCGCGGTCAGCAAAATTCGCTCCCTTACATTATTCTAACCACAAATTAAACAGTGATGACTAGCGCACGTATCAGTTGTCTCCACAATTACGCTCGCTACCCTGACTATCACTTCGGGATCACAATTTTCCAATAGGGACGTCTTTATTATCATGCCTGCAGCAAACACGTTTCTCCGGGCTTGTTAGTGCGACATTGCAAGGAGACCTTGCAAATATGCCCGCGCTGCATACGTCCTTGCTAAGGACGTAGTGCAGCGCGGGCAAATTTACTTTCCGCGTCTTCGTCTGCTAGCGCAATACGTACTTGCAATTTATTATTACGTTCTTTTGTTTTCTCACCTCTTCGTTTTCAGCTTAAAAAAAAAAGAGAAGATTATTGCGCTTTCCTGCACGGAAGCTTCTGACAATGCAAATGCAACATTTTCGAGCCGCTCGGTCGTGTCCCAGTTTTCAAAACGTTTATTTATTTCTGAGTGCTTGACAGACCTGTCGCTTCCACAACGTGACGATGCAAAATGTTGACGGCGTACTGTGCGACAGCGACAGTTGCGACCTTGGCCTGCGCTTTCCTTCGGCACTCCCACCATAGCTATGTGGTCGATGAATACTTAACGACCAAGCTCTGTTGGTCTTATGGCACAAGGGCACCCTTGCGAGAGAGCGTCATGAGTAATAATGGCTGCTTGTCCCACTATTCACTAACAGCTAATGTTCATGTCCGTAATGATCTTGGCTTCTAAGAAGCCGCGCTGCATACAGGGTGACGTAGCTATGAGAGACGTAAAGAGCTCTGGATTAATTTTGATCAGCTGGGGTTCTTTACCGTACACACACGGTTCATTACACAAGCGCTTCTTCCTTTCTGGTCCCATAGAAATGCCGCCGCCGTGGCCAGGAAACAAACATATAGTACGTACTAACTTATTCTCTAAATCGTTATGTTCCGAGAACGAATATGTTGTAATGCATCATTGAAATAGGCGGGAGAAAAGAAAACATATACCTATAGCCTATATACGCAAATGAGTTCTCCAGAAATACGCAAGGTAGGGGAAGTCTTATTAAATATAAAAAGTTCGTATCCACCTGAAAGTAGCGGCTTCACATGTTGATTGTACTGTCTACTTGATGCCAATTTCCTCTTTCAGGATTGTGGTTTTCATAAAATATAGCTTAAGGCCTCATTGTTAGCGCCAAGCAACACGAACACGGATAAGAGTAGTTGCACAAAATGAAGTGCAATGAAATGCGTCGCTTGTTTCAACAATTTTTTGCGTCATGAAGTTCTTAACTTTACTTATTTATTACTTACTGCCGACTCAAGGTCCAAGCAGGATATAGGCGTAAAAATACAAGAATTACAAGTTGCAGGGTCCTTTCCCTCTCGCTGCGCCCACATTCCAATGGGGGCGTCGAAGTAAGGAAATGTCCGTTCATTGCGAAACATTTGTACATGAAAAAGTTCAAGTGGTCGAAGGATATCTCGATCGTTCCATGATGGTTCTCGTGAACCCATGTGCTCATAGGACGGCGCGTTGTTCTTGAAAGTAAACCTATGGTTAACTATTGACTATAGATGGCGGAGTGGGGTGAATTCACAATGGCGCACCGGGAATATAAGAGAATGCGCACTTAAGCTACTCCGGACTAATTTCGAACGCCCGGGGTTATAATTAGCGGGCAGTGAAACCTTGCGCACTAGCCGAGCGCTTTTGCATGTCGCCACATTCAAGGCACCGGGAATCAAACTTGCGACCTCGTGTGCTCAGCAGCATGAATAGCGAAAAATGTGGCCGCTGAGATATCACTCCAGGTTGTAAATTGTGCACGTTCTGAACGGTTGTTCCGGAAGTAGAGAAAGTGAATTTATATCCTGTGCTTCACTTCCGGGCGTCACCAGCCATTTCCTTTGTGTTATTTCCGCTTCAAGAGTTGCATTGCCATAGTGCGTGCGGTCACTCACGGCTGAAAGCAGCCGCCGTTTTCCTCGTGCTTCGCTCATTAATTCTTACCGTCTATAGATACAAGATGAAAAAAAAAAAAGGAACCCCCTGAAACATGGAGCACCACTCAAGAAACTCGCGAAAGGTTGGTTTGTTGAACTGAAATGTGGACCTGGAAACCCTGGGCGTGCAGTATAAGTAAAAACATTTATGACGCGGAAGTGGGCTGGTCGTCGCCATAAAGGTAAGACGCTGCGCAGCTCGGAGGACCTCTTGGGAGTTATAGTTGGACTCTATTCGAAAGCCTGGAAGAGCTTAAACGACCGCTTTTCTGCCATTGGGCTAATAGTTCGCTCGCAGTTTCAAAACTACTTCGTCCTCAGCAAGACTTGTTCCTCATAGGAAAAATTTTGGGTCCATGGACGACAGAAAAAGTACAAAACACCGCTGCGCGCGCCTTAGTACAATTTTTGGAGGACTCAAAAATATCACAAAATTACTAAGTCAGATATCAGTTATTGCTAGCATTGTTATGATTAACAGGCACTCTTGATTACATGTTTATTGTGTCTTCGTGTTCGTGTAGCATTTGTGTCTGCGTAAACGACTGTTGTATTTAGAGCGCGGCATTATAGAGGGACCTAATTTGCAAGTGCCCAACATCTTCTGCGTGAACATATTGGTTTTGTGAACATTTATGCTTTGTGAACTCATGTGTTGCGTGTGGACACTTCCGTTTTGTGAGTATTTATGTTATGTGAACTCTTCTTTTGCGCGAACATTTATTTATATTGCAGTTAAGACTTAGTACGTGAATGTTCGCACATGTGGTTATTAGTCCAGTTGTGTGATTTTTGACAACTTTCTGAGGACAACTATCATGTAAGAGAAGAGGAGTAGCCGGCGCCACATATAGGCACCAACCTCTCCTTAAATACATTTATTAAAAAAAAAAAGACTTGTTCCTTCACCCGCGTAAAGAGGAAATGATGAAAAGCATGCTAATGTAAATTACTAAGCAAATTTAACGTTAGAACTAAAAACCAGATCTTTTAAGCCGACAGAACGATACTGTCTCACAATTTGTTCGGAAGCGCCTGCGTGATGCATGATATGATGCATGATGAGTGATCACTAATAGCGTTTTTGCCATTCGATTTTTTTAATTGCATAAAAACTGCTCAGGCGTTTAAAGAAAAAAAACTTGGAGGACGCTTAAGCTTCGCCTTTAAGAGTAGAACGCGATAGGGTTATCGGGACCCGTTCGCATCGCATCGTTCGCATACGGCAAGTAGACTTCATTCACTGCAACACTGAACGTGCGAAAGCCAGCTTACAAAGACCAAGCTTACACCGATCCCCTTAAAGTCGGCTTCACTTTTAAACTGAAATGCATTGCTGGGAAGGCGTTTTTCCAGGGGCATATAAGTGGTCTTATATTAAAATGTGAAGGTCCTAGCAACTTTTTTTTACTATTTTATTAATTGTTTGCTATTGCCCCGACACGCGCAGGTCTGGTAGAAATGCTGGAAAAGGGGTTTGTGTTTGAGTTTCCTCGTAGCAGAATTAGGTTTTCTCGTACATTCAAATTACAATCCGACGCCGATTGGTAAACAATCCAACGGCGAATCCGACGCCGAATGGTAAAGTCGTACTTTACCATTTTTCTGGCGGATTTCAGTGTGATAAATTCAATTTTTGTTCACCGAAACCTTGCACCACGTGGAGGGCCTGCGCGGAGTGGTTGGGGATGATTTTCTCCGCCAACCACTGACATCGCACGCCGGTTGCCGACGCCGGATATCCTGAGACACGGGGCCCTTAACGCAATCGCGTTAAAAATATAGCAGTTTCACCCGACGGCGAAGTGAAAGCGATAGCAAGGTTTAGCGTTGCGTTCGGGCTCTTTGCGCGATGTTCCTAACAATACGCAGAGGCGACAAATGACACAACGCAGCACGAGAAACATCTGGTGCTAGAAAAAGAAAAAAAAAAGAGACAACTGCTGTTGCGCAGCAACAGCACCCTGGCAGGTGTGTTACAATCAAGGAGGTTTATTTGTTAAACCTCCTTGGTTACAACGCCGCTGTCGCAACAATGGCATCTCATCTCGATGATATATGCACAAGATGAAACCGATAGAAAGCCGCCGGCGTTTGTCAGCGCCCAATGAAAGGATTGTATAGGTTTGTAGCTTGACGTTTACTAAACGGTTCCGCTCAGACGAGTCTATATGCACCACGGTGTGGCAAGCACACCGTGGTGCTTAGACTGGCCTGAATCTGGTCTGAACCTGGTCACCGTGGTTGCATAGACTGGTCATTAGCGCTCCTGCGTAGCTCCTCAGCAGGGACTATAATGAGTGTGCGTACAGCGCTCATTGCCAGCAGTGGAAGCCACAACGCTGCTCAGGCAGAGCCGACTGAGCGAAGCGTGGCGGTGCGTTCACTTGGCTATACGTCGTTAGCTAGCGGGTTTGTAAATGGGTCCCCCACGTGTTCGTGTGAGATTATTGGATATGGGGGATGTGGTTACGATAAGGCAGTTACGTTCGCCCAGTTCTTCTGCGATGTGGTCACAGTACATTTACACCACCCCTCGCACGGTGTGTCCATGAAGCTCCCTGTTTAGTCTATATAGAAACTGATGTACACGCCGCTATGGATATAGCGCCATGAGCTAGTGTGCCCGAGAGATCCGATCCAACCTGTGCGGAAGCCCCGTCGCACCGGGGACTATAGTGCGTCTATACAGGCGCGAGGAGCTATTATTATGCACAGCCCGCGAGCTACAAACACGGTCACGGCTCAGAGGTCGGCGGCGTCACCTGAGTCACGTCGTGACTCGACGACTGCTGCGGCGTCAGCTTGATCCCGTAATGAGATTCCCGTCCATTCTTTGCGCCCGTATGCGCAGCCGGTGGACGACATGGCACGTGGCACATGGGTTATTTTCCTGCCACACTTCTGGAGTGTTGTCGACATGATGCCGTCTGTGCTGTATAGTTGGCTAGCGAACCAGATATGCAGCGAAGGTTGGCGAGCGTACCACCTCTGCTTAAGAAAGGCTGCGTCCATTGCGCCTTGTTCCGAAAGAGGCACTGCAAGACGCAAGAGCTTTGAAGCAATACTTTTCTTTTGCTTCAATAAGAGCAAAAGCAAATGAAGTATCGAGTAAGGACTACCCGTCACCTATACCAAGGCAAATGCGCCCCTTCTTTTCATTTTTAACGCAGTAATCACAAGCTTGTTGAAAAGAGGGATTCCCTATATATACGTAAGGAAAACAGACTCCCATACGTTTACTATAAGAGGCCCATATATAGCATACTCGTATAACACGAATCGGGACACACACTGTGAATTAATACATATAAACGGAGTACCACCTACATGTATACTGATTTAACAACCTCGATAACGCCTCCCGATTATACACAGACTTGGCACTGTGCGTTATATAGAATAAACGGTTTCTTTCACCTCTTTTTATAGAGAAGTTCAATAGTACTGAACCCATGACTGTACGAATGATACCCGCGAACTCGAACCATTTATCTACACTAACTTAACAGAAACGACTGTGAAAAAAAGGGGATATTCCAGAGGATATTGAAGTGTCAACCTCGCGCCCCCTCCTCCATTTCATAATCAAGATTAGAACATTCTTCTACGAAAAAGCATATTACGAACTGGATGAAAACATTGCAAGAAAATAAACAATGTAGTACAAAACAGCACGACTGGTAACCACGTGTATTTAGCGATCACTGTGATGTTTATATCCTCAATTGCAACTTGTTCTGTATATATACAGAACAAGTTGCAATTGAGGATATAAACATCACAGGGTGATGTGTGTGTGTGTGTGTGTATGTATGTATGTATGTATGTATGTATGTATGTATGTATGTATGTATGTATGTATGTATGTATGTATGTATGTATGTATGTATATATATATATATATATATATATATATATATATATAAACTTCCTCTCTCTCTTTCTTTGATTAAAACATTTGTCGCGAAGCTTATTCAAACTCAGACGGTGCCATTTCAAATCTATGTCCAACTCTGCATTAAGAAAGTTGAGCGGATTTGTTTTCTACACCTCTTCAAAATGATGCGATGAGAGCGCTACAGACATTACGATTGAAGATGGGCAAAGAAAAAAAAAACGTATTGGTTCGATATACAGCGCGCCGACCGACAGTCCAAGAGCCCACTTCTTTCTGCGGTTTTACGTGCCAAAACCAGTTCTGATTATGAGGCACGCCGTAGTGGAGGGCTCCGGATTAATTTTCACCACCTGGGGTTCTTTAACGATGTCACCCTTTTCCTCCCGCAGCTCACCATCACAAAGAGGTCATCGTTCTAATGGATCATTTTCAATGGCCGTCTGCGACGAAGCCTACAACTTGAGGCTAGCTGGGACTTTATATTTGCCGAAAAAGCTACTTGTATCTCGGCAGAATGACTTGCAAGGACAGAGTCCGCGATGACAGAGATGCCAAAGGAAGAAAGAGGCAACTGTATTCTGTCTCGTTATAGTTCTTTACACTGTGAACCTTCTGATCAGAACACAAAACCACATCCCATCACTATATCGAACCTTTCGCGGGCTTTAGTGCGGCTGTTCGCCAGTTTGGCAAGCGCATATCACCGGGCCAGTGGTGCGTGTATAGTAAGTATAAAGACACGGATCACCGTCGTAACTATAGTTTGGGTTCTTCTAGCCGTTTCATACGCCCAAGCTGAGGGAATTTGAAACCAAACAGCTATAGTGTATGGGATGTTGACTCAAATTTTGCTGATGTGGTTGGATGTAAGGGCCGCCTCTGTACTTCCGATCCGCACCCGTTCCGCAAGCAATTCGCGCACGCGTCTTTTTGTGTGGAAAATGGACCGCGGAGACCCGCGCAGACATCCATTCATGTACGTGCCCCCTGCTCGGAACTGACTCAACTTCAACCCTTTTTGCAGAACGCTACCGACCATTTATCAAACAATAGTGAGTTTTAAATTTTACTCACCCCATGTCAGGGGACGCATACCGCCGGGCGTATATACGAGAACGTCAGATGGTACCAGAAAGAACCCCAAGAGGAGTGCAAAAGAACGCGAGCAGTGTGTGGCGCTTTGGGTGCGAGAAGCCGCTTGCTAAAACTCTAAACGATCTAACATCTAAAACTCCCTAATGAAAGGATTACAGTAGCGTTTATTCGCACAACGATGGTTCCTTATATAGTGTAGTAACACGAGGAAACAATATTCCGCTCGGGCAGTTGTACACAGAGTCGGTTGATTCGCCTCTTGGAGCCACCGGCTCGGCGGCAGGTGCTCTAAGGGCGCGTTTTTTGCTGTATAGAATAGGAGGATGAAGGACCACCACGACAAATAATGCGGGGCGACGGTTGTGTTGTACTCGATCAAGCGAACCTAGACATTCATCATCTGGACGTACTTGATACGTATCTTAATGATGTAACAAGCGCATCTCCCTTATACATTCGCCACTGCGTGCGCGACACTTGTATAGTTCCTTCACAGACGCTTAGCTTTGTGGCTTTAGCGCATTTACTTAAGAAATAAAGCATGTCAGGTATTCTATTTTGCATCTTCCTATACAGTTAGTTTTTTTTTTACTTCGTACACTTGCTTTAAAGAGCTCACAAAAGTTATTCGAATTACGTGAGATGAGATGAATTATCTGCCCAGGCGAACATCATTTGGAAGAAACAACAAAGCAATCTATTTACGAATTGCATTAATTAACTTCTAGTTTAGCAATCTTATGGCACATATTATATGGTATATGGCACATATAAGTATTTTGTTCCGTGATACTACATTTAAAAATTATCATGTAGACGGAAATATAACGGGTGTCAAATTATTCGTTCAGTTAACCTGATTACGCAGCGCGGCTCACTGTCCAACCCATGTGTGACGTAAAAGCGTGGCGTAAGAAAATGCTGGCTCTCCCGTAATCGAGAGTAGATGTAAGCATGAAATGGCTACCGGCAAAGCAGATTGGTTGGAGATGATACTAGCCACAATCTTAAATGGGCGTAGTGTATGTTCGCAACAGCACACCCCACCACACCACACCACGCCATACTGTGCACTGGTCCACATGGACGCAACGGTTTCCTGTCACAAACAGAACCTCTTTGCAAGTTTCGTCTCGGCCAAAGAGCCATCCGCGGCGCGCCGGTCGCTGCCGGCTTGGTCACGCAGCGTGGCGCCATCTCTCGAGCAGGCGCAAAACCCACGCCGCGGAACTCACGGACCGCTGGCGTCTAACAGAGCACAGGCAACCCTGTCTCATCGCCAAAAGATGACAGTCAAGTGTATGGTGCTTGTATCGTGCCTTTTGAACGTTGCTATTGGAAATGACAAATAAAACTACTGCGTACTAGAAGTTACAGCTTGAGTGGTATTGTGAACAAACATTACGAAGAACTCGGAAGCAAATTTTTTGTAACTTGTTTTGGCAGTAACTAGCGTATGTGATGCGATCCAGTACAAAGAGTTGGGGGCCTGAGACCGCATTTTTTAAAACTTTTAAATGGTTGCCCAGATAATCTCGTTTTGTTCTCGCAACGATGCCCGGATGTTCTCGTTTCAGTACCCGGATAATGGCTCTGGCTTTTGGCTCAAGTTCACTTAAAGGTCGCCGACAACGAGAGCTTAAAGCATTTCATGCTTAAAATGAAGCTGCCTTCGCACTTTCCTCTTCCCACGATCTTATTCCGATTGGCGCTGTGTGCAACTGCCGACTGGATGCACAGTCACTTCAGCAGCAGGGGCGAGATGGACCGCTTTATCGCGCCGTATAGCCACCTTCATTTTACGCCGCCCTACTATACGTCACAGTGGGGTTGCACTGCGAGCAGCACTTGGAAGTTCTGCATGCGTAATCAGGTAAACTGAACAAATAATTTGACGAGTTATTTTGGTTTAAAGAACTGTTTTGAAATGTAGAAACTCAGGTTGTCGAACCGAAAAAGTACCGGTTCGTTTCGCGTTCAACGCGCTCCGATTTCGTTCCGGTTCAGTTCCGGTTCGGAGAAAACATTTATAACGGTTCGCGAACCAGTTCGCAAACCGGTTCGGGAGCAGTTCATTTTATCCTGCCCCGTAGTGATATGCAGCATAGTACTGTCGACTTGTTCGCATGGCGCATGAACAAGTTTCATGAAGAGGAAGCAGAAATTTACGAATGAATTGCACAGGTATGGCGAAATTTTCATGTACATGTTAAAGACAGAGGTAACTTCGTGAGAATCCTTAAGTCAGCGTAAGGTCTGCGTAGCTTTCACACTCGTTACTTTGACAGCAGCAGAGTCAGTTTTCGTTTTGCTTCAGCTTTTGACTACACGATTGGTGGTTATCGAACAGTGACATGTGATCTATGGTGTGGGAGACAGCGTGAATTCGTACTGTCGCACATAATTTACAACTTCAAACTACTAGTCTGTAGCAAAGAAAGAAGCCAACGTTTCACATTTCGCTCAATTTGCTGCTTCTTTAGAATCAGGTGAGGACATTGATGCTTCTGAACGATGAACAAGCTAGGACGGTTTGTGATGAACCATACGTCGATATTTGTTGCGCTTCTCCACGTGACACGTAGTGTTTTGCTGGCAAAGGGCGGACAAAGAGGTCAAAAGCATGCGCACTGTGCCCGACGAATATTTTCTGCAACTCTAAGAGTGTTGTACTCTGCTTGGCTAAGCACAAAACGTGCGTTGAACCATGGCATGTAACAAAAGCAAATTTCAAGTGCCGCTTACAGCCGTGGTTACTGCTCACTGAGAAAATGGTGACATGCATTAGCGACCGCAGTTTTATGGCTACAATAAGTCATGTAGCTGAACTCGCTGATATCCCTGCTCGAGGACATCGCCTTTTACGCTGTCCCAGTTGATTTAGATTATCTAATTTTAGTAACCAGTTGGCCTAATGGCAGAATTGGGGGCATGATCCTTAAATATCGATTCCACAGAGCCCCTGAAAAAATTTTGCAGCCGCGGTACACTACTGGCATGGCCGACTTCAGAAGTGTAAGCTTCTCTGCCGAGAAGCCCGTAGTTACCAGCACATACCCTTCATCTATTTATCCCCCTACTCCTTTCTCCCGCGCACTTTCAACCGGAACTACCTCTTGTTAACCTCCTTGCCTTTCTTTGCATACTCTCTCTCTCTCTCTCTCTCCACTCACGCACACAAAGCAACTCGCGAGTCGTAACAATCTGCTAGTAGGGTGCGCCGACTGAAGTAGTTATTCGAAGAATCGTGCAAACTATTGACGCGCCGTGGTGGACGGTAGTAGTTATGGCGTTGCTCTGCTGAGCCCAAAGGCGCGGTATCAAATCCCGGCCATGGCGGCCACATCTAGATGGCGCCGAAATACAAAAACGCCTGTGTACCGTGCATTGGGTGCACGCTAAAGAACCCCAGGTGTTCAAAATTAATCAGGATCTCCCCACTAGGGCGTGACTCATAATCATATCGTGTTTTGGCACGTAATATCCCAGAATTTGTGTTTTTTAATCTATTGAGCACCCGCTGTCGCCGGCTTACGGTTCGGGTTCAGCTCCGCCCAAATTTGCGGTTCGGGTACATTTTTTGGTTCGGATTCGATTCTATACCCTGGTAGAAACACAAAACTAAACATTTATGCCTATTCCACTTTCCAATATGAACATGTGCCCTAAAGTTTGTAACTAAAAAGTTACTAATGTAATTATTTCACTTCGTGAATGGATTGCTTCGTTTTTTCTTGCAAATGAAGTTCGCCTGGCCAAATAATTAGTCTGTAGTGACGTGATATTCGAAGAACTTTTGTAGGTTCAAAAAAAAAGCTTTAGAAGTAAAAGAAAACTTTGTATATGTATACTTTCGTTTCATTCAAGCGTCAGAGTACATAACTGTTTAAAGTTTCGAAACCACACTGCAGTACACGTGACCAGAGCTCTATCATATCTATCCGTAAAGGAGCTCTGCGCGAAGATCTCCAAAGACTAAGAAATTTAGGTGAGAGGTGCTCCTCATTGTATTTAGCTTTGTTGGAGACCAAGGCGTGCGGAGGTTTCGGTGACGGGATCCTTCATGAGGGATGCTCCAAAACTTGAAGACCAACTTCCTGTTGCGGAAAAGACGGCCATTTTCCTTACTTCTTTTCGCCTACGTGGTTTCTGTGACTTCATTATAGCAGTCTATGAGCACGTGTTCGCCTAACGGGTTGTGATTAACGACCTCTAGTTGTATTCACACAGCAATTTGCCATTGATTTTCCACCGTGGGCTTCCTGCTTCCTTCGCAGAAATATTGGTACATTACTTGCTATTGCGTTCCGTATGGGACGATGAAGAAGAAGTACGAATTACTTTCTAGCGACGCAACCATTGCATATATAATGAGTGCATCTGACGACAGGCAATTTGGCAACAGTTCGATTAGACGTTTGGCATTGCACATGTCATCCTCAAGTTCATTCATTGCGTTTATTCTTTTTGGGTTGTTCATAATGTAAAACGTACTAAACTGAGCTCTACACCACCATTTATGGTACCCTGCCCACTTTAGTGTTATTCACATTTACTGAAGAGGTCTACTGACAGTTCTTGCACTTCAAGACATTCGCTTACAATAATACATTATTGCACCATATTTGATATGTGATTAATAAGTAAATAAAGTTTTGAACTATTAAATAGCAACCGTTCCTAATCACGACGAGCAGCCGTTTCGTACGGCCGTTATGTGAGCGGCCGGAGGCTAGATGTATGGCGTGCACACGCTCGAGTGCTAATTATTGCGTATTTGAATTAGTGTTGTGCATGGAGAAGGTGTCAAACGGCGTAAGCGAGAGCGTCTGCCCCGCCTCCCCCATTTTGTGTGCTTTCCTATAACAACTATGACTGACAAATTTATTAAACATGTATGTTGCAGTCTAGATGTGGATGTCACTTATCTTCGTTGCTTACGTCGTTAATATGTGGAGATACGCTGTATACCGTATAGTACATATATATATACTCATTAACGCTATCAAAAAGTGCAATATAACAGGACAGCCGCTGCATGAGAACTTGATGAATATATACATGAAAATTATATTACTACAACACATAAGGTTGAACTTAACGACTTTGTATATATATACTTTTGAAAATCGTATTGTGGTAAGTAACGACACACAAACATACGAAGGTACCAGTAGGTCGGACACCTGCTCATAAAATAATTAATCACTAAGAACTGATCGTGGAAGATAAAAACTACCTGCAGGGTTGTCGTAATATCGGACCCTGCCGTGTTTTTCGTTACAAAAGGCTGCCCTTCGTTCAGCGAGCAATCCAACTCTGCACCTCTAAATCTTGGGAAAGGGGTTTCACAAAATGGAAATCATATAAATGACTTACACTATAGACCAGGCATGGGCGTTCATCGACGGGGAAAGAGTTGCGGAATACTGGAAACAAGTTGAAGCAGTCACGGTGCAGTACGCGTTGTCATGACGTAAAGCCATCATCCCGACTCATCAGACCTCTCCCGGCAAATGAAAAAAGGGAAAATAAAACAAAGTGGGGCCCGTACATGAGTAAATACGGTTGCATTAGTCCATCAAGGAAATGAATCGGGACTGGCAAACGGGTATTGGTGTACGTCATCAGAAAACAGTGTTCCTGTGAACAACATACGTTTTTTTGCCGATACAAGATTCTGAATGAACCGGGCGACCTTTCGGATCACAGCTGCGTTTTGCACACAGCAGGGCTCATGTAATAGACCATGATTACACAGCTGCCTCCCAGCTTCGATATGGAGACTGATTAGCCGGGTATTCACCCCACGCACGTGAATCCACGTAGTAAACAGGTAGGTTTTTTTTTTTTTTCAATCTGTGAAGCAGCTGCTCTGTATGTTACACTGTGGACACAGCCGGTTCAGGGAAAAAAAAGTAGAAAACAGTGCGCAGTGCACAGAAGTCGTACGTCGCTCGAACAACAGCGAAATGGCTACACGTGTAAACAACAGAAATTGAGAGTGAAGCCGCTTGAAGTGTTTGTGTTCGGTACCCTGCATAATCAAACTAAGAAAACTGCTTCACGGACAACGCGGAAAACATTCGAGCACAGCACATGGCAGGTGCCGTAAGCCGTCAATCATGGCCCGGCTACACTTTCATCAGAGCGATTTTCGAGGTTTGCGATAGTTTAAATATACCAGTTACCGAGCTTCAAAGCCTGACGGAAACATTACCAGTCACCTAAATTGGTTTGCGCAAACAGAAAAAAAAAAGAAATATGTAACGGTAGTATATGTTTCTTTTTATTCAGCAGTTTATATTTTAGAAGCTTTCCATGTGTTATGTCTCAAAGACCGCATTCAAGATAATACTATAAAGACAATCGCACTTGTTAAAACTGACAACCAGAGAAGTTTGCAAGAAGCCTGGCACGCCATGCAGGTCCCCTTTCAGTGTAATTAAACGTGCTGTTTGCGTTGGCATGCACAGTGCTAGCCCATTCGCCGTGTCCACTGCATCACGGAAAAGCGCCTCTCGTGCACGCTATTTTCCGTTTATGGGGCCACAAAGAGGGACATCTTTTGAGGAAGCGCCGCCGGGGAAAAACGAAACCGAGCTGGCAATGGATGAGCGTAACACGACTCGCCCGAAACACGGCCTCCGTCTGTAATCGCGAGTCCGCGGTGCCGCAGGTCAATCATCGCTATCACGAGAAGGACGCGATATACGCGCGGCTCCTGGCGTTCGCAGGGTGCGGTCATATTCAACCGACGATTACCCACCGAATGCGGTCGTGGATGCGGCGCAACTGCGATTGTGCAAGGGTGGTGACGGGGTGGTGAAAGTAGGAAGACACGGGGCCAAGGGGACATCGTTCCGTCCTTGTCATCACCCTGTATCTTCGTGTTTGCCGCAGGTTTCACTCGTTTATTATCAAGGTGTTTGGCAATCAAGGCTAACTACGAATGAGTGTGATCATTGGAGCGACAATAAAGACACTCACGAGAAGCGTCGATATTAGTTTTAGAATGGTAGAGTGCTATTATTGAAAATTTTGAAATAAACAACCTTTCTTTCGTCCCCTTCCCCCAAACAAACGCCGAGAGAATTACAGCTCTCTGCCATTGTAGGTAAACAAAAACGATAAGAAAGGGAGATAGAAAAATTGTTTATTGGATGAAATAAGTGGAGGCCGAGCTTTCGTTTTGAATTTCGCGCATTAACTGCGGCGCGTATGATGTCACTGTGGGACGTCAAGGATAATTCGGAGCGTATTCGCGTAATTGTGTCCTTGTCGTATACGGTATGGCAAGTCTACAATGGTTGCTAGATTGAGGCTTATTTAGGAAGCAATGCAGCTCTTTTTTTATTTTGCTTCGGTTTGTCATAGTGTACGACGTTGTAGGGAACTGAAAGGGGAATTTTTAAGTGTTTTGACACAACCTACGACATCAATTTCAAGGTCGGCCACATAAAACTCCTGCTTACCAGGCGTGCTACACAGCGGCCATAATAAACATTCTTTATCTGTTCGCTGGGCTGTCATTAGGGGCCAATGGCTCTTTCGTATCTGAGGCACATTTTGTTTGCATCACAAAGCTGTCGCAAACAAAGGATACCAGACATGCTGTCGGATATGCTATCTAAATTGTTTAACTTAATATGTGCTCACTCAACATTTCGAAGCCGGTCAGCCAGCCATGCAGCATATAGACGCGTATACATCTGCGTTAGAAGCACCAATTGCGGCTGCATGCACAGAATGAATTAGAGTAAAGCCAGGCCTTAGTCCCGTTGGTTTTACTACAGACTCTGCTTCACCTTGGCTTTTAGATGCTGCGTTCTGCCTGGACAGGGCGAGATTTAGTCAGCGACAGGTCTCTGCGAGTATAAACCATCTGTCGGGCCCCCGTCTTCCTCACTTGAGACAGAGGGGCCAGCCGTCTCTCGAGATAAGCAGACCTAACTGTGCGCTGGCCGGTTGGAAAACAATAACCTTCCGCGACTCCAAGAATAGACTGCGTTCGACCTGACCTAACGGAGCGCACAGCGCAAATGAACGCGCCGCCCGACTTCCTCGCGAAGATGGCTGCAATGAGAACACTGCACTAAGAAGGCAGACAGCCGTGACATATCGCGCCTCTCACCTCGGCATAGCTGCGGAGGTGACGCTGGGCCCAGCAGCGGTTTCGCGTCTTCGAAGACGAAGCTCCAGGGGCCGCTGGGGCCCGGATCGTCGTCGGGCGCCGCTGCCAGCGCGGCTGGCGGGCCCTCGGTGCGAGGTGGACCCGCGCACCTGGCCGCCGGGAAGTGAAACGTGGAGAAATCTCCGCTGGACCGGCACTGCGCCGACGCTATATACCGAGCTGCGATGAAGTCTAACCCGTCGATCTGGCGGTACGCGCACGCGGTCGCACCATATATCCTGCTATTGTGGAAACCCGAACTCCGAGAGCCCGGCAAACCCATATCTCGCGCTCGACTGTGCAGGGGAGCCGGTGGGGCTATATACACCGGAGAGTCCCCCACGCGCTCTGCAGGCTCTTCGCACTTTGTAATGCTATAGCTTGAGCGATATTCTCCTTTGTCGCGAATCGTAGCGTGCTCCTCTCCCATCACGCGATGGGATCCTGTACATCCGAGCAACGTCAAACGTAACTACTGACGTTGATGGCTGATGAGCTGCGCTCTCTCGCTGACGCTCAACATCTAAATAGCTGTTGTGACCTCGATGTTTTCTTACACTTGCGGCTACACAGATCCTATTATTCCATAATTATTCCATTATTCATAATTATTCCATTCGTTAATTGTTAATTGCAGGACCTTGTAATTGTAATTGTTTGTAATAGTTTTTTTTTCTTTCTCTTTTTTCACACGGACTGCACTGGGCTTGTGTTCTGGCTTGTGAGCTAGGGGCTTGCGTGTCACTACTTATGAAGTATTCGCGAGAACTCGCCCTTCGCACGTCGGAGCAGAGGATTCGCCAGCGTTTATGAAGTGCCAACATAGTCTTGCATGCATTTAATAATTAAAACGACTGTTTTGGAAGCTGTTCGAAGCACGTATTGGTATTGTGTATGTTTAATTACTCGTAACCACTCGAATTAATATCGCACGAGCTGAAAATTAAGCACACGGTCATTACATTTCGGGCGCTCTAACGATGAATTGCAGTCAATTTTTTTTTTTTAGCGAAACGCACTAGCGACGTCAAATCTTTATCCACAAAGTTGTGACACGTAGTGCTAATTTGTGTAGGAACTGCGGATCTGGAGAACTTTCATAACGGCGGTCTTGCGTAGCGCGCGAAATGTAGGAAAGAAGGACAGAGAAGAGCGAAAAGCGCTCTTTACACTTCTCTCCTTTTTTCCTACATTTCGCGTAAAACCGCCGTTATGAACCCCGACCAACTCTCCCAAGCTTCTATCCTAATACGCTACATTTGGAGAACTTTGTGCGCCTAGTGAAGCCCTATATGTTGAGTTTGGTCTCAATGGACGCATACTTCTACACGAGAAGCACAGTCATTCTGTGGGTGTTATGTATTACTAGGGTATCGCACAATGCTTGCTATGAGCTCGATCATAGGCCTCAGTCACATAGAACTATATAGCCAATATAGCGAATAAAATTGATGTGTTGAAGCGTGAAAAAATCCCCTCTTCACCTAAAGAAGTGTCACAATTAGAAACAGTGGGCGCGGATGGAAAATGTTATGTCATAGAGTGATTCGTGGCAAAAATGATCCCGTTCCATCGGACCATCGGATCAAATTTCTACCGACGAATTTGTTGTCAATTCAAAAATTAGCTCTCAGGGTAGCCCTGATATCTTTTTTGAGCCACGATATGCAAGCACGATAAGGTGTCAAACTCAGATGTATAGTTCGCTGTAAACTCATGAATGTTGCTGCAAGATGGACTCCGTCAAGATACAGAAGAAAAATACGAGTGTACATTGCCAATGTCTCCGCAAGGTTCATGAACTGAGCTATACGCATCACACTTCGTTGACATCAATCATTGGTATCGCTGATGTCGGAACGGCGTTGTAACACATATCACTATATACCTCCTTCAAAATGGCTTCTCTTGTGCTGGAACGTTGAAAAGGCAACGGTCTTCGCTTGAATAAACGGATTGCCACATAGAAAAAAAAAGGCATAAAAGTTATAAGCTAGAAGATGGAATTAAAGCAGAGGACGCACGCGCCGGAATAATAGAAAGTAAAAAAATAAAGTTCTAAATCGCCACAGCATCTGGGTGAGCCATTTGACTTGAATTGCGATGCGATGACAGGTGATGTTAGGGTTACATCTAAAAGGACAGAGAGGTGGTCGAGTTGGTACGTCTTCATCTTTTGGCAAAAATTGGCACAACAAGAAGAAAACAGGCTTACATTGTTTCCTTAGCCGTCGCCATGTTCTCCTGCACAAATATTCGTCGGAAATGATGTCTGGGTTGTACCATCTTCTGTAATGACAGCCCCTGGTTTATCAAACGATCCTGCCCTGTGGTAACAGGCGGCGTCCGTCTGCCGTATGTACACAAGGCGCAGCTTAGACAACTTGCAAGCATAGGCGAGAAACACTGTCCTCATCCGCAGTAATGCAGTGTGTCGAAGGCCAGGGAAAGCATCCTGGATATATATAGCGTGGCATGGCACTGCATGGTAAGCTGGTATATTCCGCTCAGGCATATTAGACATAATTCTGCTACTTGTCCCTTCTGTCCTCGCCCAGCTGCTCTCACAGGTCTGCCGGACCTCTTGTGGAGTTGTGCCGCGCTGCGCTCGTCAAGGTGCCACTACCTGTCAAAAGTGGGGTTACAGTCAAGCCGCCCACCTGACTACCATCTATGGATCTGTGGTTCACACCATAGATCTCTCTTCTCTCTTTCTGGGGTTTTAGGTGCCAAAACCAGTTCTGATTATGATGCACGCCATAGTGGAGGGCTCCGGATTAATTTTGACCACACGGAGTTCTTTAACGTGCACTACAACGCAAGCACACGGGCGTTTTTGCATTTCGCCTCCATCGAAATGCGGCCGCCTGGATTCGATCCCGCGATCTCGTGCTCAGCAGCCCAACGCCTTAGCTAACTGAGCCACCGCGGTGGGTACCATAGATCTCTGCTGGACTTCATTGAATATAAGCTATATATAACATGCCCATATAACATGCTTCACACGTTCTATGCCGCTGGGCGAACTTCCGAATTAAGAAAGAAAGACCAGCTTTCTCGCACCGCCCGCTCTATAGAGCAGGCGTGATATACGCGAGCCTTCTTTATATACGGTGATCGTACATGTTCGCAGGGGAGAAGATGGTATAAGTTGGGCAGGCTTGTAAAATCCTATGGTTTCCTTCGTCAAGCTGCTTCAATCATGTGCTCACTCCCAATGATAACGCAGTGGCACTCTAACCCCTGATTTTTCTGCTGTGGAACATTGTGTTCTGTCTCGACAAGGTGGGTAATTGTTTGTTTAATGTCGGGAGATCTCTTGTGTGCCATCCGCACCGCGGTCTTCATGGTAAACAATGAAATGCTGCCTTCGAATCCCTAAGGCTAACTGTTCACTCGCAAGAATTAAATAATACTAAAACATACCATAATAACCGCAAGACAAAGCTATTGAGCTAATCAAAACTATTGCTAAGACAGAGGAGTCTCCCTATCACGGAGTCTCCCTATCATGACTTCATGGACCAGGACCATGGGTCCAACCGTCGGATCGTAGACACTGCCATACGAGGTCATCACCGCCAACGCCGTCCAGATAGGAAGGTGTAAATAAAGGACACCCGCGTCCGGCCTGCGCATAATTTGTTCTTCTTTCCCCTGACACTCCCTGTCGGTTAGCCCTGGACCAAGAGCCTCAATAAAAAGCTTTGCTCTCTCTCTCTCTCTCTCTCTGTGTGTGGTGTGTGTGTATGTGTGGTTTCGTCTCTATATAAACCAAAGTACGAAAGTGTCAATGAGAAAATTGTAGAGCAGCATGAAAAACTCCAGATACAGCTTTCTGTTGTTCAACACGTGCTACATAAAAGTGTGTTTCCAGAGAAGCCCGCGAATACACGAAAAATTGCCGCGCGACTGGCCGCTCGATGCATTTTGCGTGTATTCGCGGGCTTCTTTCATGCTTGGAAAAAACACTTTTACGTAGCGCGTATTGAGCAACCGAAAGCTGCATTGGGAGTTTTTCATGGTGCTCTACAAAGTTCTCATTGACACTTTTCATCTAATTATAATAATTGAAAAGTTGATTAATAATGAAGACTAGTTATGTAATTATGCGGAATGCAAAAAAAAATCATCCCAGTATCTCCAAGCGACGGCAAACAACATTACCTTGGTTCTGTCCAGCTACGTGCCATTTGCATATTTTTAAACTTCGGCCCAAATTAACTGAAACAACCTGTATATACGCCACTCTTGCTGGCTTTAAATGGCCAAACATGGTGAGGGGCCCTTTAAGACAGCGACTACCCAACCTTGGGGAGCGCTGTTAGAATACCAGAGGCACCCCAACGTGCACGTCAGCTACGTGGCATTTGTATATTTTTAAACTTTAGCTCAAATTACGTGGGGCACCCTATATGTGTTACCGCCCTGACAAGATTTACAGCCGTCGACGTTGTTATATACAGAATGTTTTTATCTTGTTTATGACATATTTTGCTGAGATCGCCAGACTGCAGCTGCATACTACAAAACCAGCGTGCTCGGCGTATAACGGAGCCATTGAAGTAGGTCTGTGCATGCCCCTCTAGGTGAAAGGAACCGAAGTCAGCTGCTTGCAGAGTTGCGCGGTGTGTTATTTTTCAAACCTCTGGCAACATATGTTTGGCTTGGAGGAAACGAATCAGCTGGGTTACGCTAGTTTCTTCCCGATTTCTTGCAATTCATGTTTGAACAGCTTTAAGCTTATTAGACTGTTTAATTAGCAGTTAACATTTCAGCATTCGTCATAGCTCTTTACTCGTACGAGATTTGTTAGAGATTTGTGCCTTCTTCTGTCATCACGGAGCTTGTTGGGAAGCATTTCTAAGGCAGTGATGAGTAAACAAAACGGGTACGTTCTAGCACTATTTATCGCACAACTATAATCATGCATAACTATAATAATGGTATACAATAAAACGTACTGGAATTTTCCGAACTGTCACTATTTTGGCAAGTAAATACTGAAATAACAGTAAAACTAAGGAATAACAAGCGGCTCATTTAAATAAATGCACCACGAGGTAAATCAATTTACCTTATAACGCCAGTTGGCTGAAAAGACACCTGGACGGTCCCAACCAGCACGTTATTCAATTGGTGAACCATGTATTTGCTCGTAGCTCTAAATGCTTTCAACATACGACACACGTGGATTTCACGTGAACACTTTGGGTATGCTGAATATATATAGAAAAATTGAAAGCGTTGTCGCGGCATTTATAGTTGCACTCGATAGACAATTCTAAGACATGCCTCAAGTACACACTGTCAGATCTCATAGGGCTTAAAATCTTCATCTCGCAGTTAAGGACTCTCCAAGAAAGACAACGTTTTCGCTGATTTTATTCGTCGGTCACCCAGGCGTCACTAGTCATGTGCAGCATACAGCAGGCATGTTGAGCAGGTGTCGGTGTCAGTGCATGGATCAATCCACACGCGATGAGCCACACCCGCAAACAGCAATAACGTTATCGTGCGCAATAGTTTCAAAGTGTAAGCATATTGAATAGTAGCAACTATAAGAATATATCGAAGACTGCCGCGATTTCTGTGCTTTGCGCCACATTGAGCACGTTTTAGTCTTTACAAGGTTCGTTGCATCTAGGCCGGCATTATCACTGTATACAAGTTTGAGCTCGCTGCTCCATTCTTCAGCTCATGATCGCAGACCACACGCTGCGGCCGCAATAGCAACAGGTGATGCCGCTGCCAAAGTGACCGACGCTAATAGGCAACCTCAGCAGAACAAAGAAACGTGAACGGCTATACTCACAAATTACACGTGAAAACGATGCTCCGAAGAAGCACAGAACGTAGAGAATAGACGAGCTGGGCTGCCGGTTATGTGCCCGTATTCCAGTGGCCCTGAATTCGTGCGTGTGGTTCAACTTCTCAGCTCTTCCTCCCTATTCGGTCGACATAACACACACAATTTCGACCGCGCACTGATCGCGCGAGAAAGGAGAAGGTGACATTTTCCCTCTCTCCCAGGCAGGTAGCGGTCAAAACCCAGCGTCGGAGAGGAGCGAATAGCAGTTCCAATGTGGAAGGCAGAAGAAGGGCTTGCCACGGGGCACCGCTGTCACGAAATCACCGGCGACGCGAAGAGCCGGTGGAAAGGGAGGACCAATGGGAAAGAAGGTGCTTGTGACGCACTTGCGATCAGCGAACGCGCTTTCTCGCCGGTAGTACACAAACTATTCCGGCGACGCTGAATTGGCATGTGTGTCTTCTTCTCTCCCTTTTTAGCTTATTATTTCTCGATCGCTGTTTCTTGTAAGGTAGGCGCAGAGGAAAGACCCGGCGACAATCGTCGCCGCCTCAAGGTCGAGGTGTTGCGCCGCTGCCTCAAGAGCCGTCCTCGCGGAACGGTGCGTCGATGCGACGCTTGCTTCTATATATATATATATAACTTGCACCTGCACCGTCGAAGTAAGCGTGTATGCTGTCTGTTTACATCATACATCTGAAGCTTGATTCAGGTAGCGGCGGCAGCCTGCTACAGCAGATGGAATATCACCAAAGCAGGAAGCATCTGGTTGGTGTTACAGAAAACGCTGCGACGTTGAGCCTGCGCTGCGATCAACAGAAACATCATTGTAAGGTCACTTACGTGAGCCTTATGTAATGCCCGCTTTTACAGCAGCCCTTGGACATAGCTGCCACAAGCGAGAAGAAATCTGGAAACTCACAGGCTACTTTGGATCTCGAAACTATACAAGACAGCGTCTCCACCATAGTTTAAGCATGTCGTGTGGACTTGGTTTCAATTGGCTACTCACAAAAACAAAGTAGGGGGAGGGGGGGGGGGGGGCACGTGCCGAAGTGCTCCCCGCCATTTCCCCCTGATTACGCTCATGCACTAGCATCACTTATCCGACGTGACTTCGAGCGTATAATCGAAGAATAAAAGTTAATCGTAATTGCATTATCAAGCCATTAATCAGCAACGTAGCGACTAAAATACAAAATGTTTACTAAACTGGTGGCATCGAGGATTACAATCTGGATTCTCAGAGGGGTCAGATTCGATGGGCGTAAACTTGCAGCCCTTTCATTTGTGGCGGAAGCTTTGTCCCCGGTATGTTGTTATTTCCGGCATAGAGTTGTTTTGACGCATCTCACGTGAACAGAAATGCATGCTTTTGTCTTGTCGCCGCTAAAGTCAAACAAAGCAAGAAAAGAAAAAAAAAACGACTTCGAATAGACTGGCGCTCTGTTGAGTATAATATACGCGTACGAAAGGACTCCACGAAGTGAATATTGATACGCGCCGTTTGTGGCGATACAAGCTAGGGTACAAACCGGTTCACAACCTGCCGCTGACGTCAAGTGAAAGCAGAAATGTTGGTTGTCCTCTCCATGGTAAAAAGTTCGAATGAAGAAAAAGGATAAGCTAAAGAATAAAAGCAGCAGCTCATACTGGACACACGTGGATTTGCCTTTTACCCCTTCCTTTTCTTTTTCTTTTCTTTTCAGTATATTTGCCGAAGATGCCGGTTAATTTGTTCAGAACCGAGAGCCGCATATTCCAGTCACGTGATCGCTGACGCACTGAAAGGGGCGCGGGTTGGCAACGGCACAGTGGAATTCCCTCTGGAGGTTGCGAATCATACGTGCGTGACCGCACTGAGTTTTCTGAGGCACTGAGAATGCTATTTGCGTATATTTTTGCGTGTTGGGCCTAATTTTGCGTGTGTTCACCCCGGAGCTCATGGATCATCTTCGTATCTTAACTTCGGAGCGCGTCTCTCTTTGCTTTCTCCGAAAACGGATTTTCTTCCTATTTTATTTTTCCCCTCATGTTTACTCGTTTTCATGCATACTCCCACCACGCATGCATGCACTTGAGTGTGGTTTTAGAGTGCATATACCACTACAGCAAACGAAAAGCGCAGGTTATTATACGATGAGTCATACTCCTCAGAACCGCGCGATTAGGGACTTTTCCTCTCCGGTGCAGCGCCATTCTTTCGGCGTTGTGCGCTAACGAGAATCCGACCGTCCGTGCGGCTCAAACGTGCGCACACCGATCGTTTTCACAAATTCACGACGTTCGCGACGAGAGGCCTTGTCGCGGAAACCATTTTCCTGCTATGACTCGTCTTCTTGCGAGGAAAAAAAAAAAGAAAAAGAAAGAGGTATACCAGTTGATTTAGCTGTCACGGCAAGATCCCGAGTGACAACGAATTTCCTTCCAGGAAAACACGCGATCACGTGAGTTCCGTACACTGCTCATAGACAGTTGCGATCCACAAACTGGCGTCGCCTGCATCGAATCCATACGCGACAAGCTAGAATTCTAGACTGTCACGTAATCGTCATTTGAAGTAGTTTAGGGTTCGAAAGGAAAGTGATACCCATTCATTCATTCAAGAATCATAGATGCTGTTGCATGGCTGAGTGTGGTGCGCCGCGCTGAAAACAAAGTATATAGCGTTTAATCAGAACTTGAAGATATGCGAAATCCTGCCACAGGCCGCACTTTCCTTTAACTTCACTATAGACCACGCGTCTTGGTGAAGTTTAAAGCAATGTTGATATGAGACTTTGGTAAAAGCGCGAACTGGACGTGACTAGTGTAGACAGAAAGATGCCAGCATTCTGTCCCGCATCTTGAAGTTTTTTCCTCGAACACTATGTGTGCATGCATTAGAATGATCGACGAAGTATATGAAGCAAAGAGGCCAATCACATCCGATGCTAAAAATATTTTTCTGCAAATATTGTTCACTTTGTAAGAATTGGCGCCTTTGCATCCCATATGTGGGAACTAAACTACTGTGGGACGAGGAACATTCGGCGCCCATACATTTATACGGTTGATGAAGCTTTCGCTAAAGCTCCATTTAATTGATAAATGGTGCAGTGTGAAGCAAGAAGGAAGGACGAGAAAAAGACGCCCAAACGATCGCCTGTATACGTGAGCACGGGAACAACGTTCACCACGGAAAAGGAAGTTTTTTAGCCCTGCATTCCGCGCATGTGACTGAGCACCCGTGTTCAAGCACACGGTGGTCATCTTCAGACATGGAGATGATCGCACTCGCATCATTGTCGAAGCAGCCAGCAAAGCACGTGAAAGCGACCCTAGCAAAAGCAAACGCCATCAGTCGCCCTATCGCAAAAGGAGTTGGCGTTTCTTGAGAATACCTGCACACTCTGCAGGCGATTGTGATATCCTGTTAACGTTTTTTTCATTATTCAGTTAGTTCTCGTTACTAGTTCTGATGCGTTCTTTCTCCTGATCTCACAATTTTGTTTGCTGCTTTTTGTCATTTTGTCATATAAACCCCAGTTAAAGCAATAAAGTTAACTTGGAATATGTAGTAAGCGCTGGTCCCCGTCTTTTCTCTTGTTTCGCGCTCCACCACTTAGCAGTATGGAAGGCCAGTTAGCCTAATCCGCCACCCGTCTAAGCTCTATTTAACGGAGTTTTTAAAGAAAGGTTTTTATTATGAAAACGACGTTATCCATCCTCAATCGACAAGCACATAAGGCCTGGCTTCGTGCTTATTCGTAAGTTTCGTCCAGCGAATTCTCATTTATTCGGTGTCGGCTGTAAACTGACTTTATTTATACACATGTAGCCGCTAGTTTTGTTTGTCTTCCTTCGTTCTGAGGTTTTACGTGCCAAAACCAGTTCTGATTATGAGGCACGCCGTAGTGGAGGGCTCCGGATTAATTTTGACCACCTGGGGTTCTTTAACATGCACTACAACGCAAGCACACGGGCGTTTTTGCATTTCGCCTCCATCGAAATGCGGACGCCGCGGCCGGGATTCGAACCTGCGATCTCGTGCTCAGCAGCGCAACGCCTTGATGGCGGGTGGTTTTGTTTGTCAGCGGGATCATTCCCATGAGCACGCAATCAGCTGTCTTGGCCGCCTTATCGCTTTCTTTGATACGCAGCGCTCCACATGTGCGCTCTGGAATGGAGCGGAGTGATCCGTATTGAATAAAGATATAAATGAATGTGGCACCTGACTATAGGTGCTTGCGTGTAGAACAAAGGCGTCTACAGTTAACGTGCACAGTTTCTTCTTATCATTAATTGCTTCATAGTGGTACCGGTATACTGGGTCCGAAAAGTTTAGTAGACTTATCGTGCATACTTATCGTGCCTGTGTTTTACTCGCCTAAGCCCAGCACAGAAGCAATATCCTGCAATTGGCCCATTCAAATAAGTTTATTCGATCTTATTGATTACAGTAATCGCATGAATGGACCGATAGCGATCACGCTAGATAAAAGTTGTTCGCAAACGGTTACATGTTCACATTCGGCGACCTCCCGTGTCGAGCACCACTGTCGTGTGCGACGCTGGCATTGAAGGAGCGAGATATCATGTGCATTAGAGCCTGTAGCTGCTGTAGCTGTGTAAATTCGTTTTCTTGAGGCTTTTGTATTATCCGTTGGGTCAGTAAACGCACTTTGCAACGGAAAAAAGTGATGCTAAGGGAAGCTACCACGGGATGGTGTTGGTATAGCGACAGTAGAACGTCGATGTCAAGGCACTTTGACCTTCTCGTGACTTAGCAGAAACGTTTGAAGCAAGGCCTCCATCCTGCAAACCTGAATGTGCCACTGGACCAGGTCGAGTTCAGCTACGCACTGCGCTAGGCTGCATTGAAGTGCATTAATTGAAGTGCATTATTGTCTTGTCGCTATCGGCACGTTAAGGGACAGCAAGCACGCAAGGAAGGTCGGTGAAAATTTACGCATGCGTAACCATTGCAACGAAGTGCTTCGTTCGTGATTTCATCGATAAAGGAAAGTTACAAGCACTCAACCACGTAAAGGACGAACGAAGTATATAGAAAGAATGTGCGGGCGGGTAAACATGATTGTGTCAGATGTGGGCGCGCGTCGGTGACGCGAGAGTTTTGAGGAAAACGAAGGTGCAGGCACTAGACAATCGAGGAAGTGACTGTTCCAGGAATGACACCGGGCAAACAGTACTGAACAGCACACGGCATATGAGGAACGCTTGCCTTCTACACAAGCACACGGTACACCTTGATCTGCAGACGCGGCCTTTTTTATGTGTCATTCGATTCCGAGCAGTACGCTAGGCTCTCTTTAGTTCCAGGTTAAGTCGTCGCTACCGCCCTAATGAGAGTTCGACGATGCGATTTGGTATCCGCGATTCGCCGAAATCACGAGACCTTCCTTAGCACCGACTGCAGCGCTGAGAAGTAAACAACGCTATCAAACTGAGTGACAATATGGCCTCTGTTTACGTTAAGGTTGTTTCACAATGTAGGTTAAGGTTAAGGCCACTTTTGTCACATCGGGGCCGGTATTTTGTAGCGATGCGTTATGCTTTATTCTATACTAGTCTTATCATCCACCGCTCACGGCCGGCTGATCCCATTGATAACGTGAGCGGACCGTCGCTCTGACCACTGACCAAGCGCGAAAAGCGTGAAAAGGCACTAGCATCGGAAAGGCATCGCTACAAACTACCAGCCCAGAGTGCGATTTCTATTGCACTGCTTCCAAAACCGCAATCACTCTGACCGCTGGCTCCCTGCTATTGTGTTACACCAAGTTGGTCGCACATTCTGTGAGAGCTTTCTGATCGCCACACTGTAGGATCCCCACATGGGCGTCACATGACAACAAGGAAGAAGAAAAAGAAAGTGGGAGGACGCGTGAGCTCTCGCCGATAGACAGCCATCGAAAATACGCTGAAGACTTTCGCGATTAGTTTAGGCTGTCGTATACAGTTGTCGAAAATATCGTCTCTAGCTCGACAGTCGGCGTTTGAACGACGTGTATTGGGCAGTTGTAGAAATAGGAAACTCAAAGTTAGGGGAAGCTATCGGCTCTGTGTATAAAAGCATGCAAGATGAGTACAATAGAACAAGTATAGTCTCGGTTTTTTGGGTATACCAAGTCGCTTAGGTAGTTATTTCTAAAATTCCCTAATAGACAGTTCTAGGTTAGTGGACGCAAGTGACTTGCGTATCCAAGAATATAAATTTTGACTGGGTTTTGCTGGTATACAAGCGGCTTGCGTACGCAAACAGAACGCAAGCCCCTTCCTTTCCTACAATCTAAAGCCTGCTAATGTTGCGAAGCGCTTTACGTCTGTGAGGTGCTCGACTAAATAAATACAAAAAAAAAAGAGCTACCAAAAGTAATCGTGGGAAGTATAAGACATGTGAAATAGGGATTGCGAATTCTTGCACGCCCTGCCAGCGTTTGCCTGAGGCGAGAACAAAGTTAAGACTAACAAAAATTTGTACTTGAGAAGCTTCCATGCTTATGCCGTATTTAGCGATCGGCTGCGGATACCACTCAAGCGTATTCACACAAGCGCTGCCGCGATTTCTGAAAGCAACTGAACTGAGCAACCATCTGAGATAAAGTGCTGAGAACTTTCACTAAGTCTGCCGATATCAACACTGGAATTTCTCTGATTCTCTTAATCTTTTCCTATACTTTTTTCTTCACCCGGTCCAGGGTAGTCATCTGAACTCAGTCATGGTTAACTTCCCTACCTTTCATTTTTTCTTCTCTCTTTCTCTCTTATGCGATAAAGTAAATATATAAAAGTTGAGCATGAATTTTGTGGGGAATTGATAAAGAGCGTTAACAAGTGACTATCGACAATTTCTGATGGCCGCCGGCGCGCACATGCATGTCGTACATGATCGACAAAATGCCCATGGAGTGTACTGTTCCCTTCCTTTCGCGCCACAGTTCGCTACGCCAAGGTGCATGACTGAATAGTCCAGGCTAAATATTCCTGACAAAACTAAAGCGACGATTCCTTCGTGCGCACGAAGCGGGTGTCGTACGCGCGTTCGAATGTGATGTGATTGCCGATTTTTCAACTTGTGTACATGACTTATTGTTCCCGATGTAAACGTCTTATTTTCATGATCTCTGTTCCATTAAACTAGCATCACGTTAACGGACGCACGCGGAAGTAAAATTGTCAACAGCTTTTTCTTTTACCGGTAAGACCTAGAGATGTAAAATTTGCGAATCAATTTCATGAAATTTTGAGGGGCGAAAAAAAAACTAGTTTCTTTCATTTTTTTTCCTGAAAAATAGGAACAATTTAAAAAGAACGACGATTGCGCACAGAGCTATGAAAAACCAGACACATTTATTTCTTTAACACTGAAAAGAATATAATTGTTACTTTATTGCATCACAATAGTCCCAGCAGAGCTACCGGGTTCGAAATCTAGGCACGATTTCACGTCACGGCATTGGTTTCACCTCAAGGCGTCAAGACTGACACTTGTATCAACCTGTGTCCGATTCATTTCCGCTTGCCGCGTCAACGCTTCGCTGTGTAGCGGACGAAGCCTTCCGGACATTGAGGTTCGAGTGCACGTTCTTGGACGCGATCCCCTGCGAGCCTGTTGCGTAGCTTGATGTGCACAGTTTCCAAACTCGGACCAGTTTCTTTTAGCATGCTGCAGAAGAAGGCGTAAATCTGCAGTAGCGCGACAGGCGAGGGGGCTCGATCAAGGGTTGGTTGAAGCAAAGTGCTTGCCACCACGTGGATGGATCCAGGTGCTTCGCTGACTCCCCAAACTCCTTCTTTTGACCAAATTCTCTTGCAAAAGCCTTTTAAAAAGAAACTTCCGCGGGGTGCTCTGTTTCTTTTTTAAATTTTATTTTAGTAAAAAAAAAAACAACGAGAAAAAAATTTTTCGTCGAAATTTTCATGTTTTTTTTTTCAACCGCTTACATCTCTTAGTAGGGTCATGTTTCGTTCTTACATCAACACTTACGTGCGGAAAGTAGAATCGCACATTACAGAATTTCATCACGAGTTTATCTACACCACAACTTCCGCAAAGGATGCCGGTAACCGCAGTTATTGGATTGAAGGGAAACTATATGGTTCGAAGCTTCTTGTATGTTCTTTTGTTCGTCTAGTAATGCCCCCCCCCCCCTTTTTTTTTTTTTTTTTTCTTTCTTCATTGGCAATCTGGATTCTTCCAGACGAAGGGGCAGGGAGGTGCAGGATAAAAATATTCTAGAACAGGAGAGCAAGCTTGACCCACTTCCCTCAACCATGCATTGTCAAAATTCACAATCCAGCATGTCTTCCTTACAATCGTTTTCATGCAGACGAATACCCTATACTATCGTGCGTTGGTTCTCACAGTACGAAGACGACGACGATGGCGGCACTCAATCGCTTCCGTAAGATAGTCTTTACTGGAGACCAGCAACACTTACTCACATTTAAAGGCGGTGTATTAAACGCTCACCTATCGTGCACCCTGTGGGAATCGAGGTGGTGGCGACGCGTGGACGGAGGGCAGAGATCGCAAACACAGCCGGGTCTGCGGAGGAGGCAGCGTGCCGGCCGGCCGGTGGACGGAAGGGAACCCCGGAGCGTCTCTGCTGTCAGGCTGTCCCGGCGATCACGCGTCCCCTCTCAGCCTTATCGAGTTGGCCTGCGAATCGGAAGAAAGAAAAAAAAAAAAAAAGGAGGAAACAGAGTGATGTACGCCGTACGAGGGAGGAGTCTATAAAGTGGTTCACGCGCGCCCTTTTCTCCGCTGGTCGTGGTCGCCAGCAGTGTAAAGCGGCGCTGAATGAACGCGACTCCCACTTGAAAGGGTTGGAGAATCATCGCCCTCGGCCGTCGGGCAAATCGCGCGTGTGTACGGCGACACTGTGTGTAGACTATCCGTCTCTATTTGGTCTTCTTTCCGACCATGTGTCGCGCCGAGCGTGGCTGGCGAATGACCGCACGTTCTCTTAGCCGCTGGTGCGGGAGAAACGGACTCGCATAAAAGCCCTGGAGAGTGATCACTGACACTTAGTTTCAGGAAGGGCATGCGGCGTTGTTCAGGGATGTGTGGGGTCTTGTTTATATGACTTTCGTAGCAGTGGGGAATAGCCAAGGTGCATGTATGGGTCTATTTTTGTGCTGTGAGGTATCCGGTGAACAACGTTCGAGAAATGCCAACAGTATTTACAAAACACAAGCAGGATTACGAGAAGGAATGCGGAAGCAACTTTTTGTAGCGTTAGCTACACTGGCCTAGCCAAGCCCGTTTCGCGCGGCACATCAAGAGCCGTGCTGCGCATGCGCAAGGATCAGTGATGTCACACGGCTTGCGCACCGGAGCAGCAGCCCGGCGGATCGGTGGTGCCGCTCGGGCGCGTTCTCTTCGGCGGCGCCCGTGTCTCCCGTTCAAAGCAGACGACAAGCAGACGACACGGCGTTCGCTTAGCACGCACGCCGTAACGTTGTATTTTGTAGCGTTAGCTACACTGGCCTAGCCAAGCCCGTTTCGCGCGGCACATCAAGAGCCGTGCTGCGCATGCGCAAGGATCAGTGATGTCACACGGCTTGCGCACCGGAGCCACCGGAGCCGGCACCTCTCGCGCACTCCGCCGCCGCCGCGCGCGACTCACCGCCGCCGGTCTGCGCATTCCAGAGGAGTGACGTCGTAGCCGTGGTAGACGCACTGGCGCCGGCGCGCGCTCGCTGTGCAGTCGCCGTCTCACACTGCGCTGGAGCCGCTGCGCTTCTGACTGGCGTTTGCCAGAGTGGTATAGCCGTGGAGAAGGAGAGCGCAAATACTGCTCAACAGCGCAGAAGAACGGAGAAGCTTGACTCATCGGATCCCGAAGTAGTTGCCTGGCAATTAGCGGTTGAGCGTAGGAGGAATGAACAGAAGAAGGCTAAACGTGCTGCGGAGACACTGGAGCAAAGGGACGAACGTCTAGCAAAGCGGCGTCGCCAGGAGGCTGAGCGACGTGCCCGACCACCCCTGCAGCAACAACAAAACGCCGTCGATGACGTCAAGGCTCGCCGATCGACTGAATATACTGTGAAACTCAGCGAAAGCGCCAATGCGACTCGGACCTTCAGCTGAACCTTTGCTAACGCTACGTATATCCTGGCATAGCCGACCTAAGCCACTGCAACTATTTTTTGGCTATATTCAAGTCAACTAAAGCTATTGAAAGAAGTGGTCGGGTGAAGCGGAGGGAACTCACCGAAGGAAGCAATTTCATGTTCATGTGGAGATTGCTGATAAAAGAGGAATGATGAACAAACGTTTATCGAGGGCTGTCAAATAGTTTAGTGAAAACATAATGCGTAATTGTAAACAAATGAAGTGCTAGCAATTGTGCGTATCTCGTGAGGAGGAGGAGGATGAGTGGTGCTGCATACAAGCGGATATAACCTTGCGAGAGCTGCGGGAAGTTGCTCAGCCCGCGCGCCGCTCATCAAGTGTGGTATACAGTCTGATGCAAGCCACTCGTATAGGGAACGCTAACGCCGATTTTTGGCGAGCCTCTGAAAAACGAAGAAAAGCAGCTAACTTGGTTATAGGGGTTGTAAGTTTACCTTTTTTTTTTTTTTTTTTTGTCTGCAGCCTTCGATTTCACTGTGCATGTCATTCTTTGCCACCCGTTGACACCAAAGGCCACTAGTTCTGAAAAGAAGTCTGGACGAGTGGTTCTGCTGCAAATATCGTTTATAAGCTGACTCCTGTAGACTTTTCTACCTATTTTAAAAGAACCGTTAAATATAAGAGGCCGCTGTCTTCATACTATAGTTTTTGTCAATAACATCAATGTATTTAGCTTTCTTTTTGTTTTTCTTTATATTGGAAAAGGCGCAATTTTATATACTCTCTGACCAGGAGCAGAGATTCAGCCCAGACGTTCTCGTGATACCCTATAGAATCGCACAGCGCTGGCTGATATACGCAAGTCGTAAAAGAATAATGAACATACGAACAACGATTTAAATAGCGCCAATGAGAAACACGCGTAATGGAGGCCTTATTACCGTAAAACGTGTGATATCCACGCAACCGGGCAATATAAAAACAGTTGAACCATGCAAATAACGATCTTTGAGATCTTCATTTTCCTGGCTGAGGAAATGAAATGGTTCAAAGCGAAGACCAAGCAAAATCAAATACGGACAAACTGGGACTAAAAAGAGAGAGAAAAGGCAAAGAACGCGATGACATAAAAGAAAAAGATGAGGGATAAAAGAAAATGACAAGACATGCCTCAACTGCACAGCAGGCAGGTGGCGAGGCAAAAAGGCTTATGACAGTCTGATTTGCACTGCACATGCATAACACAGTGATTACGTGAGTGAACCTATGAACGAGAAGAAGGGGAGGCACCGAGGGGCCCGATTTTGGTTAATCACAACCATATGAAGCCAACAGATAACGAAGTAAAGGAAAGCATAAGGGAAGTTATATGTAGTGTTTACTACAAATAACTTCCCCTATACTTTCCTTGGCTTCATTATTGAATTGAATTGAGTTGAATCCTGGGGTTTTACATGCCAAAACCAGTGGGGGACTCCGGATTAATTTTGACCACCAGGGGATCTTTAACGAGCCCCCAAGGCGTTTAACGAGCCCCCAACACGTACGTTCTTGCATTTCGCCCCCATCGAAATGCGGGGCTTCATTACTTATTGGCTACATATAGTTGTGAGTGAATCTATGCTGTTCAAAATAAAACCTCTGATTCCTTTTCACCGTTACTCTGCGATCTGACGTGCAATGTGTTAAAGGCCTCTTTACTACGTCAAGTTGGAATTGACAGCACCCATCGAGTTATAGGAGTAAAGAGGGGAAAAAAAAGACAGCAGGGCCGGTATTTTGTAGCGATGACTTTTAAAGTAATAATGCCTTTTCGCGCTTATCGCGCTTTGTCAGTGGTCAGAGCGACGGTCCGCTCGCGTTATCAAATGGATCAGCCGGCCGTGAGCGGTGGATGATAAGAATATTCCAAAATAAGTCATAAGTACTGAAAGTTGGGCGAGTTGGTATCTATTCATCTTGTAATGCCACGTACACACTAGCGGAAAAACGCACGCGGCGCGCCGCCGGCGGCAAGACGCGCGCCGCGAAAGCAGCCGCGAAACGGGTTTTTGTTGCCGCGGCAGGGATCGCTCCTGGACCGATTTTTTGCGGTTTGCCGCGTGCCGCGGATGAAGGAGACCAATGAGAGCGGCCCGCTTCCGTGACGTGCGCGCGGGAAACTGGTGCCATGCGGACCCGCCCGACCGCTTGTTTCTCGTTTCGCACTATCATCTACACGCGTGAGCTCGCGGATAGTTCGAGAAGGGGAGAGGAGTCTAGTCTGTCACGTGATTGCCGCAGCGGCGCGCCGCCGGTTGGTGTGGCCGCCCTGCCGCTGCTGCGGTTTGCCGCCGGCGGCGCGCCGCGCGCGTTTTGCCGCTAGTGTGTACGTGCCATAACTGCAGCGCGTTTCTCGTTTCTCGTGTGCGCGCTGCAGTTACAAGTCATAAGGCATCGCTACAAAATCGCGGCCCAGATACGCATTAAAAAAGAAAAGTTCGCTTTCCTGCGTTGATCGAGGCAGACGTGCTTTGCGGGAAAGAACATAGCAGTTCAGAATACCCACTGGGAGGGAAGAATGTGGCAGCCGGGTTGAGTCTCTTTGTGTCCTCAGTCGTTGACGAGACGTTCAGAAACCGACGCACGTCAAGTGACGCAAAACGGTCTCGCGCCGCCATACAGGACGCACCGAGCTTCGCTGGCTCGCGACAAAGCACAGTGTGAAAGAATTTTGGTCCCGATATTCGCAGGGTGCCGTCACGTCGACACGGCCCTCCGTCGACCGAAAGCGCTTGGATCTGCGCTGCGCGACGACGGTAAAAAAACATGCTGTGTCGAGCAGGTGGATTTCACAAATGATTGATCCTGTAGCTTTTGATCTTTGTCACGCCGTCGAGTTGAGCTTGTGGTCCAGCGGCGTAGCTTAGGAAACATTGATCGGTTCTCCTTGACAGCCTCCGTAGAGTGGCGGGAAGGGAAAGAAGGCAAAGTGAGTCACTGTTTGATGTCGACACTCACTTTAGGTTCAGGTTTTTAAAAAGGTAGAAATAAGGAGAATAGCACATTTCCGATGCGTTGGAAACTGCATCGCTTAAAAGCAGTGCCTGTATTCGTGGGAACGCTCGACTCCTTCGAGGTTCTTAGGCCCTGTTTGTCATGTACTGTTCAGTTATGGATGTTAGCTGTTGTGAAGTTACTGTCCAGGCGACTTCGAATACTCTGCTTCTTTTTTACAGTGTACCAACCGTTTGATGCAAATTTTATATCGTATGCTCTATGGTGTTGAACCTAAAACCCAAATGTCCAAGTGGGCCTGACAATATCCCTAACTTGCTTCTATCATAGATATGCTGTAACCTTGTCAAAGTTTCTTGTTATAATATTCCATGCTTCATTATTGTCGTCTTAATTACCGAGTGATTGGAGGACAGCCCGAATCGCACCAATTCATAAAAAGGGAAACCGTCTACTTGTAGAAAATTACCGTCCTATTTCTTAAACGTCATCATGCTGCAAACTCATCCAACATATCATAGCAAAAAGCATAACCAAATATCTAGAAAAGCATTCCATTTTAACTAGCTTTCAGCACGGGTTCGGAAGAGGGTATTCGACTGTCACACAGCTGGTCACTGTAGTTCGTTCCTTTGCATCAACCCTTGTCAAGAAAGGACAAATAGACAATTTCCCTTGACTTCTGTAAGGCAGTCGATACGGTCCCACATGATAAATTAATTCTAAAACTTGAAAGTGCAGAAATCCCTCAGATGTTTCTCTTGGGTTTCTGCTTATTTGTCTAACCGGAGACAATTCGTTGAGATAAATAGCGAAAAATATGGCTGCCTTCGATCACATCGGGTGTGCCCCAGGGCAGTGTCCTCGGTTCTTTTCTTTTGGTTATATATATATATATATATATATATATATATATATATATATATATATATATATATAGATATATATATAGCAATGATATTGTTAACACGTTTATAGGTGGTGTACAGATTCGATTATTTGTCGATGATTGTGTGCTCTTTAAAGATATTGTTTCTATCCATAATCAAACTAGTTTATGTTGTAGCTTAAATAGTATTCTTGCATGGTGCAGGTGCTGGGGAATGACACTAAACACAGATAAAAGCGTACTACTGCGAATGACACATAAGAAATCACCCCTGCTTTATGTATGCAAGTTAGGTGCATCAGCTCTTCATGACTGCATCAGCTCTTCGGAATCTCCCTGCCATTGGCTCTCTCCCTGGGATTTTTATTTATTTATTTATGTATTTTTTTGTGGTTTGCTCTCTCTATCTCTCCTTTCTCACTTTTTTTGGCGCCTTCTTTGTCTACCTGAAGATATAAAAGACGGTTGCGAGAATTCCTGTATCCCTTGAAAGAGGTCGGTCCACCGACCGAAACTGTTGGATAAATAATAAACCTAAGATAACCGCGAAGTTGTGCTTCTGATTTTCCTATATATATATATATATATATATATATATATATATATATATATATCACTTACTACAAGCTGACCTGGAGGCAATAAGTGCATGGTGTTCTAATTAGTTAATGCCATTAAATGTTTCCAAAACTAAACTCTTGTCTTTCACCAATGGGCCACGAATTCCAACCACCTACTCTCTTGATGGCAACGCTGTGGAACTCGCCACAACTTACAAGTACCTTGGCATCAATCTTCAGTCAAACTTATCATGGAATAATCATATTAATCTTACCCTTGCCTCTTCTAACCGTACTCTCGGACTTATTAAACATAACTTAAAAGAAGCCCCAATGCATGTTAAAAAACTAGCGTACACAACATTAATCCGTCCTAAACTAGAATACGCGTCTGCCATTTGTGATCCCGAACAAACTTATATCATCAGTAACATCGAAGCCTTGCAAAACCGTGCTGCGCGATTCATTTTTTCAGATTATTCACGTTACACCAGCGTCACCTCGTTAAAGAATAAAGCTGAGTTGGACACCTTAGCACTTCGCCGTAAAATTTCTCGCCTATCACTTTTCCATAAGCTTTATCATCATCCATCACTTCATGATGATTTCTTTCAGTCACCACAAGTTATCTTTCCACGTCGTGACCATCAATACAAAGTCAAACGCATTAACTGCCAGTCATTCCATTATGCATATTCATTCTTACCGCGCACATATATCTATATATAGCAATGATATTGTTACCACGTTTATAGGTGGGTACAGATTCGATTATTTGTCGTGATTGTGTGCTCTTTAAAGATATTGTTTCTATCCATAATCAAAACTAGTTTATGTTGTAGCTTAAATAGTATTCTTGCATGGTGCAGGTGCTGGGGAATGACACTAAACACAGATAAAAGCGTACTACTGCGAATGACACATAAGAAATCACCCCTGCTTTATGTATACAAGTTAGGTGCATCAGCTCTTCATGAATGCATCAGCTCTTCATGAAGTCACTAGTTACAAATACCTAGGGTGACCCTTAACAATGCACTATCATGGAAAGATCGCATAACACTTATGCTTCGTCCTTCAGAAAACTATGCCCGTTGAGACACAAACTTAAGAAAGCCCATTCTAACGTTGAAATGTTATGCTACCTTTCCCTAATTAGACCTAAGCTGGAATATGCATGTATTGTTTGGGATCCGTGCACAAAACCTAATATAAGTAGTCTTGAGAGAATCCAGAGAAAAGCAGTCAGATTTATATTTAACAAATTTTCCAGATCTGATTTCTCCACCGAACTTGTGGAAAATTAACAACACTGAACCACTCGAACTTAGAAGAAAGAAACAGAGACTTGAATTCCCTAACCTACTTCACACCAACAATTTATCCCTTACCCGTCTGAACATTTATCGTCGTTATCAACCAGAACTACATGCCACCGCAGATAAGGTGTATTAACCCCTTACTTTGCAAGAACGAACACATACAAGTTTTCTTTTTTTCCTCGAACTGTTACCGAATGGAGTTGTATAATTGAATGCACATCCTAATCATGTAATTTTATGATTCTTTTTGTTTTGTCAATCTTATTTTCTTTGTATGTACCATATGTCGCCCTCCCTGCTTGGAGCCCGTGTCCGCAGTATTTAATAAATAAATAAATAAAATAATAAATAAATAAATAAATAAATAAATAAATAAATGAATGAATGAATGAATGAATGAATGAATGAATGAATGAATGAATGAATGAATGAATGAATGAATGAATGAATGAATGAATGAATGAATGAATAACTGCACTGCGATAGGATGTTATACAGGGTGTCCCAGCTATCACGCAGCACGATTTAAAAAAAGAGGAACGGCGTTACGCGAAGCAAACCTAGTGCGTATTGTTTCCAGTGCAGTGGAGTATCCGCCAGTAATTTTTTCATTACTGAGATTTAATTAGGTAATTGTAATTAATTATCTAATTCGAGAAGTACTGCCCTAATTATCAAAGTGTCAATGAGAAAATTGTAGAGCAACATAAAAAACTACCGATACAGCTTTCTGTTGCTCAATACGTGCCACATAAATGTGTTTTTCCGAGTGTGAAAGAAGCCCGCGAATGCACGCAGAATTACCGCGCGACTGGTCGCTCGAGGTACTTTGCGTGTATTCGCGAGCTGTATTAATTAACGAACGAACAGCCTCCAGGACCGACTGACGACGAGCCCACGCATGGATTCACCGGGAAGAGCGGAGTCAACGCTACCGACGGCCCTCATCCATCCACCGACAGCCGCCTGCTACAAGGAGGCCGAGATGATCATGGATAGGGCACTTATCAGAAGGACGGTAAGCCTCGTTTTCGACGATATCGACACGGTATCATATCGACACGGTATGATAGTATCGATATCATTGAGGCCACAACGGCTCAACTGCACCTCATGAGCAGCCGGCTCGAAATGCTTCATGAGAGGCTTTGTTTCCTTGATGGAAAGATTGAAGTGCTCACTTCTGATGACGAAATATATGAAGAATATACCCTTCAGGTAGATTACAGTGATAAACTGGTTACACTGCAGTCTAAAATCAGATTTGCTATTGAGATGACACAGAGTGTAAACAGTGAAGACGTGTCACAGATCTCTGGAAAGGGAATGACCATATTATTACTCTTGTGCCTTGACGTGTTGCAAAACATACAGCTGGTAAAAGATTGTAAGACCGAAGCTGCAAGCCATGGCTTCATTGAAGAAGGTAAACGAAAGAACGGCATAAAGACAGAAATCTTCAATGAAATGGAAGTACCTACTGAAGACAATATTTTCGTGTATAAAACCGGTAGTAACATGGTTAGAAACTTGTACGACGGAACCCAAGACAGCTATCCACTGATGTCATCATCTTGGACTTTGGAGACGCGTCGAAAGCACAAGAACGAACAAGTAACTCTTGTAGCCACAGGGATACCGAAAGAGCCTTCGCACAGTGTGCAAGACATGAGAACGGATCAAATAGCAACATGCGGTTCGACAACGTCTCTGATAAACAGGAGTTCACGAAGACCTCATTTCCACCCAAGAGTCATGGTGCCGTCCAGGAAAGGGAAAACATACTCATTGTATGTGTATGTTGTACACATTTATGTAGCAGGCATTGAGCAACAGAAAGCTGTATCGGTAGTTTTTCATGTTGTTCTAGAATTTTCTCATTGACACTTTGATAATTAGGGCAGTACTTATAGAGTTAGATAATTAATACAATTAGCTAATTAAATCTCAGCAACGAAAAAATCACTGGCGGCTACACCACTGCACTGGAAACAATACGCACTAGGTTTGCTTTGCGCAACGCCGTTTCTATATATTTTTTTAAATCGTGCTGCGTGATAGCTGGGACACCCTGTATGTAGGCTACATAAGAGCCGGCTATACCAATATACAGTTGAGAAACACACACACACACATGTCCCAAGCACACAAACATATTAAGTCTGCAAAAAAAAAAAACATTTTAAACTAGAGAAAAACAAACTAAATATGACTTTCGCAGTGAATAAGGAATGAGGAGTAGAAGAAGAAAGAGAATAAAACGCTGTTGGCGGCGGCTGGAGATAGGGCGTTTTCTCAATTCAGCAGTTCAGCCTTGATAAATAGAATCAACAACGTAAACCATAACAATGTTGTACTTTGCTGAATGTGTCCACTTGTCTATTGAAATCATTCATAGTTAACACACAGGGCATTGTAAACATAACTCTGGTGCCGTTCGGAAAGCAGGCGCTTTTTAGATTCATACCGAAGGCATGTTCCCTCCCCTTTCCAGCAAAGAAAAAAAAAACTTTAAGATCTTTCCTTGCGTTTTTCTCGTGGGGTACAATGCAAGTATCTCATCTGTTGTCACAATGACCTGGCTAACCTTGCGCACTTAGTTGTTAAATGCGTTTGTAGATTTGTGCGCTGTTTCTTCCTGGCTGTGTTAACGGGACCCATTAACTCGCCTACATGTCATCCTTGCCTGCAGTGCCTCTTGATCCTTATTCTCGGAAAGTCAGCATCTGACAGTTTCGCACACAAAACCCCATTAAGCATTCTTTAAATATATCTTATGGTACGATCGAAATGCATTATTTTTGCGTTTTGCATTATATTCCGAATATTAATCGAGTAGTCTTTGCTATTCTATTCGAGATTAACTACACGAACTTGTAGAATATTAAAAAAATAATACAAGGAATAACAAGAATTATTGCAGTCCACAGGGAGAGTTATAAAGACCGTTGCAAGTGGAAACTGCTTAACAATTTTGGTGCAGGGTTCCGCGGTTGCTGTAGCGCAGAGGCAACAGTTGCTGAGAAAACGTATTGAGGAAGCCATTCTGCACAATAGTTTCCAGTCGATAAATGCGGAAGGCTTGCCTTATGTAGCCGCCGAATTTGTTGTCGCTATTTAGGGAAAGGAATTTATTATTTGGTCTATCTCAGAATGTTTGCATTCTTTTAAAATGATGTGTGGTACTTCTTCGACAAACAACACTCTATACTATAGCTTCATGTGGTCAGCTCTTTTTCATTACTGACGTACAGTGTCATGGTGCACCAGATGCTATCACATTTCATTTGGTTGCCATTTACAAGCTTCTCAGTTGACCTGCCATCAAGTTGTAACGAAATCACGTCTTTAATTTAAATAACGTAAAATATTTATTTATTTATTTATTTATTTATTTATTTATTTATTTATTTATTTATTTATTTATTTATTTATTAGCCAGAGGGATCTAACGTGACCATGATTATTCACATTCTTTAGAAATTGAAAATATTTGGTATTTAATTCGATTCGAAACTTTAGCTATTCGAACATCCCAATTAAAAATGCAAGATAATATTAGGCACTACTTCCCCGAGCCCGTATGAAAGCAGTACAGGCTCCCACACAATTAAGTTACCCGTTTAGCTGCGAAAAAAATTAGCGAGACGCCTATTATTCGGCGCATTTGTCTCTCTCACCAACAAGCAGTACCAGGCGAGCATGTGATGACGTCAATGCAGAGATAATACATCAAAGCGTTGAGGGGCGGATCCCAGAGCGAGCGTCCCAAACCGGTGCTTTTTTTTTTTTTTTTTTTTTTTTTTTTTTTTTTTTTTTTTTGTCACAGAGCGATGAGAGGGGAAAAGAGATTATGCGGCGGGACCTCCCCAACTAGGTGCGTGGCGCCGATAGATGAGTCATCTGGCTACGCAACGCGTGACGTAAAGCTGCCGAATTCCCTCTGCAGACCTCTCGGCGGCATTTATTCCCTCGCTACTGCGATCATACGTTCCCTATCGTACAGCCTGCAGCGCCTAGTTGCGCACACCGCGTGTTCTCGCAGAAACGATCCAGCTTCAAGCTGCGACCGCTGGCGCTGTCCGCACATCAAAGTGACTCTAATAAAGTGACAGCCACGAGTCACTCCATGCACTAATTCGGTGCAAACGTGATAAGTGCTCAATGACATCGCTGAGACTCCCTTGTTCCTTCGGGGTTTGTGTTACACGCCAACACGACAGCAGGCTGTCATCATCAGCGATTCTGTCACGTGTCATTACACCGGAAGCCTATAACGACCGACTTGTTTTCCTGCTTTCTTCTGCCTTCCAAGGCAATGAGGAAGGAAATAGATGTGCGCTCATATATAAGTACGGCAAGCTCTTCTGCGGCGGCTTCACACAGGTTTGGCGTAAGCGGGATATGGATATGTATATGATCTCTTGGTAAAAAAAAAAACAACACAAAAAACAGCACTTTCACACCTATCGAAACTGCGCCGGTCCTAGCAAGTTGTAAAAAATGTAGGTCTCAATGAGACAAGCCAGAATTTGTCGCAGAGTAAAGGGTAAATTAACGGTACAGGCGTAATTAGCACCAAAGTAGTCGGAAATAACCACACTGCTGCATAGACAGCACTATGTCCGGGGTCCCTGGCTTCTTGGTCAAAAAGAAAGAAAGGCGTGTCAAGTAAAGAAAACGTCGACGTACATGCGCGCAATAATTAAAAAAAATAGATAACAGAAGCCTGATGAAAAACTCGACACGAGTAAAAGAAATAGAGGGTCCGGAAAAATGTAAGGTGTGACAGTGCAACGAGGAAAATAATGCAGGAACATGAACTTGTGCGACAGTGTATCACCTTTAATACCCCCCCCCCATTTCAGTACATATAAATAAATACATATACTACGTACTTCAACCTCGTCTTCTTTCGCGACGACTTTGATTGACACGCCCTTTTTTATTATTATATGGTATTTAGGAGATGTTGGCGCCTTTAATTGGCGCCGGCTACTCCTTTTCACATAGAGGTATGAAAGAAAAAAAAAAAGAATGAACCTACACACCCTTTTTTTCTTCACATAAATAAGGTCTTGTAGATAGTTCTGAGCGGGTGATGTGTTGGTGTTAGGTTTGTACACTTTTATTGTATGTAGTTTTATCTTCCAACCAGCATCTGGAGTAGTGCGTCAAGCCAGCGGCCAAGCAAACTTCTCAAGTTTCGATTGAGGGCTTCACTACTTCACTTGCTGTGCATCTGTGATCAGGCGTTATGAACAGGCAGAAAACTAAAATTAAATTAAATTGTGGGGTTTTCCGTGCCAAAACCACGATCTGATTATGAGGCACGCCGTAGTGGGGGACTCCGGAAATTAGGACTACCTGGGGTTCTTTAACGTGCACCTAAATCTAAGTACACGGGTGTTTTCGCATTTCGCCCCCATCGAAATGCGGCCGCAGAAAACTGAAAGCAGAGCGCCGCTTTTGCGGAAGAAAAACTTGAACGCCTCAAAATTGTCCTGCCACGTTGACTCGCCACTCCACAAATAAATTTGTCTCCCCCATTACCTTTACCCCGGTGCAGGGTAGCAAACTGGATATCTATCTTTCGGTTAACCTCGCTGCTTTTCGCATCTCATTTATCTCCCTCTCTCCCACGCCCAAACTTTTTTTTTTGTTCTTTCTCGCGTCGCTGTGAAGCTGGCGCAAACTAGTCTTACAACACAGTTAAGTGCGAAGCAGGTATGACACGTTACAATCATTTACTTGCAACTCGGGTAAATGCTTGGCGCTGCTCGGTGATGTCGCTGCAAACTACTCAACGTTGGCACGCTAGTTGGATAGTTGGGAACGATCTGCACATGTAGTGACAGTCGCCCTTTCACTGTTTTCGCAACTCCTGCGTTCGCGTTTTCGAAAACAAAACAGCAACAGCAAGAAAGAGAACACTGGTACACCCTGTCACCAACGATGTCAACCTACGGAACTTGACTTACCCACAAAAACTCTCAAACAATAGATCAGTTTTTTTTTTTTTTTTTTGCTTCTTCCCCCCCCCCCCCCCCCCCCCCCTTCTGGTTTCAGTTGTGTGGGTCACGGTTAACTGGAGAGGCCCAAACAAGGCATTCGAGTAAGCAAACAGCAAATTGTTACTGCAAGTTGCTAACGAAAACCTGCCGCTCGGATATAGCTGCTACCATGTATGGCACCGAACACGGGATGAAGTAATTGAACTTCAGTAGAATTCAGTACGATCAGAGCCACGCAGGGACATCGCAAAGAGCTAATTAATGCATTTGCATTGTATATGACTACGGAAGTATTCGCCGATCTCGAGTGCAACCACTATTCGGTTCTCCAGGAGGAAATACAAGCATCTTTCCTCCTATCACGTACCTTGGCGTCGTGACGCAAATGGCGCTGAGAACAGCGCGTGTAGGGAGGAAAAATGAGGCATGAGAGAACCGGGATGCGCAATAATATTTGTCTCCGTGTGCCTTTGTAGGGGGCAATCGATATGTTTGGCTGCTTTTGAACGCAATCAGACGTAGCGTGATCCATTTGCAGGCGTGATCACGTTACATTTAATCATGATTATATAATTATTAGCAAACCTCATCGTCTTAGATTTCGCGCGCCACGTTCCCTCTTTGCACGTGCATCTTGACTGCTATTGTCTATTGCTTCTGACTCGCAGTATCGCCGATTTCCTATATTCCAGCAGCCTTGTGTTTTCCAGATGAAGGAAAAAACTGATCACAACATAACTTTGAAAAAGTTATAGTGTGAAAGTTAGGTTGGAACTTTTCTTGATAATTTGTAAGAAATCCTATGCAACCTATTTGTTTATTAGGGTGGTGTGCACAAAAACTTTTTTCTCTGCCTTTTTTTGTTTAGCTGCGCCTTATGTGAGCTTTATTTTGTCTTTTGGGCGTGTCGTGCTTTTTCTTGCTTCTCTTTCTCTCGGCAGTCTGTCTATCTCTTTCTCAGGCACGTGTGTGCCTTCTGGCAGCAGTTGCCGCATTTATCCAATGCAGTACTCCTAATTACGCAACTTGTTTTTCTTTTCTTTATGGGGGTTTACCTGGCTAAACCACGATGTGATTATGAGGCACGCCATAGTTAGGGTCTCCGGATTAATTTTGACCGCCTGGGGTTCCTTAACGTGCATCGAAATTTAAGTATACACGGGTGTTATTGCATTTCGCCTCCATCGAAATGCGGCCGCCGTGGCCAGGATTTGATCCCGCGAACTCGCGCTTGCCTAATTACACTAAAACCATCGGTGCAGTCTCGTAAACAAGAAGAAGACAAAATACCGGAACATAGTTTTTGTATCTGTTCCGTTTCGACCTAAGCGCAACCACAAGTATAGTACCGAGACGTACTTTTAAAAACGCTTTGGACAACAGCGTAATGGTTCGCTGTGTGCAAGCTTTCGATTTGCAAGCTGGCAACAGACAACAACTAGATTACGATATGTCACTCGAATATAAGGCATGTTTCATGATCTATAAAACTTAGATACGAGCGCGAAAACCCGAATAGGTAGTCGAAATTCATAGGGCCGAGTTCATCGATTTTACAAGCGACAGTACTTCTCTGTATTGCAGTCAGTTAAAGCTTGTGCTCACGGGACAATCATGTATGCATTTCGGGGCCCTAGGGGACGAAGAAAAAAAAACAGTCTGTTTTTTTTTGTTTTTTTTTTTCAATAACGCATGTTACACGAGTCTAAACTGCAGCTGTTATCGGCCAATCACAACCGCGATCAGGAGAACGTGCGTGCCGCCACGCTTCCAAGCGTTGGCTGCTCAATGTTGAGCACCAAGGCATGCCTCGTTTAGCTTGCACTCTCATCACATGTTATTGTGAAACAAACAGCAGGTGCTATGCCACTCATTGCTCAGAATCTGTCATGTAGCTTTGTCACAAATTTAGTTCTATTTCAAGTCATGTGCGGTCATGCGTATACTGTCGCCGATCATACTTTGCTGCTTTGCAAAACGATCATCAGCGTTTTTGACGGGAAGACGGACCAAGATATGCCTTACTTGCAACGCACTGTTATAGAAAAAAACTTCATGAAGACGATCCCTCCCGCGGGAAAAACAAAGTCTATATGCGTTGGGATGACGTTGCACAGTATATAACTGCGCATTTATTGCTATTCAGCAGAATCGCTTCTGATGAAATATCACATGAACCGAAATTTTCAGCCGCCTACGCGCGAGATTATTGGACAGAGTATACCACAAGGCGTTCTTCTGAGTGCCTAAGCAGATCAGGCGCGAAGCCACCCAATTTTGTCGGGCGCGGTTGTTTAATGAAACGCTAATGTATTTCTGCCTAATGTGCCTCGCTGATCCGGCCATAAATAATAAAGAAGCAACTCAGTGTTGTTAGGGATACAGCGCGGGTCACTCAAGCCTCTAGAGCGCTCGGGCATTGTGCTTCGGCACCAAGAAAGCGATTTGAATATTAAAAAGAATTTGAAATAATTATGTGACACTAAATTTCCCGAGATGCTCATGTCGTATTGTTAGTGCCACAACTTGTTCACGGTACGAATTTTTTGCCCGTCCGTATAGCAAATTTATTGAAAATTATATTGCCACGACAGTTAAGTGTCCAGCAGTATCAGATCGTCGTTGCCTTGCCGGAGATTCACCGCATAGCCAGCTGCACGTACACGCAAATAGCACAGAAGAGGGTACCACACGTTGAGCTCATCAGCTGCTGTCAAGCTTCGCCTTCCTTTTTTTTTTCTGTTTTTCTTTTTCTTTGTGTTCTGCTTTCCAGCAGCGCTGCAGAATGGAGTGATGTTTTCCGTACATACATTCGCCCAACAAACGCCTACCTTTGCGGGCGATCCGGCGGTGAACAGCCAGCACTTTCCCACGTCGCCAAGTAACGGTCAGTTCACGAGGATGAATGGCAGAGCACGTTGAACCCGGTCAGCGGGGCCACAAGTGCGTAGCTTCTACAGTTTGTGCGGTAGTGGCAAGATTCGTCCCGTTCATATGCACTGAGCTACCTTGCGCGCAGTCGGGCAACACGCACTTGCAAGCGGTACACGGCTTTCGGCAACAGCTTTCGGGGACCACCGGCCGGCCAGCTTCGAAGACTGGCGGTAGCACCGAACACAGTCGCTGCGGCGGCGACGAGCAGGACAGCCCGTCCTTTCCGCTTCCCTCCCGAGGGCCTGCTTCCCCGCTCGTCCGTGGGATTCGAACGATTGTCGAGCGGTGCGGACAAAAGAAACGACGCCGGCGGGGCACACGGCAGTTCAAAAGCGCGTTCGAACAGCTTCCAACCACCCCCCTGCACTCCCTCGCCCCACTCCCATCTGTTAAAGGTTCCCCTCTCCACCGCGTGCCTTTCGCGCGCAATGCCCTGGCGTCCCCGCCCGGTCCGCGTGGCGTGATCCGGAGTTGCGCGAACCAGCGGTCGGTCCCGTTCATGATTTGCAGCAGCCGCTGGCTCCCCGAGCTTTTTTTTGAACGAGTTGGGAGGCTTTCTGGCGGTGGGGTCTGGCACGTTGTGCGAGCGGCACCTTGAGACTTATTGCACCCCGCATACCACGGCGTTCAGGATTGGGAAATAACTTGTCGGAGAGGTCCACGCATTAATTACAGCTTTAGACGCACTCAACACTTTAAAAATAAAATATCATGCTTTTATGCATTCTTTCATGGGGACGGCACCTGGTCTTCACTACCGCTACCGCGGTCACTTAATTTGTCGCACCGTGTCATGCCGAACTCACCATCAAATTAATGAGTTGCGAAATAACCGAGGAAACTATTTAGTTGATTTTAAAATTGTTTTATTTGATATGCTTTATATGCTTTCTTTTTTTTTTTTTTCTCGAATGTGCAGCTTGACTGGGCACAGGCCCAGTCAATTCGTTCTTGTTCCGCTTTTTGCCTGTGCCCCTGGACATGTGTATCCGCGATATCAAAAATAACAATTTAATTTTATTACGTAAAACAGGCTGTGCAGATCACCCAAATGTAGATCAAGGAACTCTCGCAACATGTCCAGGACCGAGAAATTTTCGGCAGTCGTCTGAACACTTTAGACAGGCGCCTTTTCTCTGAGCGAAAAGTGTTTGTTCGTGGCCCAACAAAAAAGAGATTAGCTTGTCTCTATGGGACTTTCTCGTAGACATTTAATTGATAAATTTCTTGTGAATAGTAGTTAGGAGCATTTTAAAACGAAGTTTTCATTGCCTACTTACCCGGTTCTCGCGTTGCTGCCCTGCTGCTGTGTGCTGGTTGCTGTCTGGTCGGTCTCTATATCTCGGCGGGTATATTCGTGGATATTCAGGGTGCCTTTCTTTAAGAAGGTCCAAAAATGTTTAAAAATCACCTGTGTCAGATAGCACAATTCTAATCCTTGATCTGAATTACTCGATGAGGCGGCCATTACTTCTACGAGAAATCAATATGTCTAATTAAATAATTGCGTAATTACCATAACTATATTATAACTTATAACATTACTGGTGCAGCCCTGAGAATTCGTTCCATGTGGATACGCCTAGCGAACTCACCGGCTATAATTCGTAGATTAAAATATGTGTCATAAAATAATTAAATAAAAGGTTAGTTAGGGTAATTACGTACATTATTTAGTGAAGCATTTGATTTCTAGTAGAATCGAGTAATCTAGGTCAAAGGTTGGAATTGGGATATCTGCCACTGGCAATATTTAAAAATTTTGAACCTTGTAAAAAAAAAAAAAAAAAACGGTATGTGCGAAGGTTTCAAGAAACCACTCGCGAAGTGACTTATACAGCCCTTGTATGCTGACCAATCTTGCAGATCGATGATGACAACATTAATTATTATATTAACTTCATATATAAACCCTGAACATATAATGTCGGCTACCAGGCATCCCTAAAGCACACCGATCTGTTAATGGAATGCTGAATTATATTTAAATTTAACGGATTCTTGGATTGGCTTTAATTTCCTTGATTTAGCCACTTGAGCATGTTTATATGCCCGTTCTTGGCCAATCTTCCACAATGGACATATGTCCCACTACGATTCCTACATAAAACCTGAACATTTCATGTCGGCTCACAGAAATCTCTGAAGCACATCATTTTGTTCATAGAATGGTCAACTATGTTTCATGGATTCTTTGATTAACTTTTTTTTTTGTCATTCGGTATGCGCCACTGGTAATGTGCCAGTTCTTGGGCAATCCTCCTGAATGTGCGTGTTCCACTGTGACACAAGAGGTACAGAATCCCTCAACGTTGCATGCTTGATACGTGTCCTATACTTGGCTGCGCACACACACCTGTCATCGCCATTCTTCCCTCAACAAGCACCGTGCATCACCTTCGTCCTTGTGGCATCGATGCGTATACGTCACGCAGTATGCAGCCGCCTGAATTGGAGATTGCATTTTGGCATAGCTTGTGAACGATGCAGTGAATTAACATAACAATTAGACAAACTGGGTCTTGGATACGCCTGCATGCGAATTCCAGCATTTTCAGGCAGTTAATATCGTTTTTCTAATGCCATATGTGTAGACTTCTGCAATATTGGGTTCATAGGCGTAATTGCCTGGGGGGGGGGGGGCAAAAGTGTGGGGGGGATATGCCATTTGCCCCCCCCCCCCCCCCGCACTTATAATTTGGACCACCTGGGGTTCTTTAACGTGCACCTAAATCTAAGTACACGGGTGTTTTCGTATTTCGCCCCCATAGAAATGCGGCGGCCGCAGCCGGAATTTGGATCCCGTGACCTTATATTTAGCAGCCCAACACCATAGCCACCTGGCCAAGCAACCACAGCGGCTACGACACTTTGTTTATTTTCAGTGAAAATGAAGCGCGTGTCATAGTGAATATCTAGGCAAACTTCAGAGACAGGGACTAGTTGTGGGAGTGTGAAGCCATCGGCTCCGCCTTCAGCGAGGATAGGTGGGCTGCGCTTTTGGGCAGCTCCGAACTCAACGACCAAACCCTGGCCGTCCAGAGTGCCCGCGATCGGGCCGTCAAGCTCGGCTTGCCGGTCCCTACGTGGGACTAGCCGGGTGGCGCGGGGTGTCCCCTGCGTCTTCTCTGGACCTCAATAAAGTTATTTCACTCACTCACAGGGACTAGTTATGACATTTGCAGTAAATTACACATGCAAGCGATCCGCGGCTTAATGAATGTGTTTTACGAACAAAGGGGGGGGGGGGGGGGGGGGTTGGAGGGAGGACACTTTGGCTAATGTAATGGAGAAGTAACATTGGTAAAAAATATGACAGGTAAAAAAAATTTAAATAGCAGGTGCATAGAAAGTCAGAGGTTGTGTAAAAGCGTGCAGCTTTGCATCGTAGCGTAACTGCAACTAAAGTGTGCTGCAGCTATCTCAGTGAAAACTTGTTCGTCGCCCTGCAAGAACGTTTTTACGCTTTGGTCGTAATTTGACCACCATATGCAAGCGCTCACATGGCGTACTCGAAACCACGCTTGGACTGTAGATTGAAATAGATGCGTCAAAGTGGAAACCAACTTTTGTACGGACTGGTAGCGCCACCTAACGGCAAGTTTGTCAAACGTTGGAACCCTTACGCAGTGTGTGCGAGAGCAATTTCGCGACCACGTTCGTCAACAGATGGCAGCACTTCAACACCGCGCCTTGCAAATACCATGGTCGCCGCGCGATTCAAAAACAACATAAGGTGTCATTTTGTGGAGGCTGCTGTGTCCAGTAGCACTGGAAACGCTGGGCCTTATGTGTGACTTTCTTCGGTGTCTGCAGTTGGATAGATACGTTTACAGTAGGGGCACATGTTCTGTTTTGCAATATAATTGCGAAGCGCATAGGTGCGCTCGTTACGATCCCGAAATATATTTGTTTCCCCTTTCCCACTTTCCGTGTCACGAAAACGCTAAAGTTACCACTGACAGAAAGAGCCTCGGGCAGCGGTAACAGTGGCAAGTAGAAAAGATGGCAAGCACGTAAGCCATAGGCCATGCATATGAACCGTACGGTACCTGCTGGAATAACCCAGACACTCGAGCGGAGGTGGCAGACGGTTACCCCACGGTTGGCGATATTTCCTTCTGTCAATTTGCTTTTGTTTCTCTCTTATATGGATCTTTAATGTTTTTACGACTTGACATACAAGGAAGAATAGGTTACTAAAGTTGGGAAGGGACACCGTAACTGTCATTTACTTTACGCTCCCTCCCAGACAACGCAAAGGCATCCTCAGTACGTCTCTGCGCTGGAATGTCGGCATCAGGACATTCGTACATCCTAAGGATGTCCATCACTATTCCTAAAAGGCTCCTGATCAAGTCAATTTGTCCGTCCCAAGTAGATACTGAGAACATATCAGGTACATAATTGGAGGACCATTTTAAGATGATGTCAGGACGTGTTACAAGGCACTGCTAGCTGTTTGACACTGTAATTAGAGGGCAATTCATTACCTAAAGTAGGTTAATATATCGACGACGAATGCAGCTTGGATGTGAGAACCCATATTGCAGGGCTCCGTCTTGATATTTGTGCACTTTCATGCGCTCTGAAATCTCAGAAATGTTGCGTCTTTGTTTCTTGCCGCCACCGAAAAGCAGTTCGGTATCAAATGAACTACCTCATGTGCAGCACCACCTATGCACTTTGAATAGCATAGCCTTCGAGATCTACTTTTGCTACTTCAAGAGAACCGCCGGTGGAAGCTGCGCTTGGGATGCCACGACCAATAATAACGTAATACTAATAATGTTTAAAACAAAACAGTCTACAAATAAAAGTTTTTTTGCAGTGTGCCATTTGCATTTCGTTTATGGTTATACTCAATTTTTTTCGGGGAAGCGTGAAGCTCCCAAATAAAAGCACCGGGGTGCAACGTCCCGAGAATATCCTGATGAGGATGCTGCTCGGATATGTTGCTCAGTATGTCAAGTTAGGCGATAAGTTCGTTAGTAGACGTTGTGCTTAAAATTTATTGTTGGCATGGTGCTGTGAATGTTCTTAGTACGTCCCATAAAAAGCTAGGACGTTCGGAACCTTCTGGGATGTTGTCTGGACTGTCGCGTCCACGTAACTTTTCACTCAAAGCACAAAAGTAAAATAAGACTGACCTTGGATCAGCAGAGACTGTCATCGGCAGAGCTCCACCGCGCCAACCTTTTAAAATAGTTTTTCCTAAGCAGCAACAAACCATCTTCCCTGTACCTGGTCTCGCTCCAGCATCAGTTCTGAACCTTTGTATCTCATTTTTATTTACTTGCTGGTGCGGCCGTTAAATAAGTAGACATATAGAACGTCGCTAAGCAGCTAGCGCAAGACAGAGGTAATTGGAGATCGCAGGGAGAGGCCTTCGTCCTTCAGTGGACAAAAAAATATGCTCATGATGATGATTATGATAGAACGTAGGTCAGTGTGCCTCTTAGTTACTGTCGCATCTACACGGACGCACCGTTGACCCACAGATATAGGTTGAGTCGCCTTCATGAGCCTTAACACCGTGAAATTCAAGCCACACACTGGATGCGATACAAACACCATATTCGCTGCTACTTAAACTGCATGCCAAAGACGATGTGGTTAAAGCTGTCAGTAACATAACACCAGTCACGAAGATCATGCGAGCCTGCTGAGCTCGATTTCACAGGCTTCATCAGATCAACATCGAAGTTTCCTGGACGTAGGTACACTCGTCAGTAATATGAAAGGAAACACCAAATTTTTTGCAAACGCACGCGTAATAGCTTAACACACATGCCCTGCATAAAAGAGTTCGCTGCTTAAATGAGACTAAATGTTCAACAGGCAAACTAATCATTATGTATCAAGTTGCCACAGTTGAACCCACGCATCAAGAGTTATCGTCGTTAAAAAAAAAGAGTTAGCTGTTCGCTTTCATGTTGCTCAAGACTGTACGTGGTCAGCTCCCCTCTAATTACCTAAGTGACCACCCTTTCTCATTGTCCTTTTTTCATCTGAGGCCTTTTACTCTTCTCTTCACTCAGACCCGCACCTTCACCTTTACTGCGCCAAAATATAAACTTCAACGAGGCACACATAGTCTAATTCCCCTCGTTTCTGTTCACTTCTACCGAATCTTTCTAGAGCGGGGGACGTCTTCCTCGGCAGGCGTCGAACTGTGGCGGCTTTTGCAGTTTTCCTCACTCGGATCCAGCCCTTGACTTCTGCGAGCTGTCCTAAGTGTAAAAGCAGCCGCAGTCACAGTGCGTTGTCCTTGGCGAACGTTTTAATCGAGAAATATAGCTACTAACCACTTAGACATTCATTCAAAATGCCCATATATTTATTAGTGTTACACGAATGCAAAAATACAAAAATGCAACAAATGGCACTGTCGAGTAAACCGCGAGACATTGTAATTGCACAATAATCAGTGTAGCGAGCTTTCATGCAGGCCCGTGAGTCTATCGCTAAAATGAGAAGGTAACCATCCTAGGTGCCAGAGAATGCGGTTTCCTGAACGATGAACCTTCTATAAGTGGCCCTCGTTGGAAGCACGACTCCAGTTTCACTGCAGGCGAACGCAGCGGTAGCGCATTGGCGCTGGCACACTCTGCTAGCGAAGGTGGTGGCCTTCTCGCTTCTGCGACAGACAATGGGCAGCAAGATTTCAGCTTGTGTCTTTCTTTGAGCACAAGTGGTCTGTATTAAAGGAAGCTTGATCGCTATGTTTCAGTGAAATACGATGGAGCACAAGGCACAAAATCATCGGTGGTAAATCGTCGTTTTCATGACCACAAGCGAGCAATTAAATTATATTCACAAACAGAAGTCGCAGAAACCTGCGGGTTTCCGACTGCTGCATTTTCCAAGTCGTCAGGCAGCGTCCTTGCTTTACGATTTGAAGCATCGCAGAGGTAAAGTTTGAATGATATGACTGAAATATGGCAGACAGTAATGTTATTTATGTAACGGGAAAACCTCAGATGACGACTTTTTCGTCAACAGTACAGAAAAATACGTTCTTAAACAGTGCGAGAAGAACACCGGCACTCAAAATAGACGTTTCGCGAGCACAAATGCTAATTGCATAGAAATACCCTATGCATCTGCACAATTACATTATACAGTCACATTATTTGGAGCAGACTGTTAGAATATACATGAGGCGAGAAACAGTTCATTACTCAACGCTTTCAGGTATTTCGGCTTTGTTGATTTGTTACCGACCGTTAAGTTTTGGTAGCCACACTTCTTTTGGCAGTCGGACATCAACGAGCGATGAACCAGCCGTCCAATTATAGCACTCAACTTCGGCACATATCAGCTTCGCGAGATGGCACGCACGCATTGCGCGCAGATGACGCATCCAACACTTACAAGCGCGCACACACACGCACACACACACAAAGACACACACAGAGCGCAGAGTGAGCTAGAAGTTCGTATCGTAGTTCGTGTCCGTATTCGCTGCGCACTTAGCACCGACCGGAAATTTCACAGCACCAAAGCGCGCAGACCGGGTACGTGAGTGCGATGATCACAAGCGTTAAGAACACAGGCACTATGGCAAGGGGTCGAACCGGCGACCCTCAACGACCGCTTTGAGCAAGGCCTACACGATTGCACTTTGTCGCTGCCGATGGTCCCTGCACTGACCGGTTATGACCCTGTATACGATCCGCTGCGTTGTCAGTGCAGCTCAAGAGCTGCACTATACTCCATCCCATGACCTCCTTTATTACACAGGCACGACGCATCGCCTGGGGCGCCTGGTGCTTGTGACGAAAAGCATCGTATACTATTCAGTCACAGGACACAGGAAACGTCACGCTTCAGTATTGTAGATGCTCGTCGAGTTTGAGCGCACTGGTGTCGACCCGTGTGGCCGTAGGCGCTAGACAGCGGTGGATTGCAAGAGCAGGGCGTCGGCCTCGGGCACGTCCTGAGCGAGCGCCGCCGGAACAGCGCCGTTCTTGACAAGGCCGTTGTTGTTGTCTCGGCTGGTGAGGAAGCTGCCGCCGTTGAGGTAGATGGACACCTTGTCCCTGGGAGACTTGGATGGCTCGGAGACGACGCGCCGTCGACTTCGGCGGGACCTGCACAAGCGCGCGCGCGTTACCGTAACGACACTCTTGGAATGTACAAAGGTATTTCCGCTAATTCGTGCCAAGCTTTTAAAAATCCACGTGTGCGTTACGAGAATGAAACACTTTCAGCAACTCAATGTATTTTTACTATGAGCATAGGTAATTAACGATAATTACCAACTACGAAAGTGTTGCTTTAAACGCAAAAGCTACGTTGGAGAAGTTGTAGAGCCTACCGAAAAATATCCCAATAATTTCTTTACGTGATTATAGCTGCTGCGGTTGTAATTTTTGTTGACTGCTAAGAGCACGCGAGCCTAGTCACGCGAGTACCACGTGACTAGGCGTTCACGCGCAGTGACATTAGTGCCCTGAAACCTGCACGCTGACCGAAGGCCAAGGAGACAGTGAGCAATACTAAGTTGGTTTCATTCTCGTGACGCGAACGTGTACTTTTTAAAGGCTTGGCACGAGTTAGCTGAAACACCGTGTACAAAAAAAGAAATGTAATAAGTTGCAGGTTCATTATGGCGGCATCGGAACCAATTGCGGAAACAGCTGCATGCGTGTATGTATGTATAGTATATCATATACTATGTGTCCATTTCTTTCTCAGGATCCTATACCACATTTCACCCAACCCCTCAAAAGCAGAACAGCAAACAAATTTGTTATTGTTAACCTTGTTATGCTTGTTATGTTGACCTTTGTTATGCTTTTCCCTTATTTTGGTGTCTCTCAGCAGAATAAATCTCTCCTTATGTCATGATTTACTCTGTCGGCTTGATATTTTCATACCTTGAAACAAACGTAAGAAATCATACCGCACAGCGTACACTACGGCACACTGTAAAATGTTTGTGACGTACTATAGTTGTTTATCCATGCGCCAGGCATTGACCTTAAAACGGAAATTTAACTCATTCAGCTAAAGCCAAGCTCATCGCTGTTACACACAGCAGACAAAGAGCGCATCCGCTTGCTAACATTACCGCTGACAACCGATTTATAGACTGAGTTCCATGTGCGTGGAGAGCCTAAACTCCTCCATAAACAACTGCGGTGTGTAAATGAACGCGCTTTATTTGTCTGGATCGCTTACCGAGACACGACAAAATTCCGGCACCCATGACGTTATCTGTGCACTGAGTGCCGTCATATAGGTCGTCTTACAAAGCCACCACGGCGACCGAAGGCCAGACGAGAACGGCAACTGGGTTTTGATGATTGTAACGTCGCATCTTAAACGACCATAAAGGAAAATATCTGGCAAAGCCAGATTAGCACGCCTCGCTCTTTAAGTGGCAAGTAGGTCAGTATTTGCCACTTCAGAACATATATAGAAGATAATATATCGTAATAGAATATATCAGAATAAATACTTGCAATATCTCGCCATCTACAGATATAGTAGCGGCACGCAGAAGTGCGCAGCGTGCGAAAATATTACGATGCCGCAGCATCAGGGCACCGAACGCGATTGCTTCTCAAATTTGTTGCCACAAATTTTGGGCTCCCAAGTTGGGGGTGCGGCACTTACACGGGTGCGGCCCTTTCACGAGACTATACGGTACACTGACGAAGTTCGAAATTGAGAGTAACCTATCGTTTAGTCTCATTTAGCTATAGAATTTGTCTTTCGTTTCCCGTCAGATGATTTGCTGTCGCGTGAGCCTTTCAGGTAACGCGTGACTTCTCTTTGCGGTGCTTTCTAAACAGAAGAGTTGTACTCGCCTCAGCAAGGTGATGAAGGAGACCAGCAGCAAGATCATGGAGGCCACCAGAAGAAATATGGCGGTGCACCGAACCAGTATCGGAGCCAGCACCGCCACTCTTATTCTGGTCAGGGTGTGCTCCTGCGCTTCAGCAACCTATGCAACAACAACGGAGCCTCACTTACCCTGTAGTGGCATCAAAATTCACTGAGCCCCGTGACAAAAATCCTCATCCCAATCACTATCATAATCATCATCATCTACATATTTCTCCTTTAAGTCTCCCGCGCACGACGAAGGCCATATGTACTCCCAAATATCTCGAATTGCCCCTGTCCTGTCTCAAGCGAACTCATTAAGTCAGCAGTCTCATTACTTCAGCTAATCCTCTGCCGTTTTCGGCTGCATTTCCCCTAAAGTGGAGCCCATTAGGTGCTAAAAAGAAAAGCAATTCTGGGATTTTACGTGCCATAACCACAATATTATTAGGAGTGCTGACGTAGCGGGGGACTCGGAATATTTTGACCGCCTGGGGTTCTTAAACATGTACCTAAATCCAAGTACACGAGCGTTTTCTATCGAAATGCGGCCGCCGCGGCCGGGATCGAAAGCGCGACCTCGATCCCATTCTTTTCTGCTAGCATGTCGCTGCTTATCTTTTAAGTGAACATTACACCCCACCTAAACTTCCTCTCGGAGGCTCGGAAGCTCCTATCTATAACTAGATGAAAAAAATGACAAATCGTTTTTCTCGGCAAATAGCATTGCTGCATTTAAACGAAAAAGCTCAAATCTAGTGACTGTTGACAGCGAATTCTTGATTTAAGACGTCATTATAAATACTGTTGAAAATTGCACATTTTCAGAAAACGAAACTATAAAGTTTACCACTCTAACTCATCAATCAAAAACGATATCACAATTCTGTAAATTGCGTCTCATAGTTAATCTAAAGTCGACAAATTTGATGTGTTATGCATGGCTCTCAAATACACCGCTAATATACGAGTAGTATTTTTTTTTGCAACACTTTTGTAAACAGCACAACCAATTTACGTAAGGTATAAATTGATATATCAAATTTGTCCACTTTGGATGTTTTGACGGATGCAACTTACGGAACTTGTTTTCTGTTCTTGGTGCAGAGCTTCGAATTTGTAGACGTCGTGTTTCTATTTTCTTTTTTCAAACTTACCAATTTTTGAAAATTCACCAATAAAATTCAGATCCTAAATCGAAATACCACTTACAACAGTCACTATAACTTATTTATCTCTCAAATGCAACAAATTTCACAAAAATCGCCAGATAGGGTTATCTCAGACAAGCAATTCTGCGTTTTACACGTATTTGAATAGACGGCGTCGGAGTTGGGGCCGAGCTAAAGCTTCCTCTCAATGCCAAATATAATCCGCCAGTGGTTGATTCGTAATTTCTACTGCCGTCTTCTCTTCATGTTACATTCAAATACACGCTTTCCACGCTTGTGGAACTCTACATGCCATGAAACAACGTTTATGTGGTAATATAGGCTTAGTCCCCACTGAATTTTACAATGGTCTGAAAGAGCACCGGGCAATATATATATATATATATATATATATATATATATATATTACTTGGAAAACACACTTTTGACGTCATGTGCGCACGCTGCCTCAGACCAATATACAGTGAGCTTTGTTGGTAATAGCATATTTGTTTATATGCACTTACCACTTCTTGCCAAAACAGGGGAAGGACCGTGTAGCCCAGTTCAGAGGAAGACCTTGAAATAAGAAGAAAAGAAGAGAAAGAAACGCGGCTCTATATTGTAACTTTTCTCAAAATAAAACAGAGCAAGAGCTCCTCAGATGCACGAGCAGGCTAAGACTTCAGCTATAGTGCCTATAGAATATTCTAGGCACTATACTTCAGCCTCGCGCTGTTATCTGTTTTAATTTAAACTCGTTCATTTCCTTAGCAGTGTAATTGCACAGTTCTCTAAAATTTGCTTGCATCGATTTGGCAGCACAAATAGCTGCAGATTAGGCAACCTTGTTGACTGCGCGATTCATCGTAAGATCGAGCGCGTTGGCGCTCAATCTTACGTCCAGTACGACGAAATAGTTTCCCAGCAGTAATACATAAAAAGTAGTCCTTAACAAATAATTTCAGTTTCGCAGACTATTGAACCTGGCGTGATCGACAGCAGGGCCGCGGTATTTTGTAGTGATACCTTATGGCTTATTCTATACTATAGTCTTATCATCCACCGCTCACGGCCCGCTGATCCCGTTGATAACGCGAGCGGACCGTCGCTCTGACAACTGACAAAGGGCGATAAGCGCGAAAAGGCATTAGCACCGAAAAGGCATCGCTACAAAATACCGGCCCAGCACACCACTGCGAAACGAATGCAGGAACGTGAAGATATTCCGTAGAAACGTTGCACAATTAGCGACATTTGTAGTAACGTTGGTGAGTTGCGTCCTGCGGGGTGAACAGGAAAACTTTTTAAGCACTTTCACGTGCTCCTGTCTTCTTACAGAGAGCAATACAAAGCACGCCCTGAAATGTGTTCGTAATGCTTCACAACCGCGTGATCAACGAGAGATCCATCGCTACTTCGGGGCATGAAGTGTTCATACTTTTTTGCAAGCAGTCCGGCGCCGGCCGCCCGGAAACCAAAACTACTCCAATAAAGAAAAAAAAAATGTTGCAGAACCCATCTCACGATGACTGTCAATGCATTAGCATTGAGTCACCCCGTGCATTCATGGCGTAGCTCGCTAAAGCGCTGGCGTGAAAGGCGCTCCTAGAAAAGTGGCGCATGCCAAGTTCATTTGGGGCATAGTCTGCTAAAGCGTCGGGTTGCTGTCCTTGAGGAACCCTTGTGAATGTGGGTTCGATTCCGCAAGGTATCCAAGAAATTTAGGGCACGTACCTACTTACCCAAGTTGGCATCAAAGAAATTCATTGGAGACCATCACAGACCGAGTGACACGTACCCAGTGAAATAGTTTCATTTCGAACAACGGTACCTACCCAGTCCCGCACCTACAATGATCCATGTCGGCGCGAAAGAGGTTCGTTGAAGAGCGGCAGGTATGTACACATTGCCACATGCTCAGTGGACAAAGTTGGTTAGATGGTTGGTTTCGAATCCTGTTCCGATAGCAGAGCAGCCTGATGCGTTTCCCATTCGACCACGGACTACCCAGTGACCCAGGTATACAGTCGGCAAAACGGTTAGATACAAACACAGATAGGTGGCCCCCGGAAAATGCGTGAAGTATACGAAGAATGCTAACGCATTAAAGTGTAATCGGGGCTAATAACTTGACGCATGCTAGCACTTCTCTGTGATCAGCGGGGAAATATTAAAGTGTGCATACGTACACAAAACACGAAGTGTTGACGTACGCGCTTTAAACGTATACGATATTGAGACAAAAATGACCGAGTAGACCACCAGACAATTCTGTCCCCATCGAGCCCACTTCACGAGCATGCGACGTGCACGAAAAGTACCCGCGTAATAGAAACACCATCGCTTTTCTCCATTACGCTTCTCGCTCTATTGCGATGGTGTCTGGATGCATACAGCGTTACAGTTGAGCAAGAAGAAGGTCTCACCAGAAGCCTGGAATGTCCTTTATTAATACGTTGAGCTGAAGTCGAACTCTGCCGGAAACCGACGCTCCCGTGGTCTGAACAGGGATGAAATAGGGCAGTATAGGGTGAGCGGGCGAGACGTTTTGCAAATACATAAAAACATCAACAATTGCTGTGTAGAACAAGACCAACAGCCATGTTAACTAAAGACGATGGAATATTATTTGTCTGCAAGACAAACTTCCGTAATAAATAAAATGAACAAAAATTCTACATACCGTCACTGATGTGTTATAGCGGAAGATCACACATTACACGTATACTTTCAGGTCACTGACACGGCCTCCCGCATAATAACAGCGGATAAACATGCCAAGAGCATCGCCAAGCTAGGACATCCTAGTACTGTACTCTCTCTGCACACCTGAGGTCACCGTAAAGGTGTGCTTCCACCCTCAATTTTAAGATTCCACCCTCAATTTAAGATTCGTTCTATGTATACTGCTGCCGTGTACGTTAACTTAGGTTTACGTGTTGAGACATGTGAGACCGGAGAGACAGTTACCGGTTCACTGTCGATGTAGAAGAGGTGCTGCTCCTCGTCGGGATACAATCCATCCACGCCCTTGTAGAGGGAAGAGCTTCCGTACAGGAAGTGAGGCAGCGACATGACGACCGGAGCTCCTGCAGGCGGTGACAAACGGCAACGAGTCATCATGCAGGCATCGTGCAGGTTGTGCCTCAGTCATGATTGAGACAACCACGACGAGGGTTCTGCGGCTCCGCTAATGTGCCCGCCATCTACGCATTTCGGGTTGTCGGCTATTCTCTCGTATGTATCTGGAGATAGGACAGCCCATCTTTTTCTTTTATTGCGATAGCAATTACATGGACACTTCAACCGGATTTCTGTCGTCGGCGTCGTCGTCGTCGCCGTGAAGTTCCGTATAGATTCCAAGGGCGATAAAATCGTCGCCGCGCGCCGTATGCGCGAGCGAAAGCGTGCGGGGGACGCGCGCTATCACGGAGGGCGAACTCCCCCGCGCGCTATCACGGAGAGCGAACGCCCGGCGGAAAGCAAACGCGACCGTCGCGCGAAAGGCCGGGGGGGGGGGGTGTATGGGAGGGAGGGAGGCGGGGCGGCGCTGTGCTCCGGCACCAAAGGCGTATCTTGCCACTCAATCTCCCACGCGAAAGCAAGAAACGGGAAGAGGGGGGAGGGGGGGGGCAGCTTCTCCTCTGCCAACAACTTCTCCTCTGCCGGTCGCCCGCACCGTCTCTTATCTCCACACGACTCTGACCTTTGTATGCGCTGTGCATTCGCCGCTCAGTTTCCGTTGAAGCGGTAGACCGCGCGAACCTGCGCTTGCTGCCAGCGTTTTGACAGTCGTTGGCTGCGGTCATTCAGTGTGATCTATTCATATTTGCTTGTGCGCGCTGACACCACGATTGTTAATTCAGTTAGTAAGCCAATGTGTCCAAGTTTATGCAGCCGATAAAACTACTATCCCTACTCCGACAAGCTCTCTACTAATTTGCTATCGCAATCGATGCTTCGCCTTTTGGGCGAAACTGCGACATTTTTTTTTAACAGCGGAGCTGTTTAAGCCGACCGTTAGTCCGTGGGTCCTGTACAGAAAATGTGGGTCGATCCTGGCGGTATAATGCAGAAAGGGTCCAAGTGCAATGGCACATACCCCTGTGAACTAGCGAAGCTGATCTTGGCTAAGTATAGCTAAGCATGGTTGTGACTAAAGCTTAGTCAGTCATAAATAGCCAATCAATAGCTAATTGATAATCGACAAATAATCAATAAATTCCGGGCAATTCAGGGGATGACTTGGTAGTGCTTAGCCTAGCTCAAATACGTGGCCAATACCTTGCGATAGCCAATCGATAGCTAATCGATGATCGATCAATAATCAATGAATTCCGGAAAATGCTGGGGATGACTTGGTAATGCTTGGCCTAGCCCAAAAGCCAGGACTGGCTAGATGCCCATCAGCTCCGCTGTCTCTTTAGCATTGCGCCTCCAATGCAAGCTACACAATTTTTTTTCTTACGTGCCTGGGGTAAGAAAAAAAATTACCACCTGGGGTTCTTTAACGTGCACCCAAACCTAAGTACATGAGTGTTTATGCATTTCGCCCCTGTCTAAATGCGGCCGCCACGGCTGTGATCGAACCCGTGTCGTCGAGCTCAGCATCGCAATGCCATATATAGCCGCCATGAGCTACCGCGGTGGGTACCAGAAAGAGCATGTTCCGTCTAGTCCTGATAAAAGCGTTAAGCATCGCCTGGTGTGAAATAAGCGGAACCTGTTTGGCGTTTAACACTGACATTTATTCACTCAGGCGCGCTGGTTCTTAGTTCACGCATGCATCTGCGCAAAGCGAAACGAGTCGGAATGGTTATATTTCTGTCTACACGCATACTCGTCCTGAAATACTTGCGTTGGCTGCATCGCAGCCAGTGTTTTATTATGATGTCCCTGTGCTGCCATAAAATGTTCTATAGACGGCTCCGCAGTTTCAGCTCTGTATTCAGAACGTCGAGTTGTCGATACGAGCGCTGTATTTCCGTCAGCGTGTGCGTACTTGCAACGCAAATGAATCTGCAGGCCGAGGCGCAAGACTCTGGACATTGTACCTTTGGAACGCTTTTTATATCCATGGGCACTAAATTAGTGGGCACGCGATGCGGTTGCTGTTGCGCGTCTGAGAATGAATCATACCACTGTAGCAACTCCAAACAAAGCAGATACACAGGAAGATTGAGTATTCTCAAACGATACTCGACTCGAAGCTATTCCTCCAATCCACCGAGTTGAGCACAGCGCCGTCCCTGGACTGCATGATGACGCTACACTTTTTCAACAATTACCGGCGATGATCATAAACGGCAGTGAGCGCTTATGTCGACGGATGTCGCTGCTATATCTACTTTCTCTAGTCGAGGTAGAGTCTTCAGTGGAAGGAACGTTTTAGAATACGGGGGTAAGTAATCAACAACGGTATATGCCTGAAACATCCCTCGTTTGACCACAGTCGATCCCTGTAACAATTAACTGTCCCTCGTGAACGCGGAAACGCGCGCATGCGTCCAAACTTATATTTTGACTTGCTTGAGTTTGAATTGCTCGAGTTTGAAGCCATATGTGAACTGTTGCCGCTCACCGTCCTGCAAAGGGCCGAGGTCAGCGAGTCCAGAAGGCAAGTCCTTGCGGGCGGCGTTGTAGCAGGCGTTCTCGGGCAACCTCCGATTGAAGACGTCCGTTGTGACGGCGAACCGCCGCGTGCCCAGACCACCGACCTTGGAGTCGGCCACGTGGTGAAGTTCGAAAGTCCTGCGCGGTCGAGTGAGCGGAAGCCTCTAGTAGCTTACAAAGTGGGAGTGAGCAAAAAATTTCCAGTGAGCCATAATAACAATATTGCTATGTATACCTCAACCCAGCATGAAGGCACAAGGAAACCGAAACTGGTGAATGTCATTTGATTCTTATGAAATTTTCAGCTGGACTACCAAAAAGAAGAGCCCAAAAGAAGTGTCCGACGTCTGAATCTATCTCTCTATAAGCCATTAGTGCTCAGGGAACATTTCCGTCGCAGCATACGCTATTGCAAAAATTCTTTGTTTCAGGTCGAAATATGCCGAGCCTGTTCGAACAAACGTGGGGTGTGAGTGAGTGAGTGAAATAACTTTATTGAGGTCCAGAGAAGACGCAGGGGAGACCCCGCGCCACCCGGCTAGTCCCACGTAGGGACCGCCAAGCCGAGCTTGGCGGCCCGATCGCGGGCACTCTGGACGTTGGGTTTGGTCGTTGAGTTCGGGGCTGCCCAAAAGCGCAGCCCACCTATCCTCGCTGAAGGCGGAGCCGATGGCTTCACACTCCCACAACACATGGTTCAATGTTGCCGTTAGTCCATAACCAGGGCAGTCAGCACTGGGATACCTTTCAGGGAACGTGGGGTGTGTATAGAAATCCCACTATGGTGCGAAATGTGTGCTTCGGTCAAAACAATGGTACCGAAAACCCGGTTCCAGCTTAATTATATATCTATAGATATAGCTCTCGCTTCTGCTTACTTAGCTCCCCGTTTTCCCCCACATTAATACACGCCATTGTTTGCGTCTTCACTGCAGTTTATACTTCTTAAAGGGACACTAAAGAGAAACGCTGAATCAATTTAGATTGGCAAAGTATTCCTGGAGAAGTTTACTATCACTGATCTCGCGGTAATTTGGTTTATTATTAGAAGAGCAATGACAGCCAAAGTTGCATTTTTTTTTAATTTCGCGTATTCTTTCGCATTTCGGCGGTTTTGGTTCAGTAAAGGTGCTTCAAATTTCACAAGTGCACTCTGTGGCTCTCTTAGAATGCAATGTAGTCAATTTTTACCGATAAAAATTTAACTAGGCCAGAGCAGACAGTGCCAAATTTCGTGACATCATGGTGAGATGATGCAGGAATTTCAAGGTGAAGCCGCTACCCGTCTTTTGTCTTTGCGTTTTTTTTTCTGGCTTACCAAGCGGTTTTTTGCGGTAAAAGTAGGTTATTTGGTATTGTGGAAGGGTAATTTACTAACAGCTCAAACAATGTCTCTGACGAACCAAATATCTTCCGAATTGCTGGCATATAGCGTTGGCGGGGGTTGTTACGAAACGATAACTGGATCTTTTTTTCGCCGGGGGCACAAATAAGGAACATGACAATTTTTGAGGCACCTAATATTCTTACGAATGCAAAATGTGCAGGATAGTATGCAAGTCTGAAAGAGCACAGCGCGTCATATTTCCTAAGATGATGAGATATCTGCTAAAATGAAGACCAAAAGTAAACTTTTTCAGGACTACAATTCACTTGTTTTATTGTACTATATCATTGCACTGCTGCAGTACAGTACTCCGTTTCATGCTTCAAATGACCGTTTTCTTTTCTCTTAAAATGCTCGACAGAGCCTGTCGCATGCAATGGGCCATGCGTGTTTACAAGAACCGAGTTGATGCGTTCCCTGCCGCTGCTCTACGAACCCCGCCTGTTTTTAAAAATCTATATTGCCTGCCTCTGCGGGAGCTATGCCCTTTCAGAACGCCCATCGGTTTCCACGTGTATGGATAACAGGTTTCCGCAGCTGCGCTGCGTTTTCTTTTGTGCTGAAACGCTTGCGCGTTTGGCACACACTGCGAACGTTATCGCAAAACCAAAAATGTGACGCTAAAAAGTTATGCAGCAGCTCGTATAACTTATTTTTCGTGTACTTCCCTTGATCATTCAAGACGCGGCCACAGTTGTCCCTCCTTCACTGTTTTCAAGTGGCCTGGATTGTTTTTCTCGTCCCGTGTGACGAATATGGAGTCTAAGCAAAAATAGCTTGCTCTCAATATAGACTCTTGGTCTGTGTTACACCTCTGGTTGTCCTGAGTTTCTCAATAAGAATCTAATTTGTTCACTGTTACTGTCATTTATTCATATTTACTGTTGTCCCCGCGGGCAAAGAAGGTCCCGTAGTTTCGAGGTCAAGTCGCGTTGCAACTGCGGTGATGACGAGTAACGACTGCAGTAACATGACACATGTAGCAAGTCCCCAGGAACATTGCACGGAGAACACATTGGCGAGTCTGACAACTGAATTTGCCTGCACATCGCGCGCAACGAAAACGCTTCCGATATTCCTGAAAGCTATACAGGTTTTAGTGAGACTTTATGAATAGATTTAGTTCGTGTACGTACGCGTGTCAGTGCGCCACACTATGCCGTGGGTGCATGTGTAATCAGTGCGTTTTGTGTTTTATTTTGTAGTGTGTATTATGTTCGTCACCCTAGAGCTAGAGTAGCATGACAAAGCCATCAGTCAAGCAGACGTCTCAATATCTATCTTTAAATTCGACATCTCTCATCTCTCGCTGTTCAAATGTATTGACTGACATATATCGCCGTCATTATCAATTGACCTATGCCATCAGAGGTTAGACATCAAGGCTAAGACACTTCGCTGGCGCTTTCGAGTCGGGTCATGACGCGCGTCTCACTTATTCTTTCTGGGGTTTTACGTGCCAAAACCAGTTCTGATTACGAGGCACGCCGTAGTGGAGGGCTCCGGATTAATTTTGACCACCTGGGGTTCTTTAACGTGCACTACAACGTAAGCACACGGGCGTTTCTGCATTTCGCCTCCATCGAAATGCGGCCACCGCGGCCGGGATTCGATCCCGCGATCTCGTGCTCAACAACGCAACGCCTTAGCTGACTGATCCACCGCGGCGGGTGCGCGTCTCATAGTTAAGCCAGGGGAGACATTGGTGAAGAGGGATGCCATCTGTTTGAGATCAACAACAACCTACAGATTTCACGCGGTGACACAACTGATAAAAGTGTGTAACCGAGAGCTGCGTCTGGGAGAAACAATGCAATGGGAAACATTACACTGCGTCAATGTCTGCACGATCCATCATTGCGGGACTAAGTGATCCACTCAGACAAGAGTTTGATCCCATGCAATTTTTGCTGCCATACAGGTGCTCTAGCTGTGGAATCAAAGCTCCATACATTGATAAGATACTTACCGTTTTAAGTCAGGAATGAACACAGTCTCGGACGTGGACGTCGAGAGAGGAGGGCGTACGTTGCCAACTGTAAAACAAATCACACGGATTCGTGAAGTTGTGTATTAATTGCGCGCCCACTTCTGAACAGAGGCAGTTGACACCTACAGCATCCAAAGGGGACGTACATGGGGAAACGTCAAGGCATATACCTCCGCGGCTTGAAACAAGTGAATCTGTGACACTTAGTTATCACTAGCAGCCATGCACACTTCCCAATTTGTCATCGCCTACACGAACATACTTTAGTCGTTTATAATAGAATATTCGTTACCGTAGCTGACACGAACATGGTAGATAAATTGTGCTGTGAAAAAAAAAGCAAAAAGAAAAGAAACGAAGATGTACTCACACGATCCACGAACTTTGTCGCACACCTCGTCTTCCCAGATACCGAGTTGCCTGTTTTAATAAAATAAATCAAGTCACACCCTAATTTGCCGGGGCACACCTGCAGCATTTGTAGTCACCTTTATTCGGTTAAAACAGTCACTTTCATGGCGTCAAGGTAGGTTAAGTAGCTGAAATATCATCCCGTGATGACAAGCATGCAGACAAAATAGCGGTCACAACAGTGCCCACCCGTTTGTGGACTTGCCTTTTTCCGTCTATGGAGTCCAAGTGGTTTATCCGGCAAATGTCCCCCTCTCCTGTATACATCGTTAGAAGTTCATGAAACGTGTCATTGCGCTGAAAGCAAAGAAAACCACTTATAAGTTATACGGAACCCAACAAGCCGTTTAGCGGCAAAAATACACAGGAAAGATGTGATATCTACTCTGTTGGTTGCCTAACAAATTTGTAACTCGGGTACGACTTCCCTTAGGCCTTGGCCATAAAAATGAAAGGGGAAGGGCATTGGCTGTGAGGAGTATGTGCTAATTTTCGTGAGCGAAACCACTCATCCATGAAAGAACCCTAAGGTCTTCTAGAAATTTTCCTAGGTATCACGAAAAGGTGGAAGGCGAGACCACGAACGGAGCTCTGAGTATGTTGCCAGTTTTACGGAGACGACTTACTCGTATTTTACAGTTGTCGACAAGAAGCTCCGTATTCAAATACTTGTGAAATGTGCACCAACTAAACCGTTTTAAATGAAATTTGATGCAATTTGTTAAGACAAATACAAATTTTATTTTGACTGTACAGAGCGAAATTATAATTTAGAGGCTAATTTTTTTTCGGTAGAAATTGACGGTAAAAGGAAAAATCTAAAGAAATTAAGCCCTCACTATTAAATCTCTCTCACTTTGACAGAAGAACAGCTATTGCACTGTTAATTGCATCTATTTGATCGTCCAAGGTGAGATAACCGAAATATTAGGACTGATATGACAATGAGACCACTTTATCATTTCAGAAGGGTAATTTAATAATACATCTCAACTTATTATTCCTCTTTAGTTTACGTTTAAGTAATAAAATTTAATGCTGGGGAGGAAAATAAGCTGGTAACTGCGGTAGTATGCTGGTAACTGCGACATACAGCACGAAAACATCAAGAAATAAACTTGAATAGGTATCGCGCTTAAATTCTCGTCTCATATGTCGGTGCGCACCAGGTGGTCCGAATAATAGCACCGATTTCTCAACTACCGTTTCTCTCATAGTAGGTATAGATTAAGCTCGCTGTCGTGCAGAGTAAAAAGAAATGCTAGCCATAGGGCAAAACAGTACCCTTAAATGTGGAGAAATTTTTTACTGTGGGCATTTCTGGGCATTTCGTCACCCATGCTTTGCCGGCGCGTCCATTTTGGGGCCTCGCAATGACTGCGCCGCATGTCACGAACCCCCAGCGTTGTTCTGCAGTAACAGCAGCGTGGTGTGAAATAGAATCACACGAGACGTGTCGACTCCGGGCGACGCAACGCCGTAATTACACGTTGAAATGTGCTGTTCGTGTGGTTGTTGCGTTACGTCTTCGCGTAATTAAGTCGACAGCACCGACTGCTGCTCTGGACGCTGCACGGAACCAATCTTACGTGTTTCGATTTGGCTGCTGTAGCTAAAGCACATGCGCTCCTTTGCAGTTTGGCTCTTATGCATACGTGGGCCCAACTGCATCCACTTCGTACAAGGCCGCGCGTACACGGCGTCATAGCTGTTGAACTATTACGAAGGATAGTCACGAGGAACTGTAGTCGTCTATTCTTAAAACGCATCGAAACATCTCCTTGCTGCGCTCGACTATTATTGAAGTCGACGTGGAGCTGTTGGTCCGTGAGACCGTCTCGCGGAAAAAACCGGGAAATTATATCGCTGCAGCGAGAGCGTAATTGCCGGGCACATTCGTGCGCTTGTTTCGATCGAGGCCCGCGTCACGCGTGAAAGAAACTCAGCGTCACGAGAAAAAGAAAAACAAAGTCAAAAAGAAAAACAAACGATATCAAAAAGAAAAATAAAGTCTGCCAGCGAGGTTTTGAACAAAGCACGTCCATCAGCCATCTTTGTTTGTGGTGTTTTTGCACGGAAGCGCGCTCGCACGAAGCGAAAGCTTAAGTCACGTGGCGATGAATGAGAACGTACCTGGCGAAAGGCGCTGCACGTACTCGAGCTGATTGAAAACAAATGCGAGTGATCGGACTGACGTGGAAACACGCCTAGACACGCCTGCCTCCGGGACGAGCGTTCATGCCACGAGGCCGAAAACAACCGCCAACATTCCTACTGCATATGTAACCAGATGCGGTGCTCGTTGTTTGTATTTATAGTGTTGTGGATGCGTGTGTCTGACTGCGTGACACATCTGAACATCGATCGATCTAACTCTAGTGATGTATGAGCGAACTCATCTCATTCTGTAACGCCTTCGGGCCACGAAGGAATAAATAAATAAATAGGGTTCAAACTTATCGATTGAACACTGAACACATACGTGCAACTTCAATATACCGAGGGGCTCACTCAGGAACCACCAGTGTCCGTGTAAAAAGGTTTCGGCAGAACCGATCTCACGATAACTGTCGACAATGACTACACAGAAACACCGCATTTCCTCCACCAAAATGCGTTATGAATGAGCCGCGCTTCTCCCTCGCGCTTTCTACTTAGGGTCCCTTATTTCTACTTAGAGTTACTGTATCGGCTCCCTTTACCTATACAGTAACTATTTCTACTGGTCACGCTGCGTCGTCTAGCGGTGCGCGCGCGACGTTCGTACAAAGTTCCCTTCCTTCTGCCTGGCCTCCGAAATGCACGGCGCACCCAGTGCGTGCTTACACTGAAGAATTAAGCCTCACTGACCGCAGGTATTCGTGGCGCAGCTTGCAGAACCCGTGTAACGCGGGTTCTATTCCGCCTAACACCGCAGGAATGTTAAATGACTTCTTTTCCATTGAAGAACGGTGCCAAGATGTTACATAGATACAGACCCCAAGTTACTGAAGCATTCAAAAAACGCAATTCGCATTAAAACCAGCATCAGTCAGCTGTTAGCCTTTGCTCTTCAGCAGCGTTTTGAGCTTATTTACGCAACAATGCGGATAAACGTCCTGTTCTAAGTCGCCTCGTCTCCCGCTCGGGCAATGATCGACCTGGTTCAATGCTTGGCCTTGGGCTAACGCTATCCCTAGGAATGAGAAGCTACTGGCAACGTAACGTTACTAGCGAGTGCCACACCTTACGATCTAGACTAACAGGCACGATCGTAGTACTATGGATGCCTCAGGCACGAAAAAAAAAAGCTGTTTGTTCGCGTAGAACCGTTGCGATGATATTGTTTTCAACGACGTAACAGGCTTCGAGACCACGTGTATTCAATTCATTCATGAGAGAGGTGGTGCCAAGGTGGCATCTGAGAAAAGAGACTAATTCATATGTTTTGTCTCTTGCGCTGCAATGAGTGTGTTTCTGTGCCATGATTTCTATAATTCAAGAACCGTTGTTCATAGCTACAAGACAGAAAACAATTAGGCATCACAATAATCAAGTAAGACTCGTTTGTAAACCGGATGGTACGATTTATAAGGGAGATGACTTATCAATGAAAACATTGGCAGGATAGCCAGCTAAATCCTCCAACTCACCTCTCTAATAAGTTGGCCAAATAATTTTCCTCGCAAACGAAGCAGTAGTTTCACGGTAAGCTGGAAACACGAATATTCAAATGAACTGTTTTCGCCCTCGTATGGTGCAATACTAAGTATCCCCACAAAATGCACCTACTAATTTGTGTGCGGTGTGACCTGCTCAGATTCTCGCCTTATGAATATAGTGCTTCGTGGAGTTTAACGTATATCAGAACAACTGACCACCTGGTGAGTTGATTGCCTACTTACATACAAGTACACAACTGTTTTTCACAGCGGATGCTGTTTAAGCTATGGGTTGCGCCGCGTAGTGCGAACAAATACTGCTCCTGGCGATGACGTCAGGGCGCGTTGCCTAGCAACCACCTCCCGGAGCGGCATGTGCTTCGCCTCCTCTCCGTGCCGTGCACATGTTGCCTTGACATGGGACGTTAAGGAGAGGGAACGAGAGGATGCGCGCGGCGCGCGCTATGATCGGAAGAGAAAGAGAAAATGAGAGCGAGAGAGAGAAAGAAATTGTAGCAGCACCAACGAGGCACCGCGCAGAGCTGCTGCCGACGCCGTCCGCGTTTCACCGCTTCCCTGCATTCGCGCAGAACGCGCGCGGTGTCCGTGACTGCAGGAGGCGCCTCTGGCGGCGGCTCGGCAGGTTTCGATCAGCCACGCCCCGGCAAGTGCGGATGCGCAGCTTGGCCGTGACGTCACCGGGGAGATAAAGCTCGGTGCCGCCGCGATGGCGGCAACTTCTTTCTGGGGTTTTACGTACCAAAACCAGTTCTGATTATGAGGCACGCCGTAGTGGAGGGCCCCGGATTAATTTTGACCACCTGGGGTTCTTTAACGTGCACTACAACGCAAGAACACGGGCCTTTTTGCCTTTCGCCTCCATCGAAATGCGGCCGCCGCGGCCGGGATTCGATCCCGCGACCTCGTGCTCAGCAGCGCGCAACGCCTTAGGTAACTGAGCCACCGCGGCGGGTGGCGGCAAAACTCTCGTTGACTCTGTGGCGAGTACATGTAGCTTTGGCATGGGACGACCACAAAGAAGATCCGGACACCCGAAGAAGGAGCCGCTCATCTAGAAGCGCGTCGCGCGCCCAAGCGAGAATGTGGGCAGCTTGCACCACTAGGGCAAGCTTGCCCACATTTTTGAACAGCGCCTGCATGGCAACGCCATAGTTGCCGCGGCCGATGATCGAACGTGTAGGCACTCTACGCAGGTCAGAGGACAATTACGACTCGTTTATTTTGCCAGGGTCACCGACGCGAGTCGCTAGGGCTGCGAAAAAATTTATAACGCCCTTCTGAACGTCAAGAGACGCTTGTCGGAGTGTTAAACGCCGAGCGGTGAGGCTGAGCTTTGCCCAGTTCAAAGCCCAATCTCAGCAGTCCTCGCTGCTGCCGCGTTCGAGTGCGACCCTTGCTTCGCGATAAGTGTTTGAAAGCGTCATCGCGAATCTGAATTACGTCCCTCCAAGTTTGCTTCTCCGGCTCGTTAGGCTATCTGTTGTGGCGCTATTGTGAAGTGCGGAAAGCGCAAGGTGCATCGTGGCGCGGAATGGCAGTTGTGTGCTGCTCGTCAGGCGCACTGCGCGTTCGCGAGAGGAGCGCAGCAGACGTCGTACCCCGGCCATGTAGGCGAAGCGTCCGGCCGCGTCCTCGGGCTGGTTCTTGAGCTTGTCAACCAGCGTGCGGTAGCCCGAGCGAAAGACGCTGACGATGTCGACGCCGCCGGGACCACCGGCCGCTTTGCTGTCGGCACCGCCGTTGCCTCCGCGCGCAACGGATGCGAGCATCATGAGCACGTCCGGGTAGCCTTCGAAGCTGAGCTCGCGTACGCTACGCGTCAGGTACAGGTCCTGGCTTAGGCTGGACAGCAACATGCGCCCCACCGAGCGCAGGAGAAGGCTTTGGCCGCTCAGGAGGTGCTGCGTTGCCTGCGATGAAGAGATACGCTGACTTTAATGAACATTTTATGCAAGAATGCGGTTAGCATGCTTTAGTAGGTGGTTGGTTGATAAGTGTTAATGACGCAAGGGCATCTTCCGCGAAAGCACGCCAAGTCTATGGATACATTCAATTATTTATAATATAAATACAAGAGTCGGACAAGAATAGTAAGGGTGTTGAAGTGTGCTATATATGAAAGGGCAAAAATCTCGTAGTGACAAAGGTGTAAGAGGCCTAGCTAAGCAATGGTGTTACTGTTCTGTCAGACATTCCAACTGTGTATAGGTTATATAGAGAAATTTCGGTGACTATGAGCGATCACTTGTGGTATATATATAATCATATGCTATGTATACTTTGAGAGGCGGTTATTTGTGGCAGTATGTTGCACTATGTGTTATGGGCGGCACTCCAGTTACCATCGTGCCTTTCTCGTATACGAGAAAGGCACGATGGTAACTGGAGTGCCGCCCATAACACATAGCATACGCGGGAACCAACCGGTACTTCGAGCGCCACTTCCTCAAGAACTAGTTCGGAACCCCGGTGCAGCGTCTGCAACCGCCTCTGGATCCAGATGCAAAGGCACAGCGTCTCAAACGACAACGTCTGCATCTTCGACCATAGGCGCCAAGTGCCACGTATCAAATACAGTGTTTCAAAAAGCTAGCTCCCACGAGAGAAGACTGCGAGAACTCTCCCCTATACCACCGGTACCACTTTGCTGTTTTTACCGATGTGTTATCTTTGGGATGGGCCCATAAAAGGATGTTAAGCGCATTAAAAACTGGAGGTGTCGAAAATCCTGGTAACAGTCTAATGATGTGGTTCAATCGAAAAAAAAAAAAGCAGCGAATAGTGCTACCATTTGAAAAAGTTGTCGCAGTTTCACCTGAAAGGCGAAGCATCAATTGCGATAGCAAACTTGTAGAGAGCTATACGGAGTAATGATATTAGCTTTATCAGCTGTATAAACTTGGACATGCAGCAGCATTGGCAACACGCAGAACTGTTGTCGACGCCATCGGCGTTTTGCCCGCGTTCGCTCAAAATGCGTGCGGCGTTGGTGACTGTTGCCGGAGCCTCTGATATAAATAGGCACTGCGTGCCGCAGCTAAACGTCGCCTCCCTTCCCTCCCCCTCCCCCACGGCCTCTCGCTCGTCGGAAGAAGGCGCGTTTGCTCTACATACATGGTGATTGTGAAGGAGAACAGAGACGCCTACTTCTGCAGCCCTTAAGCGAGCACGGCGCAGAACGCGCGTTTGTTCTCCGCCGTGCGTTCACTCCGCGTGAAAGACGCGCCCCTCGCGCCCTTTCACTCGCACAGGCAGCGTTCGGCGCGCGGCGACGATTTTATTGCGATAGCAATTATATGGACACTCAAAAGCAGATTTCTGCCGTCGGCGTCGCCGTCGCCGTCGCCGTCGCCGTCGCCGTCGCCGTCGCCGTGAGGTTCCGTATGACGTCAATGGAGATGAAATCGTGGCCGCGCGCCGCCGAACGCTGTATGTGCGAGTGAAAGGGCGCGAGGGACGCGCTCTTTCACGGGGAGTGAACGCACGGCGGAGAACAAACGCGCGTTCTGCGCCGTGCTCGCTTAAGGGCTGCAGAAGTAGGCGTCTCTGTTCTCCTTCACAATCACCATGTATGTAGAGCAAACGCGCCTTCTTCCGACGAGCGAGAGGCCGTGGGGGAGGGGGAGGGAAGGGAGGCGACGTTTAGCTGCGGCACCAAGTGCCTATTTATATCAGAGGCTCCAGCAACAGTCACCAACGCCGCACGCATTTTGAGCTAACGCGGGCAAAACGCCGATGGCGTCGACAACAGTTCTGCGTGTTGTTGCTACCAAAGCCGCTCACCTTACTTCGTATGACATTGCTGTGTTGCTATCGCATTCATTGCTTCGCCCTTAGGGCGAAACTGTGACATTTTTTTGCATTGGCCTACCGGGCGGTGTTGTCTGCCTTGGCCGTTTGGTGCCACAGATCGTTAACGTCAACAGGTATTATCAACTATAGCTCCGTTTTCCATGTTCTTCCGCCGAACAGACTCATGGATTTAGATAGTAAACGAGCTATGAGTACACAGAGGCGTGATTCTAAGATATCCCAGAGAGTAGCCTGGAATCTTTTCCTGTACCTGGGCTGTTATTCTTTAAGTTACACTGCGTGTTTTATTGCGATAGCAATTATATGGACACTCAAAAGCAGATTTCTGCCGTCGCCGTCGCCGTCGCCGTGAGGTTCCGTATGACGTCATTTGGAGAAGAAAAAAGTTGTCGCAGTTTCACCTGAAAGGTGAAGCATCAATTGCGATAGCAAATTTGTAGAGAGATATACGGAGTAATGATATTAGCTTTATCAGCTGTATAAACTTGGACATGCAGCAGCACCGGCAACGCGCCGAACTGTTGTCGACGCCGTCGGCATTTTGCCCGCGTTCGCTCAAAATGCGTGCGGCGTTGGTGACTGTTGCCGGAGCCTCTGATATAAATAGGCACTGCGTGCCGCAGCTAAACGTCGCCTCCCTTCCCTCCCCCTCCCCCACGGCCTCTCGCGCGTCCGAAGAAGGCGCGTTTGCTCTACATATATGGTGATTGTAAAGGAGAAAAGAGACGCCTACTTCTGCAGCCCTTAAGCGAGCACGGCGCAGAACGCGCGTTTGTTCTCCGCCGTGCGTTCACTCCCCGTGAAAGACGCGCCCCTCGCGCCCTTTCACTCGCACATACAGCGTTCGGCGCGCGGCGACGATTTCATCTCCAAATGACGTCATACGGAACCTCACGGCGACGGCGACGGCGACGGCAGAAATCTGCTTTTGAGTGTCCATATAATTGCTATCGCAATAATAAACAGCGCACTGCCTGTACATATATGTTAAGAATTTCTTGAACAATGTCCAAGCTAGTGTACTCGTAATAATTTACTAGTTTTCCAACTAGCAATAAAGCTAGTTTGCTAAGAGAAGCATTCAACATAAAAAACAGTATTTATGTTCAGATGTACCCGAGTGATTCCGCTCAGCAGCAAGAAAACAGTACATTTATCAGACGAGTGACTGTTTCTGCGACAAGGCGCGAGCACCAGATGTTCATAAAAGATGGCACGGCTAGAACACTGAAATTTAGATGTGACGATGCGTTCGCATATCGACAGTATGTAATTCTTAGCAGGATTATGAAACAAGCTGTACATAGGCAGGGCGGCGGCGGCGGCAGCAGCAGCGGGAGCAGCAGCCTGCCACTTTAAACCGAAAGTTACCTCATGTGCTCTTTCTAAGAAAAAGAAGTAGCTTTTTGGGGCGAAATCTGGTGGCGTATCGGGCATTCATCACCTTTAAAATTTTATTTAAGTGCTGGTGTTTTACGTGCCAAAACCACGGTTTGATTATGGGGCACGCCGTAGAGGGAGGGCTCCGGATTAACTTTGACCACGTGGGGTTCATTAACGTGCACATTATGCACGGTACACGAGTGTTCTTGCATTCCGCCCCCATCGGCACGCAGCCGCCACAACTGAGATCGAGGCCGCTACCTTGAGCTCGGCAGCGCAATGCTATAGCCACTTAGCTACCGCGACGGGTCATTTAATTTCTGATACCATGCTATGTCTCGATAAAAAAAAAGTTGTCGCAGTTTCACCCGAAAGGCGAAGCATCAATTGCGATAGCAACTTAGTAGAGAGCTATACGGAGTAAGGATAGTAGTTTTATCCGCTGTACAAACTTGGACATGCAGCAGCACCGGCAACACACAGCACTGTTGTCGACGCCGTCGGCGTTTAGCCCGCGTTCGCACAAAATGCGTGCGGCGTTGGTGACTGTTGCCGGAGCCTCTGATATAAATAGGCACTTGGTGCCGCAGCTAAACGTCGCCTCCCTTCCCTGCCCCCCCCCCCCCCCCCCCCCCACGGCCTTTCGTGCGTCAGAAGAAGGCGCGTTTGCTCTACATATATGGTGATTGTAAAGGAGGAAAGAGACGCCTACTTCTGCAACCCTTAAGTAAGCACGGCACAGAACGCGCGTTTGTTCTCCGCCGTGCGTTCACTCCCCGTGAAAGCGCGCGTCCCTCGCGCCCTTTCACTCACACATACAGCGTTCGGCGGCGCGCGGCGACGATTTCATCTCCATTGACGTCATACGGAACCTCACGGCGACGGCGACGGCGACGGCAACGGACGGCGACGGCAACGGCGACGGCGACGCCGACGGCAGAAATCTGCTTTGGAGTGTCCATATAATTGCTATCGCAATAAAAACATCTTCTCTCGTCTTCAATCGGAGGGAACAGAGCAGTCAAAATAAGGGAAAGCGTAACACCGCTGCTTACGGCTACTGCTGTGACCCGGATGAGGGGCCTCTGAGAAAATGCCGAGGGCCGTGATCCATGAGCTGAGCAGTGTCCACCAAAGAGATCATGCACTGAAGAAGCATCGTGCGAGTTCTCGTGAACAGATATTGCTTGTTTTTCTTCGATTTCCTCGCATGATTACCTTTTATTGCGATAGCAATTATATGGACACTTCAACCGGATTTCTGCCGTCGGCGTCGCCGTCGTCGTCGCCGTCGCCGTGAGGTTCCCTATAGATAAAATCTTCGCCGCGTGCCGTATGCCCGAGCAGAAGCGTGCGGGGACGCGCGCTGTCACGGAGAGCGAACGCACTCAATCTCCCACGCGCAAGCAAGGAAGCGGGAAGCCAGCGCCGGAGGGAGCGGGGGGGAGGGGGGGGGGCGCACTTCTACTCTGCCAACAACCACGCTCGTCGCTCCGCCCGCACCGTCTCTTATCTCCCCACGGCTCTGACCTTTATGCGCCGTGCATTCGCCGCTCAGTTTCCGTTGAAGCGATAGACCGCACGTACCTTCGCCGCTGCGGCGTATCCGCTTGCTGCCAGAGTTTTGACGGTCGTTGTCTGCAGTCATTCAGTGTGATCTATTCATGTTTGTTTGTGCGCGCTCACACCACGCTTGTTCATTCAGTTAGTAATAGTCGGGTCACATATTCCAACGCACGCTACACATGCAATGCTGCCCGGATCGGCAGTGCAGCGCTACAGGTGTGTCCCTTCGCACGCGCTGCCCACGGGAAGCGCTTCTCATCAACACCACCGTTTCACACGCGCCTTCTCGTGGTCATCGAGTCTCTCTTCATGTCGGTATACTTACGCCGCAGCACACCTGCTTACTTAATCAGCTCATGTTTACTACAATTCATATTGCTACCAAAGCCGCTCACCTTACTTCGTATGACACTGCTGTGTTGCTATCGCATTCATTGCTTCGCCCTTAGGGCGAAACTGTGACATTTTTTTTCTCTCTCTCTCTCTCTCGATGGGGTAGAGCCTGTTCTTTCTCGTTTAAAACACTCCTACGCGCAAACCATTCTTGAACTTGTGTGCTTGTGCCCTTCGAATTTTAGGATCACGGACAGATTAGCAGAGAACAGTTCTATCTTCTGTCTGGGGTTTTACGTGCCAAAACCAGTTCTGATTATGAGGCACGCCGTAGTGGAGGGCTCCGGATTAATTTTGACCACCTGGGGTTCTTTAACGTGCACTAAAACGCAAGCACACTGGCGTTTTTGCATTTCGCCTCCATCGAAATGCGGCCGCCGCGGCCGGGATTCGATCCCGCGATCTCGTGCTCAGCAGCGCAACGCCTTAGCTGACTGAGCCACCCCGGCAGCAGAGCACAGTGCCATCCCTTCACTGAAACACACAGCTGGTTCTTTTTTCCGTTCGCTGACGGAACCTGTCACTTTTCCATTGCATAGTACGAAACGGAGCTGACGAAACAGAGTAAAATGGTCCATTCAGTGTTGACGATATCCACAATTATTTTTATTTTAGAAGCTTATTTCTTCATAGAGCATTTTACAAGTATACGCCGAACCACAGCGAGCATGTTCATTTCACGCATGAACACAGTCGGGCATGCATTCGTCGCTTACACAACAATTGACGGAGCATGGTTATTCGCAATAGCACTGTCCCACCTGTGTCACTCTGAAAGCGCCAATAAAAAAGCAGCTGCGGGTTGCGCATAGGCAGACGATATTCGTGGTTGGGACGACTTACGATGAAAGGCACGTTGACAGTCGTCACAAGGTCGTCCTCCGTGCCAGCGGAATTCTCCTCGTCGAAATGAAAGATCATCTTCTCCAGGAAGGACACCGTTCCGTTGTCGTTGAATGTGATGTTGTCCTTGACCCATTCAATTCTGTAGATACGTGCGGTGCAACAAGGTATCGTCATTAATTACTAACGGTAACGACTCACGTGTACCTTTACGCCGCAGAAACACGTAAACTTCTACAAGTGACGCATATGTCGCTCATGTCATAGCGCTTCTATATATACGTCGCGAGACGAGTAAATAAACAGGTCTGGTGAGAAGCCTCGCCAAACAAACATTCGCTGTACCTTTCCGTGTTTATACACACATGCGCGCGCGCACACGCAGCAGATTCTTGTTTTCTGCGTCTGCTCCTAAACATGCATAGCTGTAAGGTTGATAAGCTTGCAATGGAGTTCGCATTGAAATGAGAACTAATACTGTCTAGGACTGGGTGACCGATCATTCGATCAATCAATTATTGCAATAATGATATTTCTTTGACATATCACTAGTCATTTCACGACACGCGAGCCAAATTAGGTGTGCATAAGTTGTAAAATTCTGCGTTTACTTGCCCAAAGTTAGAGAGGGAGAGAGAAAGACTGTTTAATGAAAACTGAAGATGTTATTGCCTGGTGTGTTCAGTAAGGAGCCTCCTGCAGCAATATATTGAGGGCATTTGATTCGTTGATAGAAAAGCAATGATGAAAGTCGCGGACCTGCTATTCCAGTGCAGAAGCGCAAGACAAAATGACGGCCGTTTTTCAAACACCAAGTTCTACAGTGCAGATGATATGACCGTAAGAACAACTAATTCAATGCGCTTATGTTTGTCTTTGTAAGTTATGGACATAGACTGCGAAACTAATTACTTGATCAATTAAATGATGGCAAAAAGCCAGGCTACACAGTGACGCAATGCACACCCCCTCATGCTGTATTTGAGAATATAGTTAGTCGAGTATGTCGGTACAAGCGTTTTCTTTTTTCTTTTTTTTTTGCGTAACAGCATTACCTCTAGCTCTTTAATAATTTATGATAAAGCGTAATAAAATGAGCTGGTAATGACTGACGTCGACGTACGAGACCTGCGTCTGCGGAAGGTCTGCTCACTATAGCGCAGCAAATCCCTCGCACATCTGTTTTCCCCCTTGAAGCAATGCGACATTCATTCGAAGTGAAATACTGCTGCATAGATAGCTTGTAGAAGGCGCCTGCATTTCTGTGCCAATTTAAAGACTTCACTGCCAAATGTTTGCTGCTTGTAGACCACTATACTTGGGGCTACATGTGTACAAGTTACGCGTTTGTGTCCATGTAGCCTAGTTGACTAGACCTAAACGTTTTCTGTCTCGTGGCAGTCAATATTTCATGACTGGCAGACACTTTCTGCTCACCGGTAAGAGTAAGGGCCCATTTGGCGCAGGCGAGGGTTGGCTCTGCCCGCCTGGACCGCCTTGACGTTGGTGATGTTGAAGAAGTACAGATTGGCAGACATGTCGAAGCAGGAGCCCACATCTTTCCACACGTTGAAGGCTGTAGAGCCCGGCGTTATGGCCACTTGCTGAAAAATGAGCAACGTACGTGCATATGGTGTGAACGCTGACGTCCACGAGGTGCGAGAACTGCCCTAAGATGGCAGCTAAGCACAACGCTGCGTACAGTCGCGTTCGGTATGAGCTGCAACACGATCGTTATGGTCAAAGGGGCTCCAAGATTGCCAGGGGGCGCAGACATACGAAAAATTGGTGTAATAAATACGAGTAATTGGAACGGTGTTTATTCTGAAATGTTTCGTATTGCGACGCCGCCTTACAGTCTTGGAGTACGTTCGACTACGGGCACTATGTTGAAAGTGCGTCATAATGAAAGTGACTGTACATTGTACTTGGTGGCTAGGGAGGCGGAAGAGGGGGGGGGGGGGGGGGGGTGCTGGTGTGTAGTCGAGGGAGCGGTCGCTTGCTAGCCACTGAGAGGCTTGGCTATGTATCTGCAATAGGAGTAATCCTACTTTATGCAGGATTACGCATTTCGAAGTGAAGAATTCATAAACCAATATCCGGAGAACGGCATGTGACACCAAATAGACTTTGCATGAAAAATGAATATGTTTTAGACTGAACTAATCGGACAATACATTTACTAGCAGCAGTAGCATGTCTTGCAAGTGATGGGAGAGCATTAGAAAATGACAACGCCAAACCTTGTTCAGGAGGTCCCTGTAGAAGTCGTCAAACTCGATCAGCACGAATACCGAGAAAGTGGCGACAATCAGGGAAAACGCGCCACAGCATATTCCTGCGATGAAAACGAAATACTTATGTAGGAGACGATTGATCCTGGTCGTCAAAGAAAACAATTGTTACTGCAGAATAGTGTTTGCCTGAGCTCGTTGGTAGCACATAGCACAAGGTTTCCAGCAGAACGTACTGACATGGCCAGAAAGGGACGGACGACACACACTGGACTAGCAACTTAATGCTTAGTATTCGTTTCCCACACTTTTTATAGCACGAGACAGCCAAGAATTCTTTTTTCTTCTGTCATGCCGATTATCCGTACATTAGGGCGAAAGATCGTCTTTGCGCAAGTAGCCCTTTTCTTTTTTTCTGTTAGTAGTATCGATGGTGCACTGATGAATGATTGCCCGCTTCTGTCACTGGTCATGACTTCTAAAATTTCGCACGTCACCTTGTTCATACTTTTTTCTAAAACGTTAAACGGGTTGAGACACCAAATTTGTGGCTTCCGCGTTCTTTGTTTCATACATTTCTTATTGCTCCAGGAAGCATGATACACGTTCGAATATTCATATATTCTCAGTAAATAATTTAATATCGCATTATTTATGTGAACGATTTTCGGTTTCGGTTTCTGGGCGCCAAGTTGGACAGTGACGTCACTGTGTAGGAAGCTTGGTCACGTGGGCCCACAAAACTGACGCACGCACTGCTGCATCATCTTCTCTCGCACACACGTTCTGTACCAGCGCAGGCAAACAAAACCGCGCCGACAGTTGTCATGGCTATCTGCGGCGACTCCGATTTCGACTCTACGTCTGCGTCCGATGTGGCTTACTGCACTCTAGAGTCGAGCCTCTAGGCTTGCCTGGTGCTGTGGGTCACCGCTCATTGTACGTCACTCTGGTGTGGTATGACGTCACTAAAACTTTCGTTACGCTTCCAGCACAGTGACGTCGGTGTCAATCGCGCTAGCGATGGGTCTCCATCGCTAGAACGAGCATTTAGGCAATCTTTGGCAGTGAATTAAAATATATTTTTAAAGTTTGCTGTGTTCAACAACTTCATGTTGAATGTCCTTGCATACAGAGGAAGCCTACAGTAGACTTCTTATAGTCTCAAAATTTGGTGTCTCAACACCTATAATATCGTGAAATTGTACGGTGCAATGGCAATGACGATGATGAAAAGCGAGATGCCCAGCGGAGATTCCGTGCAAAGATGCCGCATGCTCTCTTGTCCTGTCAATCAGGCACCTGCCTGTTTGTCTTACATATCGTCGGCCACATGATAAAGGTATCATATATCATCACCCCTGTCTTGCAGGTAGTGTACTTGTGATTTTTTGTACATTGCTTACTTTTATAGCCATCGTTGACTCGTGCACACATCGAATAGGCTGTGTTTGGTGCTGAACACACAACCATGACTCCTTCCTTTCCGGCTATCTTCTTTAATTTGTGGGTTAGGTCGTGTACATAAGGCACAACAGCAACCTTCTTCGTTTTCTGTTGAATTTTATTCTTCTACTTGAATCTTGCTGTTCAGGAGTCTCGTCTTCTTTAGCAGCCCTACGGCGACCGCTGTAAGCAGGCCTTTGGGATAGCCATCGTTGGTGAGCCTGGTTACCTGGTGCATGAAGCTTCCTTTCATTACGTGATGAAACGACTTCTTTAAGGTGGCTTGTAGCACCGTGGTCACGGTGACTCGTTTAACATTCTAAGAATGGTCGGAATCGTATGGCAGAAGCCCGTTGCATGAGCGGGTTTCGTACTTCCAGCATGTGTGTTCCTTTTCGAAGGTGACGGCCAAGTCAAGGAACCTAATTCTTCTTGTGCCTTTTTGCTAACAACGCAGAGGCATCAGCAATTACCGTACGCCCTCAGACATTTTAGTTACAGGAGTGACAAACCTTTATAGGACGGACTATGGGTCACAAACGCTACATCATCAAACCACGCATTTCTTAAACGGCAGTAAAGTTATTAGAAACCATAAATCTAAGAAAATATTAAAGCCATAATTACCTCGATTCTTTTTCACGGTATTTCTCGTCCCTCAAATATCCTGTTGAATATTTTAATAAATATAATAAATTGTAGTGTTGAGTGTTTGTGTTTAATGTAGTGGTGTATATTTATATAGTGCTCGTCTGTGCACATATTTCGTATATTTTGTCCCATGTGTACGTGTTCTTGTAGCTTTATCTGTTGTTCACTATGTATATTAACTGGGCATTGTATGCTATATATATGTTCCTCCTTTTTTAAATCGTGCTGCGTGATAGCTGGGACACCCTGTATATATGTATGTATATATGGCCGAGAGCGCGCGCCAGATCATCAGCGTCTTTTAAAGACGATAGTCTTTCTTGGGGAACTTAAACGCTGAAAATTTGTCTGTC